>NC_090445.1:1654426135-1654729657 GCF_031143425.1 Pleurodeles waltl
AGCTAGAGGCCAAAATCTACAGGTAGGCACTTTGCAAAAAACACCTCTGTTTTCTGTGAAAAAATGGGATGTGTCCATGTTGTGTTTTGGGGCATATTCTGTCTCGGGCGCTAGGCCTACCCACACAAGTGAGGTATCATTGTTATCGGGAGACTTGGGGGAACACTGGGTGGAAGGAAATTTTTGGCTCCTCTCAGATTTCAGAACTTTCTGTCACCAAAATGTGAGGAAAATGTGTTTTTTTAGCCAAATGCTGAGGTTTGCAAAGGATTCTGGGTAACAGAACCTGGACAGAGCCCCACAAGTCACCCCACCTTGGATTCCCCTAGGTCTCTAGTTTTCAAAAATGCACAGGTTTGGTAGGTTTCCCTAGGTGCCGGCTGAGCTAGAGGCCAAAATCTACAGGTAGGCACTTTGCAAAAAACACCTCTGTTTTCTGTGAAAAAATGGGATGTGTCCATGTTGTGTTTTGGGGCATATCCTGTCTCGGGCGCTAGGCCTACCCACACAAGTGAGGTATCATTTTTATCGGGAGACTTAAGGGAACGCTGGGTGGAAGGAAATTTGTGGCTCCTCTCAGATTCCATAACTTTCTGTCATCGAAATGTGAGGAAAATGTGTTTTTTTTAGCCAAATTTTGAGATTTGCAAAGGATTCTGGGTAACAGAACCTGATCAGTGCCCCACAAGTCACCCCATCCTGGATTCCCCTAGGTCTCTAGTTTTCAAAAAATGCACAGGTTTGGTAGGTTTCCCTAGGTGCCGGCTGAGCTAGAGGCCAAAAATCTACAGGTAGGCACTTTGCAAAAAACACCTCTGTTTTCTGTGAAAAAATGGGATGTGTCCATGTTAGTGTTTTGGGGCATATCCTGTCTCGGGCGCTAGGCCTACCCACACAAGTGAGGTATCATTGTTATCGGGAGACTTGGGGGAACACTGGGTGGAAGGAAATTTGTGGCTCCTCTCTGATTCCAGAACTTTCTGTCACCAAAATGTGAGGAAAATGTGTTTTTTTAGCCACATTTTGAGGTTTGCAAAGGATTCTGGGTACAGAACCTGATCAGAGCCCCACAAGTCACCCCATCTTGTATTCCCCTAGGTCTCTAGTTTCAAAAATGCACAGGTTTGGTAGGTTTCCCTAGGTGCCGGCTGAGCTAGAGGCCAAAATCTACAGGTAGGCGCACTTTGCAAAAAAACACCTCTGTTTTCTGTGAAAAAATGGGATGTGTCCATGTTGTGTTTTGGGGCATATCCTGTCTCGGGCGCTAGGCCTACCCACACAAGTGAGGTATCATTGTTATCGGGAGACTTGGGGGAACACTGGGTGGAAGGAAATTTGTAGCTCCTCTCTGATTCCAGAACTTTCTGTCACCAAAATGAGAGGAAAATGTGTTTTTATTAGCCAAATGTTAAGGTTTGCAAAGGATTCTGCGGTAACAGAACCTGGACAGAGACCCACAAGTCACCCCATCTTGGATTCCCCTAGGTCTCCAGTTTTCAAAAATGCACAGGTTTGGTAGGTTTCCTTAGGTGCCCGGATGAGCTAGAGGCCAAAATCTACAGGTAGGCACTTTGCAAAAAACACCTCTGTTTTCTGTGAAAAAAATGGGATGTGTCCATGTTGTGTTTTGGGGCATATCCTGTCTCGGGCGCTAGGCCTACCCACACAAGTGAGGTATGATTGTTATCGGGAGACTTGGGGGAACACTGGGTGGAATGAAATTTGTGGCTCCTCTCTGATTCCAGAACTTTCTGTCACCAAAATGTGAGGAAAATGTGTTTTTTTAGCCACATTTTGAGGTTTGCAAAGGATTCTGGGTAACAGAACCTAATCAGAGCCCCACAAGTCACCCCATCCTTGTTTCCCTAGGTCTCTAGTTTTCAAAAATGCACAGGTTTGGTCAGTTTCCCTAGGTGCCGGCTGAGCTAAAGGCCAAATTCTACAGGTAGGCACTTTGCAAAAAAAACACCTCTGTTTTCTGTGAAAAATATGGGATGTGTCCATGTTGTGTTTTGGGGCATATCTTGTCTCGGGCGGTAGGCCTACCCACACAAGTGAGGTATCATTGTTATCGGGAGTCTTGGGGGAACACTGGGTGGAAGGAAATTTGTGGCTCCTCTCAGATTCCAGAACTTTCTGTCACCAAAATGTGAGGAAAATATGTTTTTTTAGCCAAATGTTGAGGTTTGCAAAGGATTCTGGGTAACAGAACCTGGACAGAGACCCACAAGTCACCCCATCTTGGATTCCCCTAGGTCTCTAGTTTTCAAAAATGCACAGGTTTGGTAGGTTTCCCTAGGTGCCGGCTGAGCTAGAGGCCAAAATCTACAGGTAGGCACTTTGCAAAAAACACCTCTGTTTTCTGTGAAAAAATGGGATGTGTCCATGTTGTGTTTTGGGGCATATCCTGTCTCGGGCGCTAGGCCTACCCACACAAGTGAGGTATCATTGTTATCGGGAGAATTGGGGGAACACTGGGTGGAAGGAAATTTGTGGCTCCTCTCAGATTCCATAACTTTCTGTCACCAAAATGTGAGAAAAATTTGTTTTTTTAGCCAAATTTTGAGATTTGCAAAGGATTCTGGGTAACAGAACCTGATCAGAGCCCCACAAGTCACCCCATCCTGAATTCCCCTAGGTCACTAGTTTTCAAAAATGCACAGGTTTGGTAGGTTTCCCTAGGTGCCGGCTAAGCTAAAGGCCAAAATCTACAGGTAGGCACTTTGCAAAAAACATCTCTGTTTTCTGTGAAAAAATGGGATGTGTCCATGTTGTGTTTTGGGGCATATCCTGTCTCGGGCGCTAGGCCTACCCACACAAGTGAGGTATCATTGTTATCGGGAGACTTGGGGGAACACTGGGTGGAAGGAAATTTGTGGCTCCTCTCTGATTCCAGAACTTTCTGTCACCAAAATGTGAGGAAAATGTGTTTTTTTAGCCAAATTATGAGGTTTGCAAAGGATTCTGGGTAACAGAACCTGATCAGAGCCCCACAAGTCACCCCATCCTGGATTCCCCTAGGTCTCTAGTTTGCAAACATGCACAGGTTTGGTAGGTTTCCTTAGGTGCCGGCTGAGCTAGAGGCCAAAATCTACAGGTAGGCACTTTGCAAAAAACACCTCTGTTTTCTGTGAAAAAATGGGACGTGTCCATGTTGTGTTTTGGGGCATATTCTGTCTCGGGCGCTAGGCCTACCCACACAAGTGAGGTATCATTGTTATCGGGAGACTTGGGGGAACACTGGGTGGAAGGAAATTTGTGGCTCCTCTCAGATTTCAGAACTTTCGGACACCAAAAAGTGAGGAAAATGTGTTTTTTTAGCCAAATGTTGAGGTTTGCAAAGGATTCTGGGTAACAGAACCTGGACAGAGCCCCACAAGTCACCCCACTTTGGATTCCCCTAGGTCTCTAGTTTTCAAAAATGCACAGGTTTGGTAGGTTTCCCTAGGTGCCCGGCTGAGCTAGAGGCCAAAATCTACAGGTAGGCACTTTGCAAAAAACACCTCTGTTTTCTGTGAAAAAATGGGATGTGTCCATGTTGTGTTTTGGGGCATATCTTGTCTCGGGCGGTAGGCCTACCCACACAAGTGAGGTATCATTGTTATCGGGAGACTTGGGGGAACACTGGGTGGAAGGAAATTTGTGGCTCCTCTCAGATTCCAGAACTTTCTGTCACCAAAATGTGAGGAAAATATGTTTTTTTAGCCACATTTTGAGGTTTGCAAAGGATTCTGGGTAACAGAACCTGATCAGAGCCCCACAAGTCACCCCATCCTTGTTTCCCTAGGTCTCTAGTTTTCAAAAATGCACAGGTTTGGTCAGTTTCCCTAGGTGCCGGCTGAGCTAAAGGCCAAAATCTACAGGTAGGCACTTTGCAAAAAACACCTCTGTTTTCTGTGAAAAAATGGGATGTGTCCATGTTGTGTTTTGGGGCATATCTTGTCTCGGGCGGTAGGCCTACCCACACAAGTGAGGTATCATTGTTATCGGGAGACTTGGGGGAACACTGGGTGGAAGGAAATTTGTGGCTCCTCTCAGATTCCAGAACTTTCTGTCACCAAAATGTGAGGAAAATATGTTTTTTTAGCCAAATGTTGAGGTTTGCAAAGGATTTTGGGTAACAGAACCTGGACAGAGACCCACAAGTCACCCCATCTTGTATTCCCCTAGGTCTCTAGTTTTCAAAAATGCACAGGTTTGGTAGGTTTCCCTAGGTGCCGGCTGAGCTAGAGGCCAAAATCTACAGGTAGGCACTTTGCAAAAAACACCTCTGTTTTCTGTGAAAAAATGGGATGTGTCCATGTTGTGTTTTGGGGCATATCCTGTCTCGGGCGCTAGGCCTACCCACACAAGTGAGGTATCATTGTTATCGGGAGAATTGGGGGAACACTGGGTGGAAGGAAATTTGTGGCTCCTCTCAGATTCCATAACTTTCTGTCACCAAAATGTGAGAAAAATGTGTTTTTTTAGCCAAATTTTGAGATTTGCAAAGGATTCTGGGTAACAGAACCTGATCAGAGCCCCACCAGTCACCCCATCCTGGATTCCCTAGGTCTCTAGTTTATAAAAATGCACAGGTTTGGTAGGTTTCCCTAGGTGCCGGCTGAGCTAGAGGCCAAAATCTACAGGTAGGCACTTTGCAAAAAACACCTCTGTTTTCTGTGAAAAAATGGGATGTGTCCATGTTGTGTTTTGGGGCATATCCTGTCTCGGGCGCTAGGCCTACCCACACAAGTGAGGTATCATTGTTATCGGGAGACTTGGGGGAACACTGGGTGGAAGGAAATTTGTAGCTCCTCTCTGATTCCAGAACTTTCTGTCACCAAAATGAGAGGAAAATGTGTTTTTATTAGCCAAATGTTAAGGTTTGCAAAGGATTCTGGGTAACAGAACCTGGACAGAGACCCACAAGTCACCCCATCTTGGATTCCCCTAGGTCTCCAGTTTTCAAAAATGCACAGGTTTGGTAGGTTTCCTTAGGTGCCGGATGAGCTAGAGGCCAAAATCTACAGGTAGGCACTTTGCAAAAAACACCTCTGTTTTCTGTGAAAAAATGGGATGTGTCCATGTTGTGTTTTGGGGCATATCCTGTCTCGGGCGCTAGGCCTACCCACACAAGTGAGGTATGATTGTTATCGGGAGACTTGGGGGAACACTGGGTGGAATGAAATTTGTGGCTCCTCTCTGATTCCAGAACTTTCTGTCACCAAAATGTGAGGAAAATGTGTTTTTTTAGCCACATTTTGAGGTTTGCAAAGGATTCTGGGTAACAGAACCTAATCAGAGCCCCACAAGTCACCCCATCCTTGTTTCCCTAGGTCTCTAGTTTTCAAAAATGCACAGGTTTGGTCAGTTTCCCTAGGTGCCGGCTGAGCTAAAGGCCAAATTCTACAGGTAGGCACTTTGCAAAAAACACCTCTGTTTTCTGTGAAAAAATGGGATGTGTCCATGTTGTGTTTTGGGGCATATCTTGTCTCGGGCGGTAGGCCTACCCACACAAGTGAGGTATCATTGTTATCGGGAGACTTGGGGGAACACTGGGTGGAAGGAAATTTGTGGCTCCTCTCAGATTCCAGAACTTTCTGTCACCAAAATGTGAGGAAAATATGTTTTTTTAGCCAAATGTTGAGGTTTGCAAAGGATTCTGGGTAACAGAACCTGGACAGAGACCCACAAGTCACCCCATCTTGGATTCCCCTAGGTCTCTAGTTTTCAAAAATGCACAGGTTTGGTAGGTTTCCCTAGGTGCCGGCTGAGCTAGAGGCCAAAATCTACAGGTAGGCACTTTGCAAAAAACACCTCTGTTTTCTGTGAAAAAATGGGATGTGTCCATGTTGTGTTTTGGGGCATATCCTGTCTCGGGCGCTAGGCCTACCCACACAAGTGAGGTATCATTGTTATCGGGAGAATTGGGGGAACACTGGGTGGAAGGAAATTTGTGGCTCCTCTCAGATTCCATAACTTTCTGTCACCAAAATGTGAGAAAAATTTGTTTTTTTAGCCAAATTTTGAGATTTGCAAAGGATTCTGGGTAACAGAACCTGATCAGAGCCCCACAAGTCACCCCATCCTGAATTCCCCTAGGTCACTAGTTTTCAAAAATGCACAGGTTTGGTAGGTTTCCCTAGGTGCCGGCTAAGCTAAAGGCCAAAATCTACAGGTAGGCACTTTGCAAAAAACATCTCTGTTTTCTGTGAAAAAATGGGATGTGTCCATGTTGTGTTTTGGGGCATATCCTGTCTCGGGCGCTAGGCCTACCCACACAAGTGAGGTATCATTGTTATCGGGAGACTTGGGGGAACACTGGGTGGAAGGAAATTTGTGGCTCCTCTCTGATTCCAGAACTTTCTGTCACCAAAATGTGAGGAAAATGTGTTTTTTTAGCCAAATTATGAGGTTTGCAAAGGATTCTGGGTAACAGAACCTGATCAGAGCCCCACAAGTCACCCCATCCTGGATTCCCCTAGGTCTCTAGTTTGCAAAAATGCACAGGTTTGGTAGGTTTCCTTAGGTGCCGGCTGAGCTAGAGGCCAAAATCTACAGGTAGGCACTTTGCAAAAAACACCTCTGTTTTCTGTGAAAAAATGGGACGTGTCCATGTTGTGTTTTGGGGCATATTCTGTCTCGGGCGCTAGGCCTACCCACACAAGTGAGGTATCATTGTTATCGGGAGACTTGGGGGAACACTGGGTGGAAGGAAATTTGTGGCTCCTCTCAGATTTCAGAACTTTCGGTCACCAAAAAGTGAGGAAAATGTGTTTTTTTAGCCAAATGTTGAGGTTTGCAAAGGATTCTGGGTAACAGAACCTGGACAGAGCCCCACAAGTCACCCCACTTTGGATTCCCCTAGGTCTCTAGTTTTCAAAAATGCACAGGTTTGGTAGGTTTCCCTAGGTGCCGGCTGAGCTAGAGGCCAAAATCTACAGGTAGGCACTTTGCAAAAAACACCTCTGTTTTCTGTGAAAAAATGGGATGTGTCCATGTTGTGTTTTGGGGCATATCCTGTCTCGGGCGCTAGGCCTACCCACACAAGTGAGGTATCATTTTTATCGGGAGACTTGGGGGAACGCTGGGTGGAAGGAAATTTGTGGCTCCTCTCAGATTCCATAACTTTCTGTCACCGAAATGTGAGGAAATTTTTGGTTTTTTAGCCAAATTTTGAGATTTGCAAAGGATTCTGGGTAACAGAACCTGATCAGTGCCCCACAAGTCACCCTATCCTGGATTCCCCTAGGTCTCTAGTTTTCAAAAATGCACAGGTAGGCACCCTAGGTGCTGGCTGAGCTAGAGGCCAAAATCTACAGGTAGGCACTTTGCAAAAAAACACCTCTGTTTTCTATGAAAAAATGGGATGTGTCCATGTTGTGTTTTGGGGCATATTCTGTCTCGGGCGCTAGGCCTACCCACACAAGTGAGGTATCATTGTTATCGGGAGACTTGGGGGAACACTGGGTGGAAGGAAATTTGTGGCTCCTCTCAGATTCCAGAACTTTCTGTCACCAAAATGTGAGGAAAATATGTTTTTTTAGCCAAATGTTGAGGTTTGCAAAGGATTCTGGGTAACAGAACCTGGACAGAGACCCACAAGTCACCCCATCTTGGATTCCCCTAGGTCTCTAGTTTTCAAAAATGCACAGGTTTGGTAGGTTTCCCTAGGTGCCGGCTGAGCTAGAGGCCAAAATCTACAGGTAGGCACTTTGCAAAAAACACCTCTGTTTTCTGTGAAAAAATGGGATGTGTCCATGTTGTGTTTTGGGGCATATCCTGTCTCCGGCGCTAGGCCTACCCACACAAGTGAGGTATCATTGTTATCGGGAGAATTGGGGGAACACTGGGTGGAAGGAAATTTGTGGCTCCTCTCAGATTCCATAACTTTCTGTCACCAAAATGTGAGAAAAATGTGTTTTTTTAGCCAAATTTTGAGATTTGCAAAGGATTCTGGGTAACAGAACCTGATCAGAGCCCCACAAGTCACCCCATCCTGAATTCCCCTAGGTCACTAGTTTTCAAAAATGCACAGGTTTGGTAGGTTTCCCTAGGTGCCGGCTAAGCTAAAGGCCAAAATCTACAGGTAGGCACTTTGCAAAAAACACCTCTGTTTTCTGTGAAAAAATGGGATGTGTCCATGTTGTGTTTTGGGGCATATCCTGTCTCGGGCGCTAGGCCTACCCACACAAGTGAGGTATCATTGTTATCGGGAGACTTGGGGGAACACTGGGTGGAAGGAAATTTGTGGCTCCTCTCTGATTCCAGAACTTTCTGTCACCAAAATGTGAGGAAAATGTGTTTTTTTAGCCAAATTATGAGGTTTGCAAAGGATTCTGGGTAACAGAACCTGATCAGAGCCCCACAAGTCACCCCATCCTGGATTCCCCTAGGTCTCTAGTTTTCAAAAATGCACAGGTTTGGTAGGTTTCCTTAGGTGCCGGCTGAGCTAGAGGCCAAAATCTACAGGTAGGCACTTTGCAAAAAACACCTCTGTTTTCTGTGAAAAAATGGGACGTGTCCATGTTGTGTTTTGGGGCATATTCTGTCTCGGGCGCTAGGCCTACCCACACAAGTGAGGTATCATTGTTATCGGGAGACTTGGGGGAACACTGGGTGGAAGGAAATTTGTGGCTCCTCTCAGATTTCAGAACTTTCGGTCACCAAAAAGTGAGGAAAATGTCTTTTTTTAGCCAAATGTTGAGGTTTGCAAAGGATTCTGGGTAACAGAACCTGGACAGAGCCCCACAAGTCACCCCACCTTGGATTCCCCTAGGTCTCTAGTTTTCAAAAATGCACAGGTTTGGTAGGTTTCCCTAGGTGCCGGCTAAGCTAGAGGCCAAAATCTACAGGTAGGCACTTTGCAAAAAACACCTCTGTTTTCTGTGAAAAAATGGGATGTGTCCATGTTGTGTTTTGGGGCATATCCTGTCTCGGGCGCTAGGCCTACCCACACAAGTGAGGTATCATTTTTATCGGGAGACTTGGGGGAACGCTGGGTGGAAGGAAATTTGTGGCTCCTCTCAGATTCCATAACTTTCTGTCACCGAAATGTGAGGAAATTTTGTTTTTTTAGCCAAATTTTGAGATTTGCAAAGGATTCTGGGTAACAGAACCTGATCAGTGCCCCACAAGTCACCCCATCCTGGATTCCCCTAGGTCTCTAGTTTTCAAAAATGCACAGGTAGGCACCCTAGGTGCTGGCTGAGCTAGAGGCCAAAATCTACAGGTAGGCACTTTGCAAAAAACACCTCTGTTTTCTGTGAAAAAATGGGATGTGTCCATGTTGTGTTTTGGGGCATATTCTGTCTCGGGCGCTAGGCCTACCCACACAAGTGAGGTATCATTGTTATCGGGAGACTTGGGGGAACACTGGGTGGAAGGAAATTTTTGGCTCCTCTCAGATTTCAGAACTTTCTGTCACCAAAATGTGAGGAAAATGTGTTTTTTTAGCCAAATGCTGAGGTTTGCAAAGGATTCTGGGTAACAGAACCTGGACAGAGCCCCACAAGTCACCCCACCTTGGATTCCCCTAGGTCTCTAGTTTTCAAAAATGCACAGGTTTGGTAGGTTTCCCTAGGTGCCGGCTGAGCTAGAGGCCAAAATCTACAGGTAGGCACTTTGCAAAAAAACACCTCTGTTTTCTGTGAAAAAATGGGATGTGTCCATGTTGTGTTTTGGGGCATATCCTGTCTCGGGCGCTAGGCCTACCCACACAAGTGAGGTATCATTTTTATCGGGAGACTTAAGGGAACGCTGGGTGGAAGGAAATTTGTGGCTCCTCTCAGATTCCATAACTTTCTGTCATCGAAATGTGAGGAAAATGTGTTTTTTTAGCCAAATTTTGAGATTTGCAAAGGATTCTGGGTAACAGAACCTGATCAGTGCCCCACAAGTCACCCCATCCTGGATTCCCCTAGGTCTCTAGTTTTCAAAAATGCACAGGTTTGGTAGGTTTCCCTAGGTGCCGGCTGAGCTAGAGGCCAAAATCTACAGGTAGGCACTTTGCAAAAAACACCTCTGTTTTCTGTGAAAAAAAGGGATGTGTCCATGTTGTGTTTTGGGGCATATCTTGTCTCGGGCGGTAGGCCTACCCACACAAGTGAGGTATCATTGTTATCGGGAGACTTGGGGGAACACTGGGTGGAAGGAAATTTGTGGCTCCTCTCAGATTCCAGAACTTTCTGTCACCAAAATGTGAGGAAAATATGTTTTTTTAGCCAAATGTTGAGGTTTGCAAAGGATTCTGGGTAACAGAACCTGGACAGAGACCCACAAGTCACCCCATCTTGGATTCCCCTAGGTCTCTAGTTTTAAAAAATGCACAGGTTTGGTAGGTTTCCCTAGGTGCCGGCTGAGCTAGAGGCCAAAATCTACAGGTAGGCACTTTGCAAAAAACACCTCTGTTTTCTGTGAAAAAATGGGATGTGTCCATGTTGTGTTTTGGGGCATATCCTGTCTCGGGCGCTAGGCCTACCCACACAAGTGAGGTATCATTGTTATCGGGAGAATTGGGGGAACACTGGGTGGAAGGAAATTTGTGGCTCCTCTCAGATTCCATAACTTTCTGTCACCAAAATGTGAGAAAAATTTGTTTTTTTAGCCAACTTTTGAGATTTGCAAAGGATTCTGGGTAACAGAACCTGATCAGAGCCCCACAAGTCACCCCATCCTGAATTCCCCTAGGTCACTAGTTTTCAAAAATGCACAGGTTTGGTAGGTTTCCCTAGGTGCCGGCTAAGCTAAAGGCCAAAATCTACAGGTAGGCACTTTGCAAAAAATATCTCTGTTTTCTGTGAAAAAATGGGATGTGTCCATGTTGTGTTTTGGGGCATATCCTGTCTCGGGCGCTAGGCCTACCCACACAAGTGAGGTATCATTGTTATCGGGAGACTTGGGGGAACACTGGGTGGAAGGAAATTTGTGGCTCCTCTCTGATTCCAGAACTTTCTGTCACCAAAATGTGAGGAAAATGTGTTTTTTTAGCCAAATTATGAGGTTTGCAAAGGATTCTGGGTAACAGAACCTGATCAGTGCCCCACAAGTCACCCCATCCTGGATTCCCCTAGGTCTCTAGTTTTCAAAAATGCACAGGTAGGCACCCTAGGTGCTGGCTGAGCTAGAGGCCAAAATCTACAGGTAGGCACTTTGCAAAAAACACCTCTGTTTTCTGTGAAAAAATGGGATGTGTCCATGTTGTGTTTTGGGGCATATTCTGTCTCGGGCGCTAGGCCTACCCACACAAGTGAGGTATCATTGTTATCGGGAGACTTGGGGGAACACTGGGTGGAAGGAAATTTTTGGCTCCTCTCAGATTTCAGAACTTTCTGTCACCAAAATCTGAGGAAAATGTGTTTTTTTAGCCAAATGCTGAGGTTTGCAAAGGATTCTGGGTAACAGAACCTGGACAGAGCCCCACAAGTCACCCCACCTTGGATTCCCCTAGGTCTCTAGTTTTCAAAAATGCACAGGTTTGGTAGGTTTCCCTAGGTGCCGGCTGAGCTAGAGGCCAAAATCTACAGGTAGGCACTTTGCAAAAAACACCTCTGTTTTCTGTGAAAAAATGGGATGTGTCCATGTTGTGTTTTGGGGCATATCCTGTCTCGGGCGCTAGGCCTACCCACACAAGTGAGGTATCATTTTTATCGGGAGACTTAAGGGAACGCTGGGTGGAAGGAAATTTGTGGCTCCTCTCAGATTCCATAACTTTCTGTCATCGAAATGTGAGGAAAATGTGTTTTTTTAGCCAAATTTTGAGATTTGCAAAGGATTCTGGGTAACAGAACCTGATCAGTGCCCCACAAGTCACCCCATCCTGGATTCCCCTAGGTCTCTAGTTTTCAAAAATGCACAGGTTTGGTAGGTTTCCCTAGGTGCCGGCTGAGCTAGAGGCCAAAATCTACAGGTAGGCACTTTGCAAAAAACACCTCTGTTTTCTGTGAAAAAAAGGGATGTGTCCATGTTGTGTTTTGGGGCATATCTTGTCTCGGGCGGTAGGCCTACCCACACAAGTGAGGTATCATTGTTATCGGGAGACTTGGGGGAACACTGGGTGGAAGGAAATTTGTGGCTCCTCTCAGATTCCAGAACTTTCTGTCACCAAAATGTGAGGAAAATATGTTTTTTTAGCCAAATGTTGAGGTTTGCAAAGGATTCTGGGTAACAGAACCTGGACAGAGACCCACAAGTCACCCCATCTTGGATTCCCCTAGGTCTCTAGTTTTCAAAAATGCACAGGTTTGGTAGGTTTCCCTAGGTGCCGGCTGAGCTAGAGGCCAAAATCTACAGGTAGGCACTTTGCAAAAAACACCTCTGTTTTCTGTGAAAAAATGGGATGTGTCCATGTTGTGTTTTGGGGCATATCCTGTCTCGGGCGCTAGGCCTACCCACACAAGTGAGGTATCATTGTTATCGGGAGAATTGGGGGAACACTGGGTGGAAGGAAATTTGTGGCTCCTCTCAGATTCCATAACTTTCTGTCACCAAAATGTGAGAAAAATTTGTTTTTTTAGCCAAATTTTGAGATTTGCAAAGGATTCTGGGTAACAGAACCTGATCAGAGCCCCACAAGTCACCCCATCCTGAATTCCCCTAGGTCACTAGTTTTCAAAAATGCACAGGTTTGGTAGGTTTCCCTAGGTGCCGGCTAAGCTAAAGGCCAAAATCTACAGGTAGGCACTTTGCAAAAAATATCTCTGTTTTCTGTGAAAAAATGGGATGTGTCCATGTTGTGTTTTGGGGCATATCCTGTCTCGGGCGCTAGGCCTACCCACACAAGTGAGGTATCATTGTTATCGGGAGACTTGGGGGAACACTGGGTGGAAGGAAATTTGTGGCTCCTCTCTGATTCCAGAACTTTCTGTCACCAAAATGTGAGGAAAATGTGTTTTTTTAGCCAAATTATGAGGTTTGCAAAGGATTCTGGGTAACAGAACCTGATCAGAGCCCCACAAGTCACCCCATCCTGGATTCCCCTAGGTCTCTAGTTTTCAAAAATGCACAGGTTTGGTAGGTTTCCCTAGGTGCCGGCTGAGCTAGAGGCCAAAATCTACAGGTAGGCACTTTGCAAAAAACACCTCTGTTTTCTGTGAAAAAAAGGGATGTGTCCATGTTGTGTTTTGGGGCATATCTTGTCTCGGGCGGTAGGCCTACCCACACAAGTGAGGTATCATTGTTATCGGGAGACTTGGGGGAACACTGAGTGGAAGGAAATTTGTGGCTCCTCTCAGATTCCAGAACTTTCTGTCACCAAAATGTGAGGAAAATATGTTTTTTTAGCCAAATGTTGAGGTTTGCAAAGGATTCTGGGTAACAGAACCTGGACAGAGACCCACAAGTCACCCCATCTTGGATTCCCCTAGGTCTCTAGTTTTCAAAAATGCACAGGTTTGGTAGGTTTCCCTAGGTGCCGGCTGAGCTAGAGGCCAAAATCTACAGGTAGGCACTTTGCAAAAAACACCTCTGTTTTCTGTGAAAAAATGGGATGTGTCCATGTTGTGTTTTGGGGCATATCCTGTCTCGGGCGCTAGGCCTACCCACACAAGTGAGGTATCATTGTTATCGGGAGAATTGGGGGAACACTGGGTGGAAGGAAATTTGTGGCTCCTCTCAGATTCCATAACTTTCTGTCACCAAAATGTGAGAAAAATTTGTTTTTTTAGCCAAATTTTGAGATTTGCAAAGGATTCTGGGTAACAGAACCTGATCAGAGCCCCACAAGTCACCCCATCCTGAATTCCCCTAGGTCACTAGTTTTCAAAAATGCACAGGTTTGGTAGGTTTCCCTAGGTGCCGGCTAAGCTAAAGGCCAAAATCTACAGGTAGGCACTTTGCAAAAAATATCTCTGTTTTCTGTGAAAAAATGGGATGTGTCCATGTTGTGTTTTGGGGCATATCCTGTCTCGGGCGCTAGGCCTACCCACACAAGTGAGGTATCATTGTTATCGGGAGACTTGGGGGAACACTGGGTGGAAGGAAATTTGTGGCTCCTCTCTGATTCCAGAACTTTCTGTCACCAAAATGTGAGGAAAATGTGTTTTTTTAGCCAAATTATGAGGTTTGCAAAGGATTCTGGGTAACAGAACCTGATCAGAGCCCCACAAGTCACCCCATCCTGGATTCCCCTAGGTCTCTAGTTTTCAAAAATGCACAGGTTTGGTAGGTTTCCTTAGGTGCCGGCTGAGCTAGAGGCCAAAATCTACAGGTAGGCACTTTGCAAAAAACACCTCTGTTTTCTGTGAAAAAATGGGACGTGTCCATGTTGTGTTTTGGGGCATATTCTGTCTCGGGCGCTAGGCCTACCCACACAAGTGAGGTATCATTGTTATCGGGAGACTTGGGGGAACACTGGGTGGAAGGAAATTTGTGGCTCCTCTCAGATTTCAGAACTTTCGGTCACCAAAAAGTGAGGAAAATGTGTTTTTTTAGCCAAATGTTGAGGTTTGCAAAGGATTCTGGGTAACAGAACCTGGACAGAGCCCCACAAGTCACCCCACCTTGGATTCCCCTAGGTCTCTAGTTTTCAAAAATGCACAGGTTTGGTAGGTTTCCCTAGGTGCCGGCTGAGCTAGAGGCCAAAATCTACAGGTAGGCACTTTGCAAAAAACACCTCTGTTTTCTGTGAAAAAATGGGATGTGTCCATGTTGTGTTTTGGGGCATATCCTGTCTCGGGCGCTAGGCCTACCCACACAAGTGAGGTATCATTTTTATCGGGAGACTTGGGGGAACGCTGGGTGGAAGGAAATTTGTGGCTCCTCTCAGATTCCATAACTTTCTGTCACCGAAATGTGAGGAAATTTTGTTTTTTTAGCCAAATTTTGAGATTTGCAAAGGATTCTGGGTAACAGAACCTGATCAGTGCCCCACAAGTCACCCCATCCTGGATTCCCCTAGGTCTCTAGTTTTCAAAAATGCACAGGTAGGCATCCTAGGTGCTGGCTGAGCTAGAGGCCAAAATCTACAGGTAGGCACTTTGCAAAAAACACCTCTGTTTTCTGTGAAAAAATGGGATGTGTCCATGTTGTGTTTTGGGGCATATTCTGTCTCGGGCGCTAGGCCTACCCACACAAGTGAGGTATCATTGTTATCGGGAGACTTGGGGGAACACTGGGTGGAAGGAAATTTGTGGCTCCTCTCATATTTCAGAACTTTCTGTCACCAAAATGTGAGGAAAATGTGTTTTTTTAGCCAAATGCTGAGGTTTGCAAAGGATTCTGGGTAACAGAACCTGGACAGAGCCCCACAAGTCACCCCACCTTGGATTCCCCTAGGTCTCTAGTTTTCAAAAATGCACAGGTTTGGTAGGTTTCCCTAGGTGCCGGCTGAGCTAGAGGCCAAAATCTACAGGTAGGCACTTTGCAAAAAACACCTCTGTTTTCTGTGAAAAAATGGGATGTGTCCATGTTGTGTTTTGGGGCATATCCTGTCTCGGGCGCTAGGCCTACCCACACAAGTGAGGTATCATTTTTATCGGGAGACTTAAGGGAACGCTGGGTGGAAGGAAATTTGTGGCTCCTCTCAGATTCCATAACTTTCTGTCACCGAAATGTGAGGAAAATGTGTTTTTTTAGCGAAATTTTGAGATTTGCAAAGGATTCTGGGTAACAGAACCTGATCAGTGCCCCACAAGTCACCCCATCCTGGATTCCCCTAGGTCTCTAGTTTTCAAAAATGCACAGGTAGGCATCCTAGGTGCAGGCTGAGCTAGAGGCCAAAATCTACAGGTAGGCACTTTGCAAAAAACACCTCTGTTTTCTGTGAAAAAATGGGATGTGTCCATGTTGTGTTTTGGGGCATATTCTGTCTCGGGCGCTAGGCCTACCCACACAAGTGAGGTATCATTGTTATCGGGAGACTTGGGGGAACACTGGGTGGAAGGAAATTTGTGGCTCCTCTCAGATTTCAGAACTTTCTGTCACCAAAATGTGAGGAAAATGTGTTTTTTTAGCCAAATGCTGAGGTTTGAAAAGGATTCTGGGTAACAGAACCTGGACAGAGCCCCACAAGTCACCCCACCTTGGATTCCCCTAGGTCTCTAGTTTTCAAAAATGCACAGGTTTGGTAGGTTTCCCTCGGTGCCGGCTGAGCTAGAGGCCAAAATCTACAGGTAGGCACTTTGCAAAAAACACCTCTGTTTTCTGTGAAAAAATTGTATGTGTCCATGTTGTGTTTTGGGGCATTTCCTGTCGCGGGCGCTAGGCCTACCCACACACGTGAGGTATCATTTTTATCGGGAGACTTGGGGGAACGCTGGGTGGAAGGAAATTTGTGGCTCCTCTCAGATTCCATAACTTTCTGTCACCGAAATGTGAGGAAAATGTGTTTTTTTAGCCAAATTTTGAGATTTTCAAAGGATTCTGGGTAACAGAACCTGATCAGAGCCCCACAAGTCACCCCATCCTGGATTCCCCTAGGTCTCTAGTTTTACAAAATGCACAGGTTTGGTAGGTTTCCCTAGGTGCCGGCTGAGCTAGAGGCCAAAATCTACAAGTAGGCACTTTGCAAAAAACACCTCTGTTTTCTGTGAAAAAATGGGATGTGTCCACGTTGTGTTTTGGGGCATTTCCTGTCGCAGGCGCTAGGCCTACCCACACAAGTGAAGTACCATTTTTATCAGGAGACTTGGGGGAACATAGAATAGCAAAACAAGTGTTATTGCCCCTTGTCTTTCTCTACATTTTTTCCCTCCAAATATAAGAGAGTGTGTAAAAAAGACGTCTATTTGAGAAATGCCCTGTAATTCACATGCTAGTATGGGCACCCCGGAATTCAAAGATGTGCAAATAACCACTGCTCCTCAACACCTTATTTTGTGCCCATTTTGGAAATACAAAGGTTTTATTGATAGCAATTTTTTACTCTTTATATTTCAGCAAATGAATTGCTGTATACCTGGTATAGAATGAAAACCCACTGCAGAGTGCAGCTCGTTTATTGGCTCTGGGTACCTAAAGTTCTTAATGAACCTACAAGTCCTATATATACCCACAACCAGAAGAGTCCAGCAGACGTAACGGTATATTGCTTTCGATAATCTGACATTGCAGGGAAAAGTTACAGAGTAAAACGTAGAGAAACATTTATGTTTTTTCACCTCAATTTCAATATTTTTCTTTTTCAGTTGTTATTTTCTGTAGGAAACCCTTGTAGGATCTACACAAATTAGCCCTTGCTGAATTCAGAATTTTGTCTAATTTTGAGAAATGTTTCGGTTTCTGGGATCCAGCATTGGTTTCATGCCCATTTCTGTCACTGACTGGAAGGAGGCTGAAAACACAAACAATCGTAAAAATGGGGTATGTCCCAGTAAAATGCCAAAATTGGGTTGAAAAATTGGGTTTTCTGATTCAACTCTGCCTGTTCCTGAAAGCTGGGTATCTGGTAATTTTAGCACCACAAACCCTTTGTTGATGCCATTTTCAGGAAAAAAAACACAAGCCTTCTTCTGCAGCCCCTTTTTCCCATTTTTGGGAAAAACACGAAATTTTCACTGTATTTTGGCTAATTTCCTAGCCTCCTTCTGGGGAACACACAAAGTACCTCTAGAATCCCTAGGATGTTGGGAAAAAAGGACGCAAATTTGGCGTGGGTAGCTTATGTGAACAAAAAGTTATGAGGGTATAAGCGCGAACTGCCCCAAATAGCCAAAAAAAGGCTCGGCACAGGAGGGGGAAAAGGCCCTACAGCGAAGGGGTTAATGTGATGCAGGCCTCTACAAACTAAAGCATCTGTTGATGATAAATTCACACAAAAAATTATGCTACTCCAGCAATGCGAGGAGGCCCCCATAGAGAAAAGCATAAATTTTATGCCGGCTCTGAGCAGGCGGTAAAATTCGGACTCAGTGAAGTTGCAGAACGGCACAGTGAAATGTTGTAAATTTCACTGCATCAGTTCTGTGTGGCTTTTCTGCATACATTATACCTGGTGCAGGTATAATGTGACGCAGGCCTCTACAAATTAACGCATTGGACCAAATGCGTCAGTTTGTAGATATGGAGCAGTGTGGAGCACTGATTGTGTCACTGCTGCGTAAAAAAAATGACACAATGGCAGCGCAAAGGCATTGTATATGAGGCCCTTTATTTCTATTATCCCACTGCTTATGTTCTATATATGTGTTTATTAAAGGAATAATACAATTGAGTTCTAGTCAAAAGGGCAATTGAGGATACACATACCAAGAATTTATCATGATTCTTTAAATGTTACAGGTAATATGTGGGGTGACACCAAACTGAGTGCTTATTCTTACACACTGAGCTCAGCACATGTTATTGGTGTACTAATGATGCTTTGAATCAGACACATGTATTTCCGGGGGGCAAACACCAAGCATGAGAGGAGGTAGATGGGTTCATTTGAATGCACATTTTAGATTTTTTCAGGACCAGCAGTGAGGTCAAAAATTGAATACATGATGCACGGGATAGGCTTGTCCAGGGGAGTGTAGAGCTTGTATTACAAAAGCGTAGCCTTCTGTTGTTTCCAAATATTGGCCGACCTGTATGCTATGCCCTGTCCCCGTTAGCCTAGTGTCTCTTTCTGCATGATGTAAGAGTGCGAAGTGTGAGTGATGTATGTTCAATGTTCATGTTAAGTGTTGGAGCTCACTGAAAGGTGGGCCGAGTTACTGATGTCACACTTCTTGTGGGTGTCGCCTAGGCCTAAACCTGCCTGTAACTGTGGGTGTCATCTCTGATGTGTAACTAAACCCAGAGGCGGCCGCCTCAAATCTCAAGAGGAGGGGTGGGTGGCGAGGGAACAGGGATGGGGAAAATACAAATATAATTTAAAAAACTTACCTCTTCCTGTCGCCGCCGCCTCCTGCTGCCGCGCTCCTCTTCTTCTGTTGTCCTCGTATTCACAGGGACACCAGCACAGGTTCCCCAGAAATTCTGGCGCTGCTTTCATGCTAAAGCTAGCATGAAAGCAGCATCAGGATTGGTCTGAGTGGCTTGGAATGACACTCAGTCACTGCCCTGGAGTCTATGCAGTTTCTCCAGCCTGACTGTGTTGAACAGCCAGGCCGGAGAAAACAAAAGTGCGTATGTGTGTTTGACCGGCCTAAGACGTCTGGTCAAACACACATGTGCACTTAGGTGCACTCTCTCATCCTCTCCTCTCCTCCTCCTTCCCATGTCCCAGTCCCACCCCTCCCTTCACATGCTGCTGGCTGAGCCAGCAGCTGAAAGATAAAACAATAAAGAAATATCATTTTATTTTTCAGCTCCTGGCTTAGCCAGGGGGGCAACGCTCCTTTGCCATTGCGAAGGTGCTGCCCCTGACTAAACCAGATGTTTTCAAACCGATCTTGACTTGTAATAAAGGGGATACCTGTTTGGACAGCTTGATGGAGGCTGGTTACTACCTAAAAAGTGCACTCTTTCGCCTTGTAAGTATTTTGTATATAGGTACAGACCTTGTCTAGCATTTCCAACAAAAGTACTAGGAAAACCATGTCACACCAGTAACTCATGAGTATACAAAAGTACTAAGAAACCGTGCTACACCGGTAACTCTCCAGTATTTTGTATGTGAGTGCATACCTTGCATAGTATTCTTAGAAAAATGCTATAAAACCATTTAAACACAGTAATTTAGGAGTATTTTGTATGCAAGTGCATACCATGGATAGAATTCCCCCCAAAAATGCTACGAAACCAATTCACACAGTATATGCATACCGTGCATAGCATTCCCAAAAAAGTGCTATGAAACAATTTCACACAGTATATGCATAACGTGCATAGCATTCCCAAAAAAAAGTGCTATGGAACGATTTCACACCAGAAACCCACGGTGCATACCTTGCACAGTGTTCCCAAAAAAAGTGCTATGAAACAATTTCACACAGTATATGCATACCGTGCATAGCATTCCCAAAAAAATGCCATGAAACCATTTCACATAGTATATGCATACTGTGCATAGCATACCCAAAAAAGTGCCATGAAACCATTTCACACGGTAACCCACGAGTATTTTTGTAAATTGCTATGGAACCATTTCAAACCAGTAACGCATGAGTAGTTTGTGTGTCAGTGCATCTCTTATTTTGCTTTTTCTAGTCAGTACAGGGAGTGCAGAATTATTAGGCAAATGAGTATTTTGACCACATCATCCTCTTTATGCATGTTGTCTTACTCCAAGCTGTATAGGCTCGAAAGCCTACTACCAATTAAGCATATTAGGTGATGTGCATCTCTGTAATGAGAAGGGGTGTGGTCTAATGACATCAACACCCTATATCAGGTGTGCATAATTATTAGCAACTTCCTTTCCTTTGGCAAAATGGGTCAAAAGAAGGACTTGACAGGCTCAGAAAAGTCAAAAATAGTGAGATATCTTGCAGAGGGATGCAGCACTCTTAAAATTGCAAAGCTTCTGAAGCGTGATCATCGAACAATCAAGCGTTTCATTCAAAATAGTCAACAGGGTCGCAAGAAGCGCGTGGAAAAACCAAGGCGCAAAATAACTGCCCATGAACTGAGAAAAGTCAAGCGTGCAGCTGCCACAATGCCACTTGCCACCAGTTTGGCCATATTTCAGAGCTGCAACATCACTGGAGTGCCCAAAAGCACAAGGTGTGCAATACTCAGAGACATGGCCAAGGTAAGAAAGGCTGAAAGACGACCACCACTGAACAAGACACACAAGCTGAAACGTCAAGACTGGCCAAGAAATATCTCAAGACTGATTTTTCTAAGGTTTTATGGACTGATGAAATGAGAGTGAGTCTTGATGGGCCAGATGGATGGGCCCGTGGCTGGATTGGTAAAGGGCAGAGAGCTCCAGTCCGACTCAGACGCCAGGAAGGTGGAGGTGGAGTACTGGTTTGGGCTGGTATCATCAAAGATGAGCCTGTGGGGCCTTTTCGGGTTGAGGATGGAGTCAAGCTCAACTCCCAGTCCTGCTGCCAGTTCCTGGAAGACACCTTCTTCAAGCAGTGGTACAGGAAGAAGTCTGCATCCTTCAAGAAAAACATGATTTTCATGCAGGACAATGCTCCATCACACGCGTCCAAGTACTCCACAGCGTGGCTGGCAAGAAAGGGTATAAAAGAAGGAAATCTAATGACATGGCCTCCTTGTTCACCTGATCTGAACCCCATTGAGAACCTGTGGTCCATCATCAAATGTGAGATTTACAAGGAGGGAAAACAGTACACCTCTCTGAACAGTGTCTGGGAGGCTGTGGTTGCTGCTGCACGCAATGTTGATGGTGAACAGATCAAAACACTGACAGAATCCATGGATGGCAGGCTTTTGAGTGTCCTTGCAAAGAAAGGTGGCTATATTGGTCACTGATTTGTTTTTGTTTTGTTTTTGAATGTCAGAAATGTATATTTGTGAATGTTGAGATGTTATATTGGTTTCACTGGTAATAATAAATAATTGAAATGGGTATATATTTGTTTTTTGTTAAGTTGCCTAATAATTATGCACAGTAATAGTCACCTGCACACACCGATATCCCCCTAACATAGCTAAAACTAAAAACAAACTAAAAACTACTTCCAAAAATATTCAGCTTTGATATTAATGAGTTTTTTGGGTTCATTGAGAACATGGTTGTTGTTCAATAATAAAATTAATCCTCAAAAATACAACTTGCCTAATAATTCTGCACTCCCTGTATTCTACAGCCTTGCCTTGCTTATGCCTTTCGTGCTGTTTGCATGCCAGTTGATTGGCAATTAACTCAACGCAAATTACACTCGCCTACAAAATACACGTGAAAGTCCCCATTTTCATGTGAAAGTCTAACTTGAATGGAGATTTCCTATATCTACCTGTGTCTGTTGGAAATACTAGAAGGTTCGCTAGAACAAAACTTTGCAACTTCTCACACTCGTTTTTTACGACTTGCATTTATTGTTTTGTACAACTCCCTGTACATTTCATGTCAGCGTCCTTTTTCAACTTTAGATGCAAACTAATTTGAAGGATAGACTTTGTACAATAATTCACTGAGCCTGACCGTGGGCATCTGTAGGGTGAAGGCAGAGTAACTAGACAGATGTGAGAGTAGCAGGATAAGGCTTTTTATGAAAGGCGCACAATCACATACTGGACACAGTTTGCATTTTTGAGTAGAAGCAGTGACAATCTCTCAAATTATTGCCTTGTTCATCGCTCCCGAATATCTAATAGCTTCCTTATGAAAACAATACCCATAGAAGTAGCAAAGACTCTTGCTGCCATTGGAGCAGTCTCTAGATGGATAAAGGTTCACCTGGAAGGACCTACCTGCAAACAGGTTTTGATTCTACATCCGGGTTAGACAGAGAGTACCACAAGTATGCAGATTTCTATTCTTCACATGAATGGTTTGAATGGGGATCGTAAAATACAAATTGTGGTCTTGAAACACGACAAAAGGAAATTGAAAAATGAAGCGCAGTGGAGGCATACAGTGAGAAGGCTGAATTATTTATGTGTCTGCGCATAAACAGCGAAATACACAATGCTGCAGGAAGATGCCTCAAAGGCGTGAGATGGCTGGTGGAGGTGGGAAGATCTAGTCTGCAGGAGGATCATGACACATACTCACGATAATTTTGCTTTTATGTGTGCTTGTTTATGGCAGCAGCATGCCAAGGAGCTGGTAGCTTCTTAACCCCGAAGTGGAGTTCCATCCACAAATGGTCAGTGATGCTTGTAGTAAAGGAACTAAAATGATCGACATGAAGTGTCAGAGGCTGGTCTGAGTCCAAAGCATGTTCATCAGATTTCCACTTCACTACCCTGCCAGAAATAATCACACTCATCTTCAGTCTCAGCAGCGATGCCAATGGTGAACTCCATAAAGACCAATGACCCACTCACTCTCCAGAGTGCAGTAGTGACAGTCTAATGGAAATATATGATCAACTCCAATGCCACTGTCTGGTCCCTCGATATAAAGAGGAGATTGGTTCATGTGGTATTTTTCACAAACAAGACCACATCAGTTCCCATTCCTTATAGACACACACAGACACATGTGCGTGCACAGACACACATGCACGTGTGCACGCACACGCATGAACACACACACTCTCTGTAGAAAGCTAGCTCTTTATACAGTGGACCAAAATGAGGTACACTGTGCAAAGAGTCCTAGCAATCCAGGGAGGTATCACACAGGAACACATTACATCCCAAATGCTTTCTTTTCGGGTAGTGTGGTCGAACAGTTAGACATATGAAAGGATAGTGCTAAGCATGTAATGCACACATATAGGAGGTAAGTGAGTCACACACACTCAGATAAAGAAATCTGACACCAGTTTATAAATATAACCCACACCCTTATATAAAGTTTGTCAGAATCAGGTAAGTACTTTTTGAGATATGAATGTTTACAGTTTTCAGAAGTTGACAGTGCAATTTTTGGAGCAGTAATGTTTTCCTATGGGGGAAAAACATGTATTGCATATGGGTAATTATACAGCGACTTACAGGACCAATCTTCTGGAGGTAAGGTAAGTATGGGGCAAGGTCCAAAGCAGCACCAACAAATCACTTCAGGAGGCCTTGGGGCGTCTGCGTGCAGAATTATTTTTCAGAATCGGGTGCTCAAAGTTATTCTATGGGGAAAAGCATGCTGAGTTTGGGCACTTAGCAATGATTTACAGGACTGTTCTTCTGGAGTTAAGGCAAATATGAGCAAGGTCCAAAGCAGCACCATCAGTTCACTTCAGGAAGTACTGAGGCATCCAGGTGCAGAAGTGCTTTTCAGCCTCCGGTGCGCTAATGTTATCCTATGGGAAAAACAGACACTGCATATGGGCACTAGGCAATGAATTAGAGGACTGTTTTTTTCTGGGCATTAGGTGAGTATTGAACAAGGTCCAAAGCCACACCAACAGTAGACCTTGGGGGGGATCTGAGGCACCCTGGTGCATAGGTGTGTTACTGCATCGCGTGTCCCATTCACGTCAATTGGAAACAGTTCTGTCACAAAGTTACTGCAAGCAGGGACTGGGAAGTCAGTCCAGAGGAACCCACATGGGGGATTGACCCTTGAGGTCCTCTGGAATTTGGGAACACCATTCACCCAATGCTGGAGTTACTTGCAGTTATAGGGAGGTGTGGATGAGGGCCTGGAGACCATACAGATGTCATTCGCCCACTTCAGTTTTGACTAAGCACCTTGGGTGCAGTGGTGATGTCCAGCGTCAGGTTTTTGGCAGTTCCAGTCCTCACAGTCATTTTCGTGTTGCCTGCAGATGCAAGGAAGCAGCACCTCTGCTCCAAGGGAGTTGTTTTGGCAATTTGTGAAGCACTGGCAGCTCTCCTGGGTTCTTGGAGGCTGTAGTGGCAGGACAGGTCAGTTGCTCCTTGAGGGCTGGGTGCAGCAGCAGGCTGGCGGGGTTGGAGCCAAGTCAGTAGTTCTCCTTGGTTCTCAAGTTCAGCAGGCTTCTTGCCCACTCCTTCCTTTTGACCAATGAAGAGGTGCAGATCTGGTGTCAGGGGTTCCCTTAATACTCAATTTAGCAGGCTTTATGGGGAGTGAAAGGTAACAGCCATTGGGCTACTTACCCCTGGGGTCACTATACCATCTACATGAACACTTCCAGTGAGAAGTGGGCATAATCCTGTCCCAGATTTCCTAAGTCTGCCAACACCAAGATGACAGATTTCTAAATGTTGTGTCCACATCAGGCAGCTCACCTTGAGGGTGGGACTGAGTTGAGGGGTGGACACACCTCTCTGCATACTAAATTTCCCACCTATCCGGGTGCCAAAGGGCCCTGGGGCAGGGTGGTCGCCAGCTCTCCTTTGAGTTCAGCCAGATCTGCATACTTCTTTGAAGCCCCCACCTTGGAATGCAGAGCTGCAGGTCATCATATCGGGTGCGGTGTGTAAACACCTCTCCGAGAGCAGGCTTATTTTAAGACTCCCCCCAGCGTGAAGGCTCTCACCCTTAGGGGGTCGGACTCATGTCTGGTGGTGGCAGGCTAGCTAAAACTGACCAGACCGCACACAGGTAGATAGGTTTTTAGGGGGCACCTCTAAGGTGCCCTCTGGGTGTATGTATTAATCAAACCATCTCTGGCATCAGTGAGGGTGTATTAATACAAGATGTTTGATATCAAACATCCCTATTTTCAGCGAAATCACCAAGTAGCTAGGGAAGTCGTATTAATCAGGGAGAAGTTGAAGTGCCACGTATCTTATGCGGAGTTTTGCGTTACCAATGCTGCACCGCCAAATTAATAGCAGATTGCACGCTACGTAAGTACGTAATACGGGTGTCGCATCCTAGTGTTATTGGTGTAGATGTTGCAGATATTTCCGTCTACACAGTAGCCAAGGTTCAGGCCTCTGTTGAAAACAGCTGTATCTTACGTTTTCGTTCCAAAAGTCTTCTTACACAGGTAAGGAATTAATGTATCCTGTTATCTTCCACAGCAGCAGACGCATCCCCAAATTGTGCATTATTCGTGTTGTGGATGTAAATATTTCTATTCTGATAGTACCAACCAGAAAAATTCGCTCACAAAAATGTAATAACTACAAGTGTCACAATTCTCAAAGATAAGGTTCAGTGATCTTCCCATTCTGTGCACTGAACTATTTTTTATCTAAAAGCTCCTTTCTTAGCAGTTGGGAGAGAATCATTTCGGATTTATGCATCCGTTGACATTAGTGCATTCATCTAGTCTCACACGCCCAACAATTCATCCATCCATCCAGATCTACACCTTAATATGTGCAGCCAGCATTCTGTTCTTTCATTTGTCCACCCATCACCCCTACTTCCATTCCTCTGTCTTCCACTTTCACAATCATGCTCTACGCTCCGTCATCCATCTATCGATGCCCATGCCTTCATCCACGTATGGATACACTCCATCAATCCGTCCGTCGGTCCAACCATACACTAGTATGTATGCCTTTATGCGTTTTAAGTGTGCATGTTTTTATAGATGTGTGCCGTCTAAAAGCACACATATGTACCTTCTGTGCCTATGATGGCTGCAACCGGCCATATAATAGCTATGCATGGCATATGATGCTTGTACTTAGGACCGAGTGAAAACGAGTATATGAAGGAATACCTGTGCAAATAACCACAGTGTGTGCACAAATCAAGCTGTATTTGTTATACAAAAGCATTTTAAGGTACACACTTGTTGAAAATATTGGACATAGGAACCTGTAGAAACCATATGGGTATGTGGTTCTTTCTATGCCTATATACCTGCATCTGGGAACATGATGCATTTAGACCAGTCTCAGCCAAAACTGCTCTTTTGTCGCTGCAATCTTGCTTCATTTCACAAATTTCATGTTACCTTTTGTTACGGACAATTCTCAAAATTATGCCATTATGTTATAATTAGCATGTGAGCCCAGGAACTATAAAAATGACCAGAATGGGAGTGCCCATTTTTCGTAGCTTCTACTTGACTCTAATGAGACTTTGTCTGGCATATGGTGGCCATACCTGGGCCTATAATGCGCGTCTGTTCAATGTCTGAGCGAGGGCTGCTTTATGACACATGTCTGGGATCCATGGGAATCTTCTGGGTGGGGCTACCGCCTACCATGCAGGGGGCATCGCATGACTGGTGTGCTAGGTGCTGCCAGTACTCCTCATTTTCAGGGTACCATTCACCTCCAGGTGAATGCATTTTACTGGGGAATTCTGTTCAGTGTTAGGGGTAAAACAGAGGATCTTTAAATTTCATAGCTCAATGGCTTTGGAGGGTCTACGGCATATACTGGGGGATCTGAGGAGAAGGTGTCATGTGCTTCCCTAAGTTGTAGGGACTTTTGATGCTTGCACTGGATATTGTGTCCGTCTACTGTGGGTCTTTGATAATATTTGCTACTGTGTAGAAGAATTGTATGAACCAATAAGAACATAATTATCACCAGAGACAAAATTGTATTAACAACATCAGGCAGGATAATCTCGAAGGCTTCAAGCTAAGAACAGGCCAGTCAGGTCCAAAACTCCTTCTCCAATGCATCAAACTCAGGCAACCGTATGTGTGAGGCTTCTGCTTCTTCAAGGAGTTTTAAGCTGTGGGGGCATGGGAAGGGTTGTCTCTGGTAATATATCTTGGGCATTTCGTGACTTCTGATACAACCATTTCCGAGTATTTGGCCAATCAAATGGATTCCAGAGGAATTATTCATCTCACCTTTTTTACTGTGGCCTTTTCATACTAATTGTGAAAGTGTACACTCACCCACCTTTCCTGGTGCATAGATGCGAGATACCGCAAGAGATGTATTCCAAGCTATACATTTTTTCAATCCCATTATAATTGCTTGTGTACAATGTTGACTCCCATTACTTCACGCACAGAGACAGATGATCACAAACAAGCATCACTGTCCAGTGCTTGCACTGCTTAAGAGATAGAGTCAGGGTTGTGACTCTGGTGTGTTTAATTCTTGTGTGCTGTACAATAGGTCCTGATGCTGTGATGCGCAGGACGAGTGATTGCTGGTCACTTCAGAGTTTTCATCCCGTTCCTTCCTGCCTCACCCACCTTGAGTCATGTGACTCTGGTTGGCAGCACATATCTGTCTCAAAGAATGCCCTGGGTCATAAGTCCAATGCAGTCTACATCACACACAGCAAGGGAGATCAACCACAAAGCAGGCCTGTCTCCCCCACCTGTCCCGTTCCCCGGCTCACCTACAGCACAGTCTTTCTTCTGCTGTCACAACCTATGTTCACACTGTCACACCCCATTCTGGGGGACATGGGGAAGACAGAGGCTCCTACAACATAGCCCTGTGGTGTGGTCCTGAGGTCATTAGCCTCTACTGTCCCGTGGTCCATCTGATGATGACTCTGCAAACTAAGCCAAGTAAACCCCTTCACCACTGGACTCTCAATGGTAATGAGGTTGATGGCTCTGCAAACTAAACCAAGTAAACCCCCTTCACCACTGGACTCTCGGTGGTAATGAGGGTGTGTGATCATCGGCTTCTCAGGGAGATTAGTGTGGAGGTGTAGCAAGCTCAGAACTCAACAAACATTCAACAGCACAATAATGTGATTGTCAAGTCCAGTGCTTCACTTTCAGTAATGAAAAGTATTTTATTACACTCTAAGGCTCTATACTATGAATAATATTAAACATACCAGATGTCTAATGCATGTGTGCAAGTTTAGTATGCTAATAGTCTGCACAACTCACTCTATCCTTTTCCTTACTTGTGGTCTAGGGCCTAGAGACGTTATAAATTGTGCGGTTGTAGTGCTTCCACATGCTTAAGCATCTAGGAGGTATATTTACTGGGATGGTGGTGGAAGACAGTGCAGCAAGTTATCTTGCTGGCCTTTCCTGCACCACAGGGAAAGGGCTGGAATGCACAGTGTTTATGAAATACGGGGCATTCCTGTCCTTTCAAGAAGGGGCACCTTCCTGCGCAGAAACAATCTATGGAGGAGCTTGTCTCTATATGTGTGCTGCAGAATGCAGCAGAGATAGAAAGAGAAAAAATGAGAAGAAATTAACATATTTCTCCTCTATGCCCCTCCCCAGGGAGGGGGAGGTATAAGATATTGAGGCATTACCAGGTTTACAAGTCCTTGTAAATCTGGGAATACCTCAAAACCCAGGGAGTTCAGTTAGAAACCCACCACAACACCAATGGAATGCCACCCTGGTGAATAGTAAGGCAACGTAGCGACTTGCACTGCCTTGCCTTACTCCACATATATAGGGCCATGAACTGCCATGCAAAGTGACTTTGTGTGGCCTCATAGATATGGTTCTGCAGTCTGCACCACTGGAGCATCTAAAAAACGTGATGGTCTGGTGGTGCACAGGGCTTGTAGGTATGCCCCTAAGTCTCTGGGACCGAACTGCCAATCAGTCTCTCAACCATTCAGTGTGTGGCACCATGTCATGGTCAGCTTAACACTCAGTCTGTGTTAGTCATGCTGGGCCTCCCTGGGATTTGACAGTGACATTCTCTTCCTTCCAGGTGCATGGTTCAAGTAGAGATTTGACAGCAATAATGCCATTTGGGGTTCAGATGTCTATGTCCAATTGGGGACAATCGGGTGCACAAACAGCACCATGGAAGTACTCAGAATATCAGCACAGAGTTGTTGATGAAGCAGCTTGGTCATAAAAGCAACATCGCACACTCAGTACAATATGGGTAAGTGGCCAGCTAGTCACTCATTCATATTAGTAGGGTACCTATGGCAGGCACTATGGGTTCACAGAATATGTCTGTGATGACAAGGAGCACTCTGTCACTGGTCACACTGACCACAACTTCAGTGCATGCAACAGGTTTGACAAGGCAAAGTCAATCCGTTCTTTGGTCAGGCAGACTGATCAGGCACACTTTGGTAAGTGCCACGGCTGTGAAAACATGGATGACAGCTAAAGTAGATTTGACATGCTTTAGAAATGCGGCAGTTCCTCTGCTGGGTTCTATGACTGGCTCCTATTTCAAAACACACCAGTCACACTTGTTGTGAGTCTCTAGTGGACTGACCACTGCACCCAGATAAACCATTTTTGTCCACATAAGCTGTCAACACTTGGGCAGTGACTGTTTGCTCCTTTCCTCTAGATCAGCCAGGAATCCTCAGGAATTTCAAGGACAAGACCAGCAGTTCCTCCTCCAGATTAAACTCCACGTGATGTGCCCTCAGCTCTGGGAACCCGGCTGAGAGGGAGACACCACATCAGGATCTGAAGTTGTCTGCTGGGTTCTCTGCAGAGCACCCTGTTCTCTCAGAGAAAATTTTGAACTGGAACAACAAGTGGGTAAACAGCTCCCACTATTCTAATGCAGACATGGCATATGGATTGTCTGTCTGCACCTTCAGCAACTGTTTGGGCCAATTCCCCTTTCATGTGTCCTCAGGTTCCCTTCTAGATTCAGCCTTTGTTTGCACTGATGCTCTTTGCCGCTGGTTCTTCTCCAGTAGGGTTGTCTCCAAGCTTGAGCACTCACAACCTAGTCTCAACCTGCACCTGACTAATAACAGCCACACATGACAGTGATCAAGAAGACAGACAAAGACCTGATTACATACCTGAACAAATATGACACACTCTAAAAACAGGAACTGTAGTTCTATCTTTTACCCCTACCATCAACCAAATGGTAGTTTCAAAAAGACTAATCAGGAACCCTCTGTATCAAAATGACCTAATCACATTTCTAAGGGACCCTGTCTCCTCTTTCCCCACTTCTGTGTCTGGTCCCCTCAGTCCTTTCAAGGATATCAGTAATACACTTCACGCATTGGGGATTTACCCCACCTTCAGAGTGTGCACAAGAACAGGCCAGGGGCTTCCAAGACGGAAGCCACAACCTGGCTCACTCTGGCTCATTCAGACATTCATACAGTGTGTAACATGCTTCGCACAGGCAACATGCATTCATTATTGTACTTACGACCTTGGTGCTAAGAATCTAGGTCCATCATGAGCAGGATACATTTATATGTGTGGATCAGTATCCTCACATTTTCGTGGTAAAGCTAAAAGGTCCTGACCATTCTAAGGTCAGCGCAAACCATTTCATGCTGCCACCACTGTGCTAGTTGCATGAACCTGTGGCAGGGGCAGTAGTCTTCTACTACTACTGAGGGTATGCTTTGTGTGTCCCTCCAGACCCAGCACAGGTCTAAGACAAGGCCCTTTGTCAAAGGCAGTCTTAGGTCTTTCAGCACACATTAGATTAATATGAGGCTCGGGCCAAAAATCCAGCAACCAGGATAGCAGATACTTGCATTTGAGTACACAGAGCAGAGGACACAACTTTACACCCTGCAGGTTATTTTACCATGTCAACACCCACCATGACCCACAATCCAAACCGCGTAGTTTGCTAGCCACACTTTAAATTGTACAGTGATTTAGAATTTGTGGGAACTGAAAATCTTCTCATTTCTGGAGACAAATGTGACCAGGGTAAAATTATTTGGCTGAATTTCTGTTACCATATTTAAGGTGTTTTGGAGGAAATTCAGCCAGTAGACTATATTCAGTATTAAAAGTTTCGCCCAACAACAAGAGGATTTCCAGTTACCACCAGGGCCTAATTTACCGTTTGATGAATAGGCCATTAAACCGCAGAGAAAACAGGCCTGAAAGAGTTGCCTTGCAGTACAAAATATCATGTTGAGACATGCTTCAAAAATGTTCCTACATTGTATGTGTTCTGTACAAATGCAATGCGTAAACGGTTAGGAGAAATAACAACATCTATACTTGTTAGTACCTGCCTTGAGGGAGTGGTATGTTTGGCAGCCTCCATATCTACCAATAATTTTAGGTGTGGTTTTGCATCAAAGCTGTTTGAGGTAGCATGGAAACTCCCGTGTACCATCCATGATGCAAAATAATGCAAAGCAGCACAACTCTATCCAGACAAAGAAAGTTTTGCCCTGGAACGTAAACACTTTATTTATTTTTTGCGCTAGTTTGTGTCACTTTTTATAACTTTACACCAGCGCAGTGTTGATAAATCTGCCCCTCAGAGTTTGTCACACGCAAAGCTGTTCATGTTTGTGGAAACTCGATTCTCCACAATGATGGGAGCACTTTCAATAGAAACGAACATTGTCACCCATTCCTTTATGCCACAACACAAAGGACAAGTGGGCATTTAAAAAAAAAAAAATGTTGAAGGTGAGTTATTCTCTTAGAAAGAGGGGGCATTAATCTTTTTGTCCCTCCATGTACCACCATATATTCTGTGAATGGTGGTGGAGGCAGAACAGATCACTGCTGGCATTGTAAGGTCCACCATATATTGGTTTATTTAGTGGGGAGGAACACCTAGACTTCCAAGAGGGAGTTTCAGATGTCACCACCATAGGAACCTCTGCCCATCATCACATCTGCTTTAGAGTCAGTGGGTATATAAATCCTTTATTCAGATAGGCAGGAAAACCAGGACCCCTTCTTTTTTGTTTGCATATGCTCACACTGTGGATGTTTGTTTTCTTCCAAACAAAAAGTAATAACAACAGACTAGCAAGGCATGGGGATAAATCGCATTCCGGTTTTTAAAGAAGCGCTCCCGCTTTAAGGCAAGAGAATGTTGGTCAATACAATGCTCACTAGCAATGCAGAATCTCTAAATATGGCGTGCCATCCACTGGAAAGGAGGTAAAGGTCTTTGCTAATCTGGAAGCTTGATGGCTTGCATGTCGAATCATGGGCTAACACATTTTGTTAAAATTACTAAAATATTCGTAAAATGAATTATAAGGAAAATGTGGTACGCAAATTTAGCAACGATTCTATAGTCTATTTTCTGTTTTCTGCCATGGTGCACAGCCTTTCCCTGTATGGACTGGTAAATATTTTGTTTAGTCAGTTCTGTATTAGATTAGTAGGAACATACTTAAAAATCAGGTTTCTAGACTAGATCAAATTTTCTGAATCACTGCCCTATGTTTCCATTTGGGAAGTGTGACTATTCATGACTGTACTGTAACATATATTATACTAATATTACTCTTGATGTAACACATCTTAAACCTCTATATGGGGTTTGGGTAATGGGGGCGTTATAATCACCCTCAAAGCAGAAATATATGCAGTCTTATTCAGTTTTGTTATGTGGTGCAGTTACATTTAAGGGAAAGTTAATAAGCTGCTGGACTCCGTAGCAAAACAGCCAAATCGTAGACTGGCTGTCTTCTGAAAAGTCACCCAAAGGGAGGCTAGGCTTAGAGTTTAGGTGGATCAGCAAGCTTTGGCTTACTTTTCAACGTGTCATTGATTTATGGTTGGGGGAAATTGGGTTGTTGGTTGAGGAGGGTGTGTACCTTCTCAAGCAACAGCCACAATACCTGGCATGGTGAACTCTTAAAGTCAATAAATCAACCTGTGCTTAACCTTCTGGTAGCATGGCACAAAATCAGTCAGGCTTAACTTAGAACCAATGTGTAAAGTATTTAGGCAGCATACCAACAGTAATAAAGTGAAAACACAACACAAGAAAAATCCCATACAATTTAGAAAAATAGAGCACTTTTTAATAAATCATTTGAGGCTAAATTACAAAAACCTGATCAGTAGAACTGGAGATATGAAACTTTAAACATTTGGCTATAAGTTATGCCTAAAGGAGCAAAGTTCCATTTGCGGGTATCTGGTCACACTGGACCAGAGCAAAGTCAAAAGTTCACGCCAGGCACAGGTCTGAGTTCTGCCCGCTGAGGATTGTACTTTATATTCTAGGTGTGCTACCGGGGCAGCGTTGCTTTACAAGGCTACGTGTCAACTGGCGTCAGTTGCAATGAGGCTATGTTGCAAGGCTTCGCTGGGCTTTGTGTTGCTCTGTGTCAGTTCTGCTGAAACTTGCAGCTGTGCATCAAGGCTTTGCAGGGCTTTTCATTGCTCAGCATCCATTCTTATAAGGCTGGCAGTAGTGTGGAGAGGTTTTGCAGGACTCCGCGTTGATCAGCATCAACTCTGATGAAGCTTGCAGCTGTGCACGGAGGCTTCGCGTCCCTTTGCCCCTGATTTGGTTGAACCTTCAGTTAGGCCAGGAGGAGCTCTCACTGATGTCAGGAAAAGACTCTAGGACCACTTGGGGATCAGAGGAACTCTCTCCAACAGAGGTCAGCAGGGCCTAGGCAGGTCCAGTGTAGCAGATCAACTGGGCAGTCCCTGTAGCTCAGAACAGGTCAGACAGCGTAGTCTTGGAGTCATTCAGGTCCAGTCTTTCTTCTCAAACAGTAGGGCAGGACTCAGGCAGCAGGGCAGTCCTCTTGCAACAGGGCAGTCTTTCTTCTGTTATTTCCACAGGTCCAGGAGTTTACTGAAGAGTGGGGCTGAAGGTACCTGGTGCCCCCTTTGAAGCGGTATTTTCCCGCACAGAAGTATCTGGAATTTCGTGCCTAGTGTGAAATTCTTTCTGTGTGAGGTGAGGCAGTCTTTGAAGTTTAAGTAGGGCTGTGCAAAGTTCCCCCTATCCTTCTTGGATGGCCAATCTGGCCAACACCCAGTCCCTTTTTGTGTGGATGGCTGGGAGGACCACAGAAAGGCCAACTACCTACTACACTGTGTCATGCGACCCATAAACAGGCTGCAGATACAAATTGCTTAGGACAAGAAAATGCTAACTTTCTAAAAGTCACATTTCCACAATTGTGACTTAAAATCCGACTTTACCATTAAAGAGGGTTTTAAATTACAATTCATTTGAGGATAAACATGACATTTCTACCAATTCCCAATCAAACGTTATCACTTGGTAAACGTACTAAGGCAAGCCAATGTTGTCGTAAGGGAGAAGTAGGGATAACTGTATTGAAAAACAGATTAGTGACCTTTTGACTAATTAGACATGTAAACCTTTAAAGTACAGTACTTTCCAAGTACAATGCATCCTGCCCTATGGGCTGTTTAGGGACTACTTTACAAGTGATTTATATGTATTAAAAAGGAAGGATTAGGCCTGGCAAGGTTTTTTTTTGCCAGGTCTAAATGGGGGCTTAAAACTTCATGCAAGTTGCAATGGCAGACCTTGCATACTTAAAAAGGCCACTCATGTGGGTGGCACAATAAGTGCTATAGGCCCACAAGTAGCATTTAATTTACTAGTATTTAAAAAGCCAGCGCTTGGTATATGGTATACCACTTTACTAGGAACTCCCAAATAAATTACATATGCCAATCAGGTATAAACCAATTTTACTATGGTTTATGGAGTCAGCACAAACCCTTTGTCCCTGGTTGTTAGTGGTAAAGCGCACAGAGTTCTAAGGCCAATAAAAACTAATTCAACAGAGCAGGAATGGTTGAGGCAAAAGGTTTGGGGATGACCCTGCAAAGATGACTCAGTCCAAATTTTTTTTTGCAATTCATATTTTAATGAGTTCAGAAGCAATTTTGGAAAAGTCAGTGTGATGTGTTATTTTAACAATTTCAGTGTGACAATAACTTCTTGATTACACCTCATAACTCTTTATTGCACTATCTTACAGTTGAGCTCAATAAAAATAACACAATATCTGATAGCTGGTTCTTCTCAGCGGCTAATGGACGGTTTTTTTCTGGAGCGACAGGGCAGCTCCAAGGATGCTGGGTGGCTGTAAGAGTACATGAAAGGCCCTGGATTGAGGTAGGCAGTGCCCTGGGGTATACAAATTAAGGAGATGTCACTGGGTACAGGACCACCCTCTGTCCTTGAATCTACTCTCTGATCTGCCCTATTTGCATGGTACCAGAATATAATAGCCAGACAATCATCTGATATAAACATAATGTCCCAAACATCACCTTAAAAATAATTCACCATGGAGTTAATACTAGAAAATCTACTTTCATTTCGTCGATATTTTTGTTAACGACATTTAGGACATAACATATATATTAGACTGTATTTCTGATTGTGCTTGTTTCTAGCTGCTATGCTGATGCACAGCCCGGAGACATCCCTATCTAGCTGTTTTAATTGTGTTCAATTATCTTGAAAAAATGATTCTTTTCTCTCCTTCTTTATTTCAAAAGACAAAGTGTAGCCTCTATTCTTGAAACATAATTTCACATCTTTTCAAATGCATTTGCATCTAAGCCTTGTTAAAAACTGTTCATTTTACAATAAGCCCCTATTTGTTTCGAACCTTTTGGCTGTGCATCGGAGAGAAGGTGGGAACGGGGGCATTAATGGTGGGCATTAATAGTAATAATCAGTGTTAAAAAAGAGATGCTAATAAACGCTGTAATTAAACTGCAATAACCCATCAATTAAGTTAAAATGGTTAAATCATCTGATAAACATTAGTGGTCAGCCTCATCTTGCAGTCCGGTATCTACATGTAGTCAGGCTCTGCATTAGCATGATAGTCCATCACATGTAAGCACTGTTTATGTGGTTCCGGTGGTCAGAGGAATCAGCCTGGAGGCAAGACGTTATTGAACAAACCTGGTAAGAATCAAGGCTGAGAGAAAAATGCAAATATTTGGCCAACATCATGGTGTTCAACATGAGAGAACTTACTCGGAGTCCAGTATATATTGGCAGGAAGGGAATGCCGTTGCAGTGGCAACAGAGTTCCCCCCTCGTCAACATAGTGGCCTGCCCACCCAATTTCTTTTTGGGCGGACCATGAGTTTGGCCACAGTGGAGACTACTTCGTTTCTGCCAGGGTCAGACTTCTCCGCCGGCCCAAGGTAATAAGGGCTGTTGAAGAAATGGCTAAATGTCCACCTGCTCATTGTGGATGGGCAGACATGAAGCCATTTTTTCCTCTCCATCACCACCAAGCCAATACTGGAGATGAGGGTCAGTAAAATATAAATAATGCTCTCACTGCCATGGAAAATGACTCCCAAGGTGAGGGGAGCATTTTGTTTTTTGTTTAGAAAAAGAGAATCCCATTTTAGGATTTTATTTTTCAAAATAAAAAATAGAACTGTTTGGTGCACGGTTGCTTCATGCTGACGAAACCCTGCACTAAACAGCAACATGCTTTGATAGGAAGTGCATGACTGTGGTTCCTGCGAATGCTTTATAGTTGACCGCCAGCTTGGCAGTCATTTATAAATTTGATAGTCGGAACCTCCAGGAGGGCTATGGAGGTATTTACCCTGTTGCCCTGGTGCAACAACTGACCGACTGCCAAATATAATTCTGGTCCTAAGTAGCAGCTATAATTGTGACTGCTTAAGTCTAACATACATCCATGCCTCATTCCGCAGTAGACAGCTCAACAAACATACCTTTATTTTAGAAACCTAGGGTTGTTAGTCTGTGGGCTAATGTGGCAACGGAAGTAACTCCTGTCACCACCTCTGGCAGGGTAGTAGATCATTTCTTCCTTTGGCAATGGTAGTGACACAGTATTATGTTCCCCACCTGTTGTTGACTCCTACATCTGGATTGCAAAGTTCTTCTTGGTCCTGGACCTCAGGTCATGCAAAAAAAATCTTATTTCTTCAACACTTCTACTGATAACCCTTAAAGCATTGACACATTTTTGGATATGCCTCCAAATCATGTTTGTAGTAGTCTTTGAAATGATGAGTAAGGACTTTCAAAAATTTATTGTTTTCACCCACACACTCATCGGCCATAATCTCAATTTCCTAGTCACTGAATTCATATTTCCATTTTTTCCCAACCTTCTCCTGTGGCTCTTGGCTTCACATTATGTCAATTTCCAACGTTCAAATTGAGTCGTCTAAGGTGGACTTCTCTCCCAAGCTCTCAAACAATGATTTTAGCTCACTTTCTGGTTCTGTGGGGTTCTCTGTGGCTGCCCTTGCCACATTTGTAATAGGCACTACTGAGTCACAATTTGTGATGTATACCAAATTGCAAACTGGGATTCAGTAATTAGGATTCCAAATACTGAATGTAAGAACATGGGTTATTAGTTGGGGACTATGTGAATCCTTCCCAAGAACTATGTACAAACTTCTGTCAGGATCACAACACAAGTTCGATGCATAAACCTGGTCAAAATCCCAAGTAGTTATGGCACACAGCAGACAGGCTTACCTTAAGGAAATTGGTTCAAAATATTTAGCCATACCAAAACAGTTAAAAAAGACAAACCACAATGCAATAAAAGTCCCACAGGAAAACAATATAAGGAAAATGACACCAACATAACCAAAATGCATCAAGGGGAACTGGGTATATGATTTTTTAAAGTTCTGGTGAAGATACAGCATGAAAAATTAAAGCACCAGTCAGGAGTGGTGGTTGACCGGGACTAATGCGCGGTTTCAGGCTGACAATGATGGAGTAGAAGTCAGACACCTGAAGTGGGTTATTACGCTCAAAGTTTTTACTTTCTGACGTAGGACCCAATTTCATTTTGGCAGTAAGAATATTCCATCGCAATGGCAACAGATTATCCTTACCACCAAAAATGCGGTCCGCTGGCTGAATTGAAATGTTGGTGGGCCTTACCATTCATCGGAGAGGAGACTACATTGTCTCTGCAAGGTTTAATCCCCCTGATGGCCCTGAAGAATAAGGGCCTGTCATTCTGCTCACCTAATTTTGATGGGTAGGATAACAGCTCAGTTTTCACTGCCCGTCACTACCAAGAAAACCCTGGTAGTACGGAGCATTAAAAGAATGCTAAATGCTCCCTCATCATGGGCGGTGACTCCCATGGTGAGGGGAGCATTGCATTTTTGATTTTCATTTGGGATTTTCTTTTTGAAAATGAAAAAAGGAAACTGTTATTACAGGCCTCTCACCGACTGATGGAGTCCTGTACCAAACAGAAAAATGCATTGACAGGAACCGCCATGATGACAGTTCCTGCCAGTCCATTATAAGCTTGGTGGTCATTTATAAATCTGTCTCATGGTCTCTCCACCTAGGCGAGGGAGTAATTTACTCCATCGCCCTGGTGAAACAACGGGCCATCTGCCAATATATCAATGAGGCCCTCAGTCTTGGTTATTAAAGTCAATATACTTCAGTGGGTGCAGGGTTGCAGGCTGTACTCTGCAAAGTTCTCTCACAGTTAAATAGCCACTAAAAGAGATCTGACAGAAGCAGCTGGTTTTGGCAGAAAAAGCTTTGAAGTGGAAAATTCGACTTCCATGGCCACCAAAGTCCTCTCATTAGACAGATACTTTGCGTTCCTTCACCAGGACAAGATTTGCACCTTTGTACTATGTCTCTATTTTGGAGCTCAAAATCCTCCAACAGAAGAAGCAATGAAGCAGAGTCCGGCAATGTAGTCTTAAAGTCAGGCTTCTTTGCTATAAGATCTTGCCAATACTCCATGGGTCTTGGAAAACTTTTGGAAGTCCCAACTTTTCAGACTTTTTGGAGCAGCTCCTCTTCACCTCTTCTAATGCACAGCACCTACGGTCCAGGACTCACTATAGCAGCAGCCACTGGCATGGTCCAGCCCAGGTCCAATTGCTAATGGTTAGTTAGGCACTCCAGGAAAAAAGGCCTCCTGCAGCTTGTTGCATCTCTGTAGCCACATAGAAGGCCAACCAATTGTCCTTTAAAGTCCACTTCTCACTCCTGAGTACACGCAGGAACACAACCAGCCCTTAGGTCTCTACACATGTCACAGATAGCAGGCCCAGTGATGATCTGTGGATGAGGGGCCATTTTGTCAGGATCCACGAGCCATTGAGTGGGGGTGACACACTGACAGTCCCCAACCAATGAGAAAACAGTTCCCAAGGGCAACCCATCCTACTTTTGCAGCACTTTCTGTTTGCCTTACTGCAAGCTTCCCCACAGTGCACCCGTTTGTCTTTAGAAGATTCCGGTGTCCCAGTCAGGGGTGTGTTTAGGGAAATGAACAGTCACTCCTCCTCAACCCCACCAAACTGGTTCTGGGACCCCTTCCATTGGGCTGGTGCTATGCCGGCCATAATTGGCATGGGAAAACGACTTCCCGGCATCCCTTTACACTTATCGATGAATGGGCAGGCCTCATCCTGGCCCATTTCATGTTAATGATATTCCTGAACCCTCTTCGGCTGTCCTTCCTGAGAGGAGAGAAGTCACCTACCTCACGCCCACGTTTTCCTGCCAAGGGGCCTAAGCCATTGTTTATATACTGTGGAAGCACTTTTCACACCTCATTAAAGGGAAGCACTGAGAGGAACTAGCTGCTGGAAGGCTAATGCTAATTAGCCAACTGGAGGTTCAGGCAATCAAATTCTAACTTAAAAGTTACTTTTCTGAAATATGCATTCAATAACTGACTTCACCAGTGATATGGTTGTTTAATAAATATCAAAATAGTGGATGGTTTGTTAATGTGGCTTATCCAAACCAAGTTAGAGGAAATAGCATTTTGTTCTGACTTATGTTTTCTTCATAGGAACTGCTTCAACCCTTCACAGTACAAATATCTTTTACGGGCTAGCCACTGTAGATACACACCAACACTAAATTCTTGCATTTATTATTTTTAAATACTAGTCACCCCACCTTATGTCCTCCAAGGACATACAATATTTAAAAGTTGTGTTCTTTCCTATCAAAGGGGTTATATTTTCAGGTTCATCAGCAGGTGTGAAAACTGCTGAAGTCAGGCTTCACATGTAGGCATGAAGTCATGTCTGTCCTTGTCAACATAGTGGACGGCAAAATATGTTTCACAGTCCACAGATGACATTTAACTTTCCATGTCATTCTTGTATTTTCTTGCACCACATATGATGTACCTTCAGGAAACTTAAACATTCCCACTGGGATTAGCCAGTTTTATCATTTTTTGGGGGTCAGAGCACGTAGACTGGGGACTGAAAAGCAGTGCCCCCAGTGTACAGAGTTAAAAAGAACAGCAAAACAAAGCCAGCGTAGCCCCTTCACTGCCAGGCCTTTTCCCCCTCCTGTGCCGAGCCTTTTTTTGGCTATTTGGGGCAGTTCGCGCTTAGGCCCTCATAACTTTTTGTTCACATAAGCTACCCACGCCAAATTTGCGTCCTTTTTTCCCAACATCCTAGGGATTCTAGAGGTACCCAGACTTTGTGGGTTCCCCAGAAGGAGGCCAAGAAATTAGCCAAAATACAGTGAAAATATCTGTTTTTTTTTTCAAACAAATGGGAAAAGGGGGCTGCAGAAGAAGGCTTGTGGTTTTTTTTCCCTGAAAATGGCATCAAAAAAGGATTTGCAGTGCTACAATCACCAGCTCCCCAGCTTTCAGGAACAGGCAGACTTGAATCAGAAAACCCAATTTTTCAACACAATTTTGGTATTTTACTGGGACATACCCCATTTTTACGATTTTTTGTGCTTTCAGCCTCCTTCCAGTCAGTGACAGAAATGGGCATGAAACCAATGCTGGATCCCAGAATCCTAAACATTTCTGAAAAGTAGACAAGATTCTGAATTCAGCAAGGGGTAATTTGTGTGGATCCTACGAGGGTTTCCTACAGAAAATAACAACTGAACAAAAAAATATTGAAATTGAGGTAAAAAACTCAGCAATTTTTCTCTACGTTTTTCCTGCAATGTCAGATTTTTTAAAGCAATATACCGTTACGTCTGCTGGACTCTTCTGGTTGCGGGGATATATAGGGCTTGTAGGTTCATCAAGAACCCTAGGTACCCAGAGCCAATAAATGAGCTGCACCCTGCAGTGGGTTTTCATTCTATACCAGATACACAGCAATTAATTTGCTGAAATATAAAGAGTGAAAAATAGCTATCAAGAAATCCTTTGTATTTCCAAAATGGGCACAAGATAAGGTGTTGAGGAGCAGTGGTTATTTGCCCATCTCTGAATTCCGGGGTGCCCATACATTTCTCAAAAAGACGTCTTTTTTACACACTCTCTTATATTTGGAAGGAACAAATGTAGAGAAAGACAAGGGGCAATAACACTTGTTTTGCTATTCTATGTTCCCCCAAGTCTCCGGATAAAAATGATACCTCACTTGTGTGGGTAGGCCTAGCGCCCGCAACAGGAAATGACCCAAAACACAACGTGGACACATCCCATTTTTTGACAGAAAACAGAGGTGTTTTTTGCAAAGTGCCTACCTGTAGATTTTGGCCTCTAGCTCAGCCGGCACCTAGGGAAACCAACCAAACTTGTGATTTTTTTAAAACTAGAGACCTAGGGGAATCCAAGATGGGGTGACTTGTATGGCTCTGACCAGGTTCTGTTACCCAGAATCCTTTGCAAACCTCAATTTGGCTAAAAAACACATTTTCTCCAATTTCGGTGACAGAAAGTTCTGGAATCTGAGAGGAGCCACAAATTTCCTTCCACCCAGCGTTCCCCCAAGTCTCCCGATAAAAATGATACCTCACTTGTGTGGGTGGGCTAGGTGCCTGCAACAGAATAAGGCCAAAAACTTGTAGAGATAGAGGGGATAGCACAGCGAGTTGATAAGGACATATTCTTCTTTTATACATCTTTAGGCTGACTCAGCTTTGGGGACCCACACAAGTGAGGTGTCATTTTATTTGGGAGACTGAGGGAAACGCTGGGGAGTAGGAATTTTGTGCTGGAGCGGTGATCGTACAAACGAAAGTCAGGAAAATATGCAGATTTTGAGGTTTGCAGAGGAGTCTGGGTAAGAAAATGTTGGGGGATCCACACAAGCCACACCTCCCTGGACTCCTTGGGGTGTCTAGTTTTAAAAAATGTCTGGGTTTGGTAGGTTTCCCTAGATGAAGGCCGCACCCCGGACCAAAAACATAGGTGCCACCTACCCCCCAAACACAGGTAGTTTTGTAATATATCATTTTGATGTGTCCACATATGTCTGTGATGTGCCAAACACTAAGATTGTGAAAAGAAACGCACTTAGGTTATGTGAAAAAGACCCCTCACCCACCAACCAAGTTGGTGGCATGCTTCATCATCGGGGTCCCACCCGAGGCACCTAGCGTGTCACAGGTGTGCTGCGACGCCTGATTACAGCGGAGCAGGTTTTGTCATTTTTACCACACATACTGGTTGGATTTGGCATGAGGGTGAGTGATGGTTCTGTGGATCAAATTTTATTAACAAGAGATTTCACAAAAATGAAATGCACTGTTAATAACTGAAAGGCAAAAAACTGAACCAATGACTCACAGCTCGTGAGCTGTAAAGCCACGGCAAGGCACCAACCGCTTTACATTCCATTCACACACCTTTCATACATGACATGCACAAGACCATTCACGCCGCTAGCCACGGGCCCAGCACATTACAACACTCGCATCGACATACAGCGCCACTCAAGGGCCCATTACTTACATACGCCCACATGCCTGATACAACAATCACACCACGCTGATGGTAGTGTGTGGACTGGTGTTTGGCTGGCAGTGTATTGCAGTAGCCAACAGCAAGTCAATATGTACACTATGTACACCCTCAGCCAAGCCCCACTCCACACACAATGGCATCACCTTTTTTTTTTTTAAACAAAGAAACCCCTAACTAATCAGAAATAATTACAAAACTACAAACACAAAAGCTCTAAGTACATGACAGAAATGCTAACCATGAAACTGAACACATGAAAATACAAAACAGACATGAGTTTACACTCATGGTTGTTCCCAGTAATTCTTCTGGGTGTGGTAATTCTTAAAACAACCACCCACACACAGCCCAGGCTTTGAAGGACAATCTGGGCAATACATTCAAGTCTGCATCCGGATACCTCTTCGAAAACACACTCTACATTTCTTAGCTGGAAAGTCTTTTTTGGGTGTGGGAGGAATGTGCTCAGCAAAGTGGCGATCTTTCAGTCTAGCCACATTCTCCACCACTGCTTCTCTAGGAACTCTGGCCTGTTCCACCACAATAAGGCTCTCTATCACTGACTCCTGAAATTTCACAAATGTCATCTTTGACTCTGGAGACCTATCCTTAAACACAATAAAAGCATTAAAAGTTGCTAAGTGGAAGAGGTGAATTGCTAACTTCTTATACCAAACGTAAGACTTACGAATAGCAGTATAAGGATCAACTCTATCTACACCTCCCATGTGCTTATTATAATCTAAAATGCACACAGTTTTGCGCACTGCAGCAACCTGGCCCCAAACGTCACGGGGGAAGTACTCTCATCATGGATGGTACTTAGCATGTAGACATCCCTCCTGTCTGAAAACTTCAAAGCAAGCAGCTCATCATTCCGCAAGGCACTGCCCCTCTCAAGTTTTTTACAGACAAGCTCCCTTGGATAGCCTTTCCGGTTACAACAAATTGTGCCACAAGCAACAGTGTCCACTCTAAACAATTCCTTGAACAACTGCACTCCAGTGTAAAAGTTATCTACATACAAATGGTGACCTTTGTTGAACAGTCGTCTACCAAGTTCCCACACAATTTTCTCAGTAACTCCAAAAGAGGGAGGACAACCAGGGGGGTCAATACTGGAAACCCTACCAGTGTAGACACGGAAATTATACACATATTCTGTACTACTTTCAGACAGCATATACAATTTAATTCCTCATCGTGCCCTCTTGCTAGGAATGTACTGCCTAAAAACCAAACGACCCTTGAAGAGGACCACAGACTCGTCCACAGCTATTTCTTTGCCTGGAACATAGACCTCTGAAAACCGATCTACAAAATGATCATGGACAGGCCTAATCTTAAGAAGACGGTCAGAATCAGGGTGATCTCGTGGCAAGGCTAATGCATTGTCAATAAAATGCAGCATCCTAAGAAGAAGCAAATACCGATTACGACTCATTGTTGCAGGAAATATAGCTGTTGCCATCAAGGGACTAGTAGACCAATAAGAAGCCAGTGACGGCATCCTTATCAACCCCATCAAAAGAGTCAAACCTAAAAACCTTTTTATCTCCTCCAAATTTGTGGGAATCCACTGGGCAGCTCGAAAGTGCGGCCTAAGTCTAGCAGCGTTGTCCCTCAAATACTGCTCCGCATACAAATTAGTCTGCTCAACAATCTCTTCCAAAAACACATCATCCACAAATAACTCAAAGAAGTTGACAGGCAAAAAGTTCTCAGTATTGACTCTACACCCCGGGAGACCAGTAAAGGCAGGCAACTCTGGCTGCTCCATGTTTGGGGCAACCCAGAGTTCAGGTCTTCTAACGGGAAACCTTTCAGCCCCAGGTTGCTGCACTAATGGCACATCAGTGTCCTCCTCTGAAACAGGCCCTTCATCTGCACTGAGTGTGGCTTCCTCATCAGAAGATTCCTCTCCGGCAGAAACTTCACTGCCAGAATCCCTCACTTCCTCCTCTGCCTCAGATGCAGAGTCCGTCTCATAATCATGATCAGACAATGACTCAAAAAGCATACCAACCACCTGCTGAGCGGTCATCCTGCGGCGAGCCATGATCTTTCCTACTAAAATTAACTGGACAAATGCGCCACCAACAACCAGCACTTTGTAAGATAAGTAATAAAGTGTAGCTTTATTAGTAAGAGTTATAAATTCAAAACTATACCGCTCACTTGCCAGAAAAAGCTTGAATCACCATCCACTACTCTGCACAGACACAGCAATCACCAATGATATCCCACTAAAAAGAAAGAAAGAAAAGCAAGTTAGAAATAAGACAACACAAATATTATTGTGCACAAATCTAAAGACAAATTCACACAAACCTGTATTTAGTACACCACCTACAAACATGTCATTCATGCATGGCAACAATACTCCTTTGGAGTAAATTGTTTTGACTTACCTAAAACATGCAAATATGCAAACCGTAGGTCAACCACCGCCAAAACTGCAAGGAGCCACAGCAAAGAAAGCAAAAGCTCTGAACTAGAACAAAAGGGAGGAAAAAAATTATCACAAATGCAAATACTTCATCAGTTGACAAACATCCCACCATCAAGCATTTAGAAATTGGTGCCTAAGTGGATTCTGCCATAGGGGCAGATGGGCCTACTAAAAAATAGGCCCATCTGCCCCAAGGAGGGCAGAAAATACCTTTAGTAGTGTGTCCCCAGGGGGGGGCGACCCTTGGCCAAGGGCCCACCCCCAAACAAAAAACAAACCACACACACACTATCCCTGGTGCCTACGTGGCTTCTGCCCCCCTTGGGGGCAGATGGGCCTAACAAAATAGGCCAAGAGGACGCCCCCCACATAAATAAGCATATTTTAAAAAATCCCTGGCGTTCTAGTGGTTTCTGCTCCCCTTGGGGGCAGTTCAGCCTAAAAATAATAGGCTGATCTGTCCCCAAAGGGGGCAGAAATGGCCTTGGTACACATGCCCCCCAAAGGGGGGCGACCCTTGCCCAAGGGGCCACCCCACCTCCACTAACACACACACACACACACACACACTATCCCTGGTGTCTAAGTGGCTTCTGCCCCCCTTGGGGGCAGATGGGCCTAAATAAATAGGCCCATCTGCCCCCAAGGGGGCCATAAATGGCCAACAGTTCAATGCCCCCCTTGGTGGGGTGCTCCTTGCCCAAGGGGACGCCCCCCCCACATAAATAAACATATATTAAAAAATCCCTGGCATTCTATTGGTTTCTCCCTCCCTTGGGGGCAGATGGGCCTAAAAATAATAGGCTGATCTGTCCCCAAGGGGGGCAGAAATGGCCTTGGTACACGTGCCCCCAAAGGGGGGGCGACCCTTGCCAAGGGGTTGCCCCCCTCCACTAACACACACACACAAACACACTATCCCTGGTGTCTAAGTGGCGTCTGCCCCCGTTGGGGGCAGATCAGCCTAAAAATAATAGGCCGATCTGCCCCCAAGGGGGGGCAGAAATGGCCACACAAACATGCCACCCAAATGGGAGCGACCCTTGCCCAAGGGGCCACTCCCAAACGCGTAAACATTTTAAACAACAACAAAAAATAATCCCTGGTGTCTAGTGGATTCTGCCCCCCTTGGGGGCAGATCGGCCATAAAATAATAGGCCGATCTGCTCCCAAGGGGGGGCAGAAATGGCCACAATAAACATGCCCCCAAATGGGAGCGACCCTTGCCCAAGGGGCCGCTCCCAAATGCATAAACATTTTAAAAGTCAAAAAAAAAAATCCCTGGCGTCTAGTGGGCATTCCTGCTGCCTGATCGCAATGCGATCGGGCAGCAGGAATGCTCAAAGAGACACCGGGGGAAAGGAAAAGCCTTTCCTTTCCCCCGGTGCCTCTTTGTCCCAAACCCCCTACCCGCCGGAGGAGAAACTCACCTGTTTCTCCTGTGATCGCAATGGAAGCAAATGGCTCCCAGTGCGACCGGCAGTGGGTAATGATGTCATTACACGGGGTTGGGGGGGCAGGGGGGCCGGGGTGGAAGTGGAAGGTCTTCTTCTTCCAGTCCCGCCTTGGGGAGTGGGGGGGAACCCCACGGAGGGAGCGCTCCCTCGGGGTTCCGGGCAGAGGACGTAATGGTTACGTCCTCGGCACAGGAGCACTGTGCTGCGGGACGTAACCACTTCGTCCGCGGCACAGAAGGGGATAGAGTGTGGGTGTTTTCAGACGGTTATGGTGAGGTGTGAATTCACTTGGGATTTTTGCATGCACACTCTGACAAAAACACACATGCACTCTCTTCCACTCTGTTTTGAAAGTCCTCTAAAATGTTGATAATTTTACAAATTATTGTTTACCTCTCTTAATACTCCTACCAAACCACATTCCTCTCTCTTTCCACAGCCTCTTAAGACCCTTTCATGCACCCTGCTTTTAGAAGGTGTTATTTTAACTTTATATGCCAGTGTGATTGTCAGGAAATCTGAAGCTTGGCCCGCCCCTCAATCTTACTGACCAAGCTACACCCCTCCTAAGAAGACTTTATAGGTGCAAGATAGGTGGTTGTAATGGTCATTGTACTGTAGGGCAGGTTCCATTTCCTTAAATCATTCTCTCTGAAAAAGTATCCTTTTAAAGAAACTGGTGATCATCATAGAGCTGGTAACTATCCAGGATCACAGAGCCAGCCTTGAACTCCTGGTTTTGTGTAGTCTCCTTTGCATTCTACGTGATGGTCTGCCTTCGGAAATCCCTGCTTTGTGCCTTACAATCATAAACACAAAGGCACATTATAAAAAAGCAAGATCAAAATAGGGATATTTTTAAAGAATCTATTAAAAGGAAACTGGATAATTTGACTAATAAATATCAGAAGAAACATGTTTTTTTTTCTATTAAGAGACAAATGCGATAATCTGTACATTTATCAGGTGTTTAAAAAACACAAGAATATAATATTTGAGTTTGTTTATAATCCTACAAAGAGAAAAGTAAATTCATAAAGTTGCAAACCCTTAAGTTCGCCTAACTCAACTGTAAAAATCAACATGACCGGATGAAGTTTTATTTTACACCTACATAGTCCATATGGAGTTTAGGGGGATTATTGCAAGCCATAAAAATTCCCTTGTTTTCTGGATTTGCCCGAGGTTAGCACAGTTAGAATACAGTCTTTCCTGCAGCCTGATATTTTGCTCAACATGGATGGTACATCTGTCTGCACAGTTGCGGCTCGCAGGAGGGAGAAGGTGCGGGCGGCACGGAGCGGGTGGGGGGGCATGAAAAAAGAAATAAATGAATGAAAAAAAAACGTACCTGTTTCGCCGCGCCACCTCCCCGCTCCTCATATGCAGGGACAGTCTCAGGCTCCCAGCCTGCCCTGTGTCTAATCTTACCACTGCTTTCATGCTGCCAGCAGCATGAAAGCAGCAGTAGGATTAGACGGAGCGCCCGGGCTGTGCGCTCTGAGGCAGAGTGGGAGCCTCTGCTTGCTCTCTCCAACCCGGCACTACGGTGCCGGATTTCACAGAGCCTGATGCGCATGTATGTGTGGCCGTCCCGAGACGGCCTGCCAAACATACATGCACACTGAGGGGGGAGTGCTCTCAGTCCCTGTCACACCAGTGGCCCCACCCCTTTTGCAGTAAAAACATAATAAACATACTTTATTATGTTTTTACTGTAAATGTTTTGCAGCTGCTGCTGCTGGCGGGGGTGACGCTCCTGCCCCTGTTGCATGGACTCCTGTTTCCCTGCTGTCACCGGAGAGGCATAGTGCAGATTGCTTGGCTACGTCTCCTCCCTTCCTGCTTTGGGACTTCTAGAGGCAAAGGACGAAAATGGAGTGTGATGCTGCAAAGAAAAATGTAAGTATCTGCTGCCCCTAAATTATAGCAGCAAAGTAAAACATTTTGGTATAGCTTTGGATATTCAGTTCAATATTTCAGTTTAAAAACGTAGGGCCTCATTAACTAAGATTTGGTTCAGCAGGGCTCTGCACCAAATTTGGCAGCGCTGTGCAGTGTCACTTTAGAATCACAGGGATACGCAGTATTTAATACAATACAGTGCACCCCTGTGTTTTCCCTAGCACTGGCACAAAAATTAGATGTCCAGTGCCAACACAGGAACCCTTGCACCATTGCAGGGAAGGTTTATGTGCAGGAAGGGACACTTTCCTGCACATAAACAATCAATAATGGCGATTTGCAAGACCTGTGTGTGCTGCATGCAGCACACATGGGAGTAGCAAATCATCATTATTTAATGATTTATGCTTTCCTGCACATAAACAATCATTAATGGCATTTTGCTATTCCTATGTGTGCTCTGGAATGCAACACACATAGTGTTAGACCTGACAGCCTTAGGGTAGTCACCCCTAACTTTTTGCCTGCCTCCCTCCTCTTTTTGGATACTGTTTTTGCTGGTTTTTAGACTCTGCGCACTTTACCACTGCTAACCAGTGATAAAGTGTATATGCTCTCTCTCTGTAAACATGGTAACTTTGGATCATACCTGATTGAACTATTTAATCTACTTATAAGTCCCCAGTCATGTGCACTCCAGGTGCCTAGGGCATATAGATTAAATGCTACTAGTGGACCTGCAGCACGGATTGTGCCACCCACTTAAGTAGCCCCTTTTCCTTGTCTCAGGCCTACCATTGCTAGGCCTGTCTGTGCAGTTTCACTGCCACCTCGACTTGGCATTTAAAAGTACTTGCCAAGCCTAGAACTCCCCTTTTTTCTGCATATAAGTCACCCTTAATGTGTGCCCTGGGTATCCCCTAGAGCAGGGTGCTGTGTAGGTAAAAGACAGGACATGTACCTGTGTAGTTATATGTCCTGGTAGTGTAAAACTCCTAAATTCGTTTTTGCACTACTGGGAGACCTGCTCCCTTCATAGGCTAACATTGGGGCTGCCCTCATACACTGTTGAAGTGGCAGCTGCTGATCTGAAAGGAGCAGGGAGGTCATATTTAGTATGGCCAGAATGGTAATACAAAATCCTACTGACTGGTGAAGTCGGATTTAATATTACTATTCTAGAAATGCCACTTTTAGAAAGTGAGCATTTCTTTGCACTTAAATCCTTCTGTGCCTTACAATCCACGTCTGGCTAGGTTTAGTTGACAGCTCCTTGTGCATTCACTCAGACACACCCCAAACACAGGGTACTCAGCCTCACTTGCATACATCTGCATTTTGAATGGGTCTTCCTGGGCTGGGAGGGTGGAGGGCCTGCCCTCACACAAAGGACTGCCACACCCCCTACTGGGACCCTGGCAGACAGGATTGAACTGAAAGGGGACCTGGTGCACTTCTTAGCCACTCTTTGAAGTCTCCCCCACTTCAAAGGCACATTTGGGTATAAAACAGGGCCTCTGCCCTACCTCATCAGACACTTGCTGGAGAAGAAACCGGAACCAGAAACTACATCCTGCCAAGAAGAACTGCCTGGCTGCTCAAAGGACTCACCTGTCTGCTTTCTACAAAGGACTGCTGTCTTGCTGTTGCCCTGCTGCCTTGCTGAACTCTTGTCTGGCTGTGAAAGTGCTCTCCAAGGGCTTGGATAGAGCTTGCCTCCTGTTCCTTGAAGTCTCAGGACCAAAAAGACTTCTTCCTTTCACTTGGACGCTCCGTGCGGCGAAAATTTCGACGCACAGCTTGTTTCGCGGCAAGAAAAACGCCGCACACCGACGCTGATCGACGCGACGCCCTCGGGACGATCGAGACTTCGACGCACAACCTCGCAAGGGCAAAGCCGCTCGACTTTCCAGGAGAAATCGACGCGACGCCCACCGTGAGTGCGAAACTTTGACGCACGGCCTCGCAAGGACAACGCCGCCCGACTTCCAAGGAGAAATCGACGCGACGCCTGCCGTGAGACCAAACTTTCGACGCACGGCCTCGCAAGGACAACGCCGCCCGACTTCCAAGGAGAAATCGACGCGACGCCTACCGTGAGATCGAAACTTCGACGCGCAGCCCCGCAGAACGACGCGCAGCCGGAAAACAAGCAGGAGAATCCACGCACAGACCCGGGACATCTGGTAATCCCCGCGATCCACAAAAAGAGACTGTCTGCGCGCCGTAAAACGACGCCCGACTTCCCCGCGTGGAAAAGAACGACGCAAGTCTGTGTGTGCTGAGGAGAAATCGACGCACACACCCCTTTTTCCACGCATCTCTTCTCCTGTGGCCCTCTGAGGAGATTTTCCACCAGAAACCAGGTACTTTGTGCTTGAAAGACACTGTATTGCATTCTAAAGACTTAAGACACTTTATATCACTTCCCTGTGATATTTCTACAATTTTCCATTGCAACTTTATTCTTTTTGACCTATAATTATCCTGATAAATATTATATATTTTTCTAAACACTGTGTGGTGTATTTTTGTGGTGCTATATGGTGGTATTGTATGACTTATTGCACAAATACTTTACACATTGCCTTCTAAGTTAAGCCTGACTGCTCGTGCCAAGCTACCAGAGGGTGGGCACAGGATAATCTTGGATAGTGTGTGACTTACCCTGACTAGAGTGAGGGCTTTTGCTTGGACAGGAGGTAACCTGACTGCCAACCAAAAACCCCATTTCTAACACATAGGAAAAGCAAAAAAAGGAGAAATAAAAGTATTTCTCCTCGTTGCCCTATGCTGATGGCACCCCTGTTGTGGTGCTAGTTTTTTGCGCTGCCTCAGGTTTACGAATTCTTTTAAATCTGGGGCAGCGGCAAAATGAAGTGGGTGTTGCAGTGGAATGCCCACAACAACACCCATTGCATGCTCCTTTCACTTAAAGTGATGTGGGTAAAGGGGCCGTATTTACAAAGCGGCGTTAAGCCACAAAATGTGGCTTTATGCTGCTTTGTAAAGATGGGGCAGGGCTTTGCATTAAACAAACGTCGGTAAAAGTGACGGTCCGGTGGCGCTTCATTGGCTCCCTATGAAGAGGAGGTGGCATTTTAAAGCCCTTTGAATGGCCTATGAAGCTCTATCCTGCAATTCGGATCTCATACATTTCAGATATTTTTTAAATGATACTGCCATTTGGACTGCTTTGTTCATCCTCTGCTGGATTGATCATAACACCAAAGTTTTGCAAAGTACGCCTGAGGGCAAGGCTTTATCTGTGGTTACTGCTCAGGCCTGGAACTAATTGCCTTTCGCACTTTGCCTTAAGCCGGACCTCGTAAACATTCATGGATCACTGAAATCCCATTTACTCATGTAATCCTGGTCTCTTTAATCTATTTCTTGCTGGCATGCAGAAGATACTTTCTGGCGAAGCCCCAGGATACCCACTAGGTATTCATGCGCTCAATAACCAATACATAAATAACTAAAAACTGCACGAAGTTGCAAACCATTGGGGATTCTAGCTTCACGCTGCCCTTTTGTTGCAATGTTGGGGAAATAAAGGAAACTTCACTTTTATGAAGGTAGGTGAAGTTTCCCAACTTTGCCTAGGCAGTAGTGACAATTTTATACAACAGGATGTCACGTAGGGTGAGTTTTGTTTGGAGATGAATACATTTACAAAGCTTATTGCTTTACAACTTTGTATTTGTTTTTAATGCTGCTACCATTGCAATGTGCGAGCATGGGCATCGATTCACCAAAATGACAACGTACTAGAAGTGATACCACACATCCTGTGATCTTAACGATGTCACAGGAAGTTGCCTTTCACCTTATATTTTCCCAAGAATAATGATACATGAATTTAACCGTGATGAAATCACGGTAATTGACATCAATTAATTTTCAATAGCAATAGAGCACAGACAAATGCTTACATTAGAACCCATTAGGGTGCTGACATGATCTTTGAAGGTGCTGGAGCACTATATTGGCCTGAATGGTAACGGGCCATTTAAGTGAGTTATGCAGAAATCTTCTAGGAAGGCTCGTGGTATTAGGAACTCTCCACTAGAAATGTTTACAAAAATTGGGCCACATAGAGCACCTTAAAGCACAATTCACACAAAAATATTGCTGAAAGCCATGGGCAATAAAGGAGTACTCATTAAATATTAAGGCCCATATGTATACATTTTTAGGGCCGCATTTGCGTCGTTTTTTTGGTGCAAAAGCAGCGCAAACACAAAATACAATTGTATTTTGTACGTTTGCGCCGATTTTGCGTCAAAAAATGACGCAAATGCGGCGCAAACAAAGTATAAATATGGGCCTCAGGGCCAGATGTAGCAAAAGAAAATTTTGCAACTTGCAAATTGCGAGTCTGACCGACTCACAATTTGCAACTCGCAAAATTGTATGCAGAAAGATGTCTCAGACACCTTCTGCGACTCGCTATGGGGTCGCAAAGACCCACCTCATGAATATTAATGAGGTGGGTCGCATTTTGCGACCCCATAGCGAGTCCCTGCACTCACAGGGATGGTGGCCTGCTGGAGACAGCAGACCTCCATGTCTGTGACTGCTTTTGTAATAAAGCAGTTTTTTTTTTTTTTTAATTGCAGCCCGTTTTCCTTAAAGGAAAACGAGTTGCAATTCAAAAAAATAATGAAACCATTTTTTAATGAAAAAATTATTTTTAGCGACATTCACAAAGGGGAAGGGGTCCGTTTGCGAATGAGTTACCACCCACTTCAAGTGGGTGTTAACTGCGATCACAAAGCAATTCTGCATCGCGGTGCGAGTCGCAAATAGGAAGGGAACACCACTTCCTATTTGCGAGTCGGATTCACATTTTGCGAGTCGGTACAGACTCGCAAAATGTGAATCAGCATCGCAATGGCCGTTTTGCATGGCGCAAACTGCGTTTTTCGCAGTTTGCGACATGCAAAACGGTTCCTACATCTGGCCCTAAGTCCTTTCATTTTGCGCCAAGTCACAATGATACCTAACATTCACAAAATCTTGCCTTATTTTTTTTCCAAAATGTGGTACGGGTGCCCCCTATATGTCTGAAATCACCCTCATTGTGCCAAGGACAGCATTTTGTCATTTGTTTTTGTTTATTTACTGTTTTTTAATGAAGCTGAAAACAATGCTACATGAGTACCGCCACGGATATTATTCACAACAGAAAATCCTACACAAAATGTTTGCATAATAGCAGTCTAGGAGGCCGGAAAATACAAAGTAAAATCCCCCCTCTTTACACTCCTCCCTCCAAACTAAAACAAAGCAACTCCGCAGACCTGCACACCTCCCCGGTCCGACTACGTCCCCCTCCTTCCTCCAAGTACGAGCGCAGCAGAGTAGAAAGGCACCCCATATCGCCTCCACTTTCTGCATATTATTGTTAGATTTGCATCCTATCTAGTTATATTTCACCACCTCATACATATCTTTAAGCCATTGCCTATGGGACAGTATCCTTATGGCCTTCCAAAGTCTCATTTCTCCCAGTTTCACCACAGCCTGTTGACACCGGATGATTCACATGAGACTTCAAGGAAGGCAACTTTGAAAAGTCATGTAGAAGTGACACCTGTGCCTGAAACTGCAGGTGTCCTAGCTCTTCTCAAGAGTGGATATAAATTGTCACCAGTCATCTGAAATCCTGTCACACCCCCATAAAATATGTATGATGTCCCCTCCATCTCACACCTCCAACATCTCAGTAGCAGACTCAATTTGGCCCTGTAGAATTTTGTCGGGATTTTATGCCATCTATGTAATTTCTTAAAGTGACTATACTTCATTCTCACTTCCCTCATACCTCAGTTGCAATCAGTCATCATTTGATCCCAGTCATTGTCGTCAAAGGCAACCACCAGTCAATTTTCCCACCACCTTCACAACCCTCCGTCTCTAAGGAAACGTCATGATCAATAAAAAGAGTATATGTAGACCTGATGTTGTTATCCCAAACATTTTCCAAGTATGAATATATGTGTGTATTGGAGAGTTATTATCTTTTACGGTGCACTCTTAAATGCTGCTTGTGAAGTGCTGCTCATCTGGGCATATCTCCAGACATGCTATACGGGAGTCCAAAATGAGTCTGCAAATCCTGAAAGGATTTAATCCCACCTCCTTGAAACAAGTCAGCCACTCTCTGCTGTTACAGCTCCTCCAAACTAACCAGTTATTCTCTGAGTTACTCACCTGAAGAGCCGTATTGCACCATAAGGGAGCCCCGGTATGTAGTATGTTAAAGCCCCTCACCAGCACATGAACCTTTTTCCAAGCAGTCTTTGAGTATTGTTTGATATGATTAACCTCCCTCTTAGTCCCCCCTTGCTCTGTTATAGTACATCACCAAATCCCTGTCTGCTCCCAGTATCTGCAGTTCCAAGAAAATCGACACAGGCGTTTCCCTAGATGTTTTTTGCATGTACATTGGGTGGACCAGTGGATGAGACCACCAATAACATTCCACGTTCGTCAGGCATACACCTCCTGCTTTCGCAGTAGCTTATAATTTCGAGCTACATATTTGGGGTACCCCCCAGAAACCCACATACATTTTTATCTATTTGCTAGAAGAGAGTTAAATCCATTAAAAAAAGAAGTACTGTCTGCAGGTCCCATGCCAGGAGAGCCACCCTTAATCCGGCGTGAGTACCCCCACCTCACGGAGAAATAGGCAGCTAAGAGATATCATCTATGACCACAAACTCAGACATTCCTCTCCCCTCTGACTCCATTTGCCTCTGGCAGCAAATACCTTTCGTATGAAAATCAGAATGTCATTGTCACAATTCCAGTGAAGATCACAGTCCATCATGTCCTCATAGGCACAACCCCTCATCCCACAATGTCCATCCCAGAATAACCTTACCTTCCACAATGAGGCAATGAAGCAGTGACAGGAGAAGGCCCCCCCATCAAGGCTCCAGTGCTCAGAAATACCAAGAAAACTCCACACGCTCCCCCGTTCTAAAGCAGATAGATGAACGGAAAAGAATGAAAAGAAAAGATTGACCTCTATCAGGGGCCAGTATCGCCAGGGTCATAGAGCAACTGATGAGCAAACTGGGATGGATAAATGTAAAATACGTCTACTCACCAGTAGAGGAACATCTATGTCTAAGGGGACCACTGAATCAGAGTTTAAAAGGCAAGTGGAATCTGTCCTTTCCATTCCACCAGGGGTGGCTCCCTACGAGTGGGTTCAGGGTCCTTGTCCCGTGTCCTCGTTGCCTCCTTCAGTCCACGACTTTCCTCCAAAGCGCCCTAGGCGAATCCCCCTGACCTCTTCCCGCCCTTTAGGGAAAGTGCCTGAAGCTGTAACATCGGTTCCATCCAGGTGTTCCAGAGCATCAAGACATTGTCCCTCTATCATGGGTGATCAACATCAGTGCTGGTTCCAGAAGCCTGACGTGTACTCCCCTCTTCCGTAAGAGTGGTGAGTGCCGAGAAGCTCTTCTGCTTCTAGCTGGTTTCACACGAGAAATCCAGCGCGATAAGGATTTTACTATTCTCATGTCGGTATGACCCATGCCCCTTTGCTGTATTCAGGATCAGCTGGGCGTGTGGTGGTGTCTGAGGCACAATGCAAGAACCGGTCTCGGACAGTCAGGCGAGGGGGGGTTGAGGCGACCTGATCCTATGGGCCCGTTAAAATTCCAGGGGTGGGTCAAAAGTTACATTAAGTGGGTTTGGAAGACGCCACCATTGGATAAGAAATAAGTCATCAGGCCGGGGACTGCCGTGGGAGCATCATCTCAAAGCCGCCATGTTCCCCCCATTTTGCTATTGTTGCCCCCATATGCCAAAGGTGCCCTACTATGCCCAGAATTACACACAAAAACGTAGTGCCAGAATTTTGTCATATACATGAAAAACATATGTCAGGGGTAACATTTTGTTGTGGTTGCTCTCCTTCAATGCGCAACAGTTGTACCCCCTTATAACAAGAATTACCCCTATGTGGTAGCACTAGCTATTGCTACCTCCGTGAGCACAAGCATAACACCATCATCTCACTCTTGCACACTTACATTCACTCACTCACGCTCTTTTCAGCCCACTCAAACACTCACTCATTCATTTTCACCCACCTGCTCTCATTCATTTCCACTCACTTTTACACTCACTGTTACTCTCACTCATTCTCATTCATTCACACTCTCAATCCGACTCATACTTTCTCAGTCACACTCACATGCACTCACACTTACTCCCACTCTGTCATTCTGACTCACTCTCAAGAATTCAGACTCATTCTCGCTCATTCCTTCACAATCATTCTCACTCACATTCACTCTTACTCTCACCCATACTTTCTCACTTGCTCATACTCATTGATATTCAATCTCACTCATTCCAAACCATTCTTACATTTGCACACTCACTTTTATTCCATCAGTCTCACTGGCAGTTGGCCTCATTCACGGTCACTCACTTTCACTCATTCTCATTCATACTCACCTTTTCCAACACCCCTAACACTCATTCAAGTACATGCATTCTCACTCACTTGCAGTCACTCTCAGTGACTCATTCTCACTCACTGTGAATAATTCATACTCATTTATTGAGCCTCACTTATTTTCACTCAGAACATGTTACTGATTCTCACTCACTTTTACACAGACACACACATTACACATGCTAATACATACACACCCTCGCACATAAACACACGAATTCGACAACAGGCATGCTCACAGCATAAGTTTAAAGATTTTTTTAACTTACCTCAACTGCCAGAGAATGTCCTCTTCCAGCTAAATGTGCTCCATTTTGTATTATAATCATATTGAATAATAGATTATAATTTACTACATGTATAATGGGAAATGGACAGAAAACTGAGAACCGAGCCCTGGTGATCATATGTGTGACCACTGGTATCCCCTGAAAGGCCAACATTCAAAGCTGTTACCATTTCAATGACAGAAAAGCAGAAAAAAGGGACTTTGCATGGCAGGTGGAATGCTCCAGCTACCGCAAGAGGTGCTAGTGCACTGTTTTGCAGCCTTGCCTTACTATTTCACCGATTGGACACGTATTTTATTTTTCTTTTCCCTGGGTTAAATTCTAAAAGTTGACATTTCGGCAGTGATAAAGTACACAGCTCACTGAGTAGTAGCCCTGCATTTGCCAGAAATAGGGAAGTCGCCAGGTTGCCAAGCAACACCAGTTCCACTGTGGGTAAGGCAAAATTATTAGGCCCATCTGCAGAATGAGATGAGGGGCCCTTGAGACTCCCACCTTTTACAAAAAATCATTGGCCAGGGAGTAAATGGGCCCAGTTTGTTTCACAGAGGGGAAGGGGCAGGTGTCACGCCCTGTAATCCCATTTTCCATAAATGGTTCTAATCCGTAGGTGCAACAGTTGCTCGCAGCTGCTAAGTGATGCTAATGGAGGCCACAGATGCAACTTTGTTTTGTTTACGTTTTGCAAGTTTTGCAAAGCTTGTGAACTTTAAATAAATGATGCAAAGTTATGGCCTAATAGGCTTTGAAACTATGCACGGAGCACTGACATAAAATGATGCGTTACTATAGGAAATTCAGATCCACCATTTAGCACCATATTTAGTCCGAAATGCATTCCTGTATCAATTGTTGGCATTGGGAATGCACTTCGCTCAACAAATTGCAAAAAAAAAAAAAAAAGTACTGTGAGAAACAGGCACTACCGTTCTGGTGTTACGGTGCGTGTGTGATCAATATTTGCTATGAATGGCACATCATTTTGCAAAGTGGCGTAATGAACTTTTCTGGCATATTTTAAATGTCACCCAGGTATAATTCAGTTCTGGAGGTCACCTAACTCGTTGAGCTAAAGCTTAAAGCATAAAGAAAACAATTTACAGCTTTAATCAAAACCAAAGGCCCCTGCAGCCCCCGTGATGCGTGGTTGGGGATGGGGGGGGGGGAGGTGTTTCGGGGCGATCTCCAGTGGGGGCCCTCAGCACATCTCCCTGGCCTGGGAGCTACTGAGTGAGTCCGGAGGGGGCCCCTCCATGTTCTTTGCAGGGGGAGGGGGCTCAAGTTTCCTTACGCCACTGGCCTTAATCCGTCATTGTAGTGACCCCGTGCATGATTCAAAAATTATTGGGCCAAAACATTCCAACACCAAGTGATTTAGAATTTATTGGGTTCCATAATCATCACCTATTAGGAGTTTTAACCTGAAAATGGTGCATAAAATGCAGATTTTCGTACTTACTACACTGATTTACTGGGCATTGTTCTCCCAGTAAATTCGAGCAGGTTCGTCCTACCAAAATGTACCTAAGGAAACTGTGAACATGCAATGTTTGCCACAAAAGCTCACAGTTCTGGTATGCACGGTAACAACATTTACTGTTCATATTGGAATTTAATAAGGTAGTCTAAAAGAAAGCCTTAGAGAGTTCATTGAGACACTCCCAGAAACCAGGTAAAGGGCAGCTTGTCCAGCAAGCGCAATTATTCAACTTTTCGAATTTGCATAAACGTTTATTACGACAATATTTATGACGAATTATTTCTCCATAGATGTACAATTTTGCAGGGGTTTCCGATGTCCTGCTGCGCTGCTACTAGGGAGGCGAATGCTGTTTTTGTGATGGTATCTTCCGGTGAGTCCTTCTTGGTGGTAAATACAGATAAATATATGCGCCGAATACATTTCACGAATGGCTTGCAGAAATCTTAAGGTGAAATCCTTTGCACACTCTTCAAAGTTTGCTAAGCTTTTCAGAGGCCTCCATGAAGTTTGTGGGGGTAAAAATCCACACCCATAAAATAAGTAAATAAATAACAGATACAGATCTGTAAATAAATACAATGGAGTAAAGCAAAAATCAGTTGGCAATGCAACTTCATCTTGAAGTGATGAGCAGCTGATAAAAGCAGAACGTCATGGTAACCAGCAATGAAGGTCTGGGAACAGATGGCAAGAAGGAAAATGCACCCATTTCTGCCTGAAGTAGGTTAGTGAAGAGCAATGAGCTGCCAAGCGCCTGCAGAGAACAGCACAGCGCTGCTGCAGGTGCGGCCTGAGCACGCATCTTCACCATCTTCCAAGACCAATCCATGATTGTGTTCAGCATCAGCACCAAACCAAAGGAAAGGTTGTCAATGATGGTGGAATGTGCGCCCAGGGGAGAAAGAGCTGCAGTGTAGACGTTCAAGGCAGGTAATGTCACAGTGCAGGGAGAGTGCAGGAGAAGAAGGTACACACAGAGGGCCATATTTATTAATAATTCACAAAATCCAATGAAGCAAGGCACCTTGTTGTGCTGATTGAAAGGGAAAGGGCAGAGATACTTCACATTTACCGGTATACAGCAAATTCCTGCCTTTTCCCAGCACTGCTGCACTTTTGGCTGCCTAGCACCAATGCATGCATCCTTGCGTCATGTAGCAAGGGTGTCTGCGTTGCAGGCAGGATAGTTTTAATGCAGGAAGGGACACTTTCCTGCACGAAAACAATCCTCAGATGCGTTTTCCTCTTTGGCTTTAGCGTCAGAAAGGATGTGGTTTTCACAACTCCAAATGAGGCAGGAATACTGTATGTTTGGTGATGCACAACCTCTCACTTTAGGAAATGCACCACTTCTGTTAACCCCTATGTGGCCCCTCTATGTCATTCTATAACCATGGAGGAAATCACTGCTGAAATGAACGGAAATATCTGGAGAACTCTCTATTCATAGGAAAGAGATGGCGCAGCTCTCACATTTCGCATGATGTAGATTCCTATTTAGCAGGTGAGAATAGGTTTGTGGCACTGCACACTGACACAATGCCAGATCAATGGACAGAGACATTTAATAGCCATCGTCTCCCCCATTCATTTCCCATAAAGTTACATTGTATCTCCTCCATGTCCCTACGGCAGGCCAGCTCAGACTGATGATGCGCTGTAAGTGCAGTACACCCGTCTATAAAGATCCGCGTCAATGCGGTACAAGCATTGACCCCTTCCACTACCCCATCCATGCCTGCGCTAGTCTAAACGGTCACACTTGGCTGTGGTGCCCGCTGCCTTTTTCCGCATTCAAAACCTGCATTGCGCAGAGCCAATGTCAAGCCGCAGCACTTAGCATGTCAACTGCAATCGCCTCACTGGCTTCCTGCAGCCATGATGAATAATGTCACATTCATTACGCTGCTGAACCTTAACAGGAACAGAAATGGGCTTGGTGGCCTGCATTCCCTGTTCTCATATTCATGCCACTTATTGTTCACTACTTTACAGGGTATATGAGGTCCCTTTATTTCGTCTTTCATATACTCTTATTATTCTCTGTGTTAGAGCAAATAGCTCTCTTGATTGTTCTTCGCCTCCTGATCCGAACACCTAGGCCGCTCTCTTGTTCTATTATCTTCTGAATTACCTTGCTTATTGGAGTAACTTTCCATGGTAGCAATCATGATGGGAGGCTTGGTTGCAGCACAAAGAGAACCATTATCACAGAGGACAAAAAGACTCTCAGTATATAGAGTACTGAACTCATAAACACATGTAACAATGTCCCAAAATATGCTAGATGATTTCAAAGGCTCCATAGAACACATAATATCAAAGACAATTTTCCTAGATCATGCCATCCTTACACAATCTGTTTAACAGTTTCATTCACAACCTGACTTTTTCATTTTGCAGCTTCATTGTCAAATGCAGAGTTTCAAAGTACTTTTTTAGATGAGTTAGCACTCTATCAAACCCCAGAAACCTACGAAAATTGTCAATTATTTTGCAAATAGGCTTTATTCCTAAAAGCTTCCTTTTCATGGATAGTTCCTACACTTCAAATTACCATCGATCAAAGAGATATTTCTCCAAGAGTTGCAAAGACTGAGCGTCAGATCCTATAACTCCAACAATTTCACTCCATCTGATAGACCCTAACTTACATTTAAAGGTGTGCAACGTTTTGTTATGCAGATTTGTAGAGCAGAGAAAGGCAGAGAAGGAGAACAAAAACAAGGAGAGAAAGAATGAGGAAAAATAGAAACAGAAAAAGGATCAACAGAAAGAAAATGAAGGAAGAAAGAAATTAAGAAGTAAATGAGAGGAAGAAAGAGAAACAGTGAAATGAATAAATGAAAGGAGAGGAAGAAAGAAAGAATGACAAAGGAAGAAGTAGAAAAAGAACGAACGAAGGAAGGGTACAACAGAGAATATAAAAAGAAAGCAAGAGAAATACAAAAAGAAAGCAAGAGAAAGAATAAATAATGCAATATGGATCGACACAAGGGAAAGAAAAAACATGAGAGATAAAAGAAAGAAGAAAAAAGAAAAAACAAGGATGACACAACATGGAGAAAAGAACAATAGTGTAAGAAGAAATAAAAAATAAGTAAATACAATAAGAAAAATAAAGGTAAAAAAAATAACAGAGAAGAAAAGATGAAGATAGAGAAAGAAAATAAGACTGAAAGAAAAGAGCGAAAGAAGAAAAGAAGAGAAGAAAGATAAGAGATAGAAAACGAAAGACAGAGGAAGAAAGGGAAGAGAAATCAAGAAAGAGGAGGAATGAAAAATAAATGCAGAAAGACAGAGGGGAGGGAAAAAAGAAAGAATGAAAAATAAAGGAAATAATTATTGAGAGAAAGAAGGAAAGAAAGAAAGGTGAAGAAGAAAGAGCTAGAGATAAAAAGAAAGATGCAGAACAAAAGATGAGAAATGAAGAGAATGGTAAAGGAAACAAGGAGGGGAAATGGAGGAAAAGGAGAAACGGAGAAAAGGAGAGGGAGAAATGAAAAACCAAAAGATAGATTTGAGAGAAATAGCAAGAGAAAAATAAAGCCAAGAAGCAAAACAGTGAAAGAAAATTAAAGAATGGACAACAAAGTAGGAAAAGAAAAAAGAGGCACACATAAAGAAGTAGTGCAAAAAGGAAGAAAGAGGGGATAGAAGAAATTGAGAAAAGAGGGAAAGACATGAAAATGAGGAAAAAGGAAAGAGAAGGAAAGCAAGGCAAAAAAAGAAAGGAGAAATAGAAGTAAATCATTTTTTCAGAAGAGTCTAGACTGAAACATGAACTGTCATTTTCAAGCCCTCACAGAAACCTGTTCAGTGCTTTATCAAGTGGTCAGCTGTATATTCTCAAGCCTACTGACTGGCGTTTATCATCTGCAATCTACTCAGTGGTAGCCTGTGAGCTACTGGTACTTTGTGATCGATCTTTTGGAGACCTATGTATTAGATAGAGTCTAGTGAAAGCAACAGATGAACAGCCATTAGAGGCACTGATAAACCACCAAGGCATATACATAGGAGTGTCAGGTGAGAATGCCACTGGAAACACTGTTAAAACACAAAAGGTCTACCCAGGAGCAGCAAAGGAGCAATGCCTAAGAGGTCCTGATAAAGCACCATGTTATTACATAACATCTATGCAGAGACAAAAGACGAGTAGCCCTTGGAGGCACTATTACAACACAAAGTGGTATCATGTAGAGTTTACCAAGGAGCGAGAGGTGAGCAACCCACTGGAGGCACTGTTACACCACCAAAGAGTATTTAAATTGTGGCTACTCAGGGACAACAGCTGAGCCACCCATTGAAATAACCAGTGTTTCAGATGGGGTCCGGATGAGACCAACAGATGAGTAGCTATCGAACCACAGCTATACTGCCAAGGATTATTGAATGGATTATTGGAGTCAACCAGAGAGCACTGGATAAGAAGCCCTTTGACGTTTGGTAGGGAAGCAGATGCTGGTATTTGAGATCTCAGGCCATACAGTGCTCCTTGAGGTGTAGTTAAAACTCTAAATATTAAATATAGCAATATTCCAGAAGTGATAGAAACCCCATCCCAGGATGCACCAAAAAAAACACTGGTAAATCACAGGCAGGGTCCATAAAGGTGGCAAAACCCACCTTGACGGCATTGCTAAGCCACCTGCACAATACACCAGATGGATGACCTCGACCTAAGCTCTGATGGCATTGTTAGGCCAGCAGCACATGGTGAATGGTATCCAACCAGGACAAGTGAGATCCCAACCCCTCGAGGCACTGTAGAGCTTCAAGAAACTAAAATACAAGGTCTAGCTTGTTCAGTTAAAAGGTAAGGGCCTGATTTAGATCTTCGCCAAGGGGTTACTCTGTCACAAATATGACGGATATCCCATCTGCCCAGTACTTAATTTGTAAATAAAAACATGCCGGTGCCCAAAGCACTCCTCTTAAAAACGCGGCTGCTGCAACTAAATGTGCGAGGACAGACTCCTGAAGCAGCATAATCCTGAAGCTATCTCGGGCCTCTTCAATCCATTTAAAGCCACTCCCTGCCCCTTCCGCTCACTCTAGCAGCTTTCTGCTTTCTCCCTTTGTGACGCTTTTTCATTTTTCTCTTCCTCCGTCTTTCCATAAGTGTCTTTTGCTTGCAGCAAATGCTTGAGGCAGAAGACTAAGTGACGGCCCTCAAAAAGAAGTGCTGGTGCTCAGCACCGGAAAACACAAGCGCAAATTAAGCACTGCATCCGCCATATTACAAGTTTCATAAGCTATAATGGAATTGTAATACGGAGGATGGGATATCCGTCACATTTGTAGGGGTGGGTGAAATTGGCGGAGTTTCATTCTGCAGAATGTGTGGTATTACATTGAAATTCCGCGAAAATCAGCAAAGGGGCAGAGTGGGCACCGCAATGTGCAGTGAAGACCCCTCGATGCCCTTACATAAGTGTGTAAAGGCACCAAGGGGAATCAACTCCTGTACATACTCCTCAGTGACCTTACATTCCCATGTAAGGCGATCAGGTATGCACTGCTCATCAGTCCAGCACATACCCCTTGGTGCCTTTACATACATACCCCTTGGTGCCTTTACAAACATACCCCTTGGTGCCTTTACATAGCTATGTTAAGGCACCGAGGGCTATGCAGTGCACTCCAGTGCAGCGCATACTCCTCTGTGCCCTTACATATGTATATAAGGGCACCAAGGGGTATCCACTCCAGTGAATACCCTTTGGTGTGTTAACATCTTTATGTAATGGTACAAGGGGTATACGCTACTCTGCAGTGTAGTCCATACCCCTTGTTGGCTTTATATATTTATGGAAGGCACCAAGGGATATGCACTGAACTAAAGTGCAGCACATAACCCTCAGTGCTCCTACACTCTCATGTAAGGGCAGCAATGGGTATGCACAGCACTTTAGTACAGGGCATACACCTTGGTGCCCTTACCCAAGTATGTAAGAGCACAGAGGGTATACATTCCAGTGAATATCCACGGTGCCCTTAAATACTTGTGTAAGGGCACTGAGGGGTATCCACTCGAGTGCATGCTACTCAGTGCCCTTACATTCTAATGTAAGGGCGCAGAGGGGCATGTACTGCACTGTAGTGGTATATGCCACTCGGCATTCCTTCTATGTTTAACATTCACTGCAGATTAAATTTGAATCTGCAGTGGTTTTTAAACATAGAGGGACTGCTCCCTCTTCCAGCCCTATTTAAAACCATTACAGTGCTGATATAAATCCACCTACGGAACAGCTGAATTAATTAGTAATTGTGCTTTAGATGAGTAACGCAGAATTACAAAATTGCTAAATTATTTTGCTGGTGGAATTAAAAATTCTTCCCACCCCTAGTTATTGGCTGTAAGTGGTGCTAATAAATGCCTGTGGGAGGAAGGCGATTGGTTTAGTGAAGGCAGGAGAGAGTATTAGATGAGTTTTCTCAATAACATATAAGGGATTCTGACCCATGGCCTTTTCTAGGCCCCAACAGACCCAAACAGGGAAGGTTACTCTGGAAGATGCCCTACACCAGTCATCCTTTACCTAACTGGATGCCTGAGAAGAGGAGGTATGTAAGGTGGAAGCCTGGTTTGACAAGCCTCGTACTACAGAACTATAATGGAGGCTGGGGGTGGAGGGGTTGGAGGGGGGAGAAGAGATTATTGTTTTGCACTGGTTCATTTTGTTTGGTTTTGTTTTTGTACTTCATAATCATTTGCATTGTTTAGAGTGTAAATATTTTAAGTTAAATGAGATATTATTAAAAGAGTTAACTGCAGATTTAAGAAAAGTGGAGCTCAACTAGTGTAGCGCCACTTTCTTTGCGCCCGTTAGCGTCCCCCAACTACCACAATGTGTCCGCCATATTTAAAATACGGTGCACCATGGCGCAGGGTAGGGGGTAATATCGTAATGTTTTTTGAGCTAGTGACGTACTCAGCAGGAGTAGCACCAAATTGTTGGCACTACTCCTGCAGAGTACATAGGAGCCCATTGTAGATAATGGTATGCCCTCTTTCAACACCTACTCTGAGTAGGCGTAGTGCAGAAAAAATGGCGCAAGGTAATCTCTTACAGTTCCTTGCACCATTTTTTCACCCCTCCCTAACGGGGGAATGCCCCTCCTTGCATATATTATGCCAGGTGCAGGCATATTGTGGCACAGGGATTTACAACGTAGCACAATGCATACATTGTGCTACTTTGTAAATATGGTGCGGGGAAAATGCCACTTCAGCGCCATCTTAGCATAAAAAAATGACACTATGGCTGGCTAAGATGGCGCTAGGGGCTCTTAAATATGCCCCCTGGTGTTTGACCATTTCTCTTCTTTCCAAATGCAGTATAACTTCAAGGTATGGATCATGAATATTTGGGGCTCTAATAGATAAATATATAGTTGTTTATTAGTTTAGGTTTGGATCCGGCCCTGCATTACAGATATCCACAAAAGAGGAGAGCAGGGTTGGTAACCCAAACATAACCTCCTTAAAAAGACAATAACACACAACAATTGCTTAGGTCAGAAGTAAGTAAGCAATTAGTTCACTCCTTCAAGAAAATAGCAGGTATTCAAATGGAATGGAAAGGTCACCTCACCTACATAGCATAGTGGCATGCTTCATCATCAGTGACCTATCCACACCACGGTAGGTAGATACTACCTTTTCAGACTTCATCAATGTGTGTGAGTTCAAATACGATTGACTGACTGTGAAGATTTGTGTGTATTATATGGCATGGCTGTGTGGCCTAAACGTGTAATACACTTGCAAAAACTGTCTTGGGTCCAGTCAGACTTATTTGTAAAACCTTAAGCTCAACCCTGTGTAGCTGTAGCTGCTAGCAGCATGGCTTCAACAAAGAAACTAGTGCAAAGCATTTAACAGTACCAAATAAGAAGGCCACATGACATGAAAGAAATCTGACACAATTTATAAAAATAGATTATATTTTTATGAATGTTTAGAGTCTAAGAAAATCAAAATCCACAGTGTGTTCCAGAGATACAGATGTTTAGAGAAAACTTAAATCTCAGATCAATCACAAACAAGCATTCGAAACTGCATAGTTTGCAAACTTTTGAAAAGTTTATAAGATTTGAGTTTAACTACTCTGGCCTATCTTGTGTGACTAAATTTGACAGCGAGATGGTCTAGGGGGTCATAAGGGAGTATTTGGAAAGTTACTCGGCTACCAAAGCATCTTATGGTCCAGTTCCAAACTATACTGCATAACCGCCAGAGACTTCAATGGAGTGGTCCTGATGATGCAGATGCAGAAGATGGAAGATGCTCTTGATACTTTGTGGTTAACAGGGGTGCAATTATGGATATTCCTCGCTCCACGGGTCAGTTGGCACAGAAGTCAAGTTCTTGAAAGTCCACTTTAAGACAGTAGAATGCCACAGCAGCTGGGCTAAATGTCTCTGTATACAGCCTTCCTAACGAAATACTTGGTGTAGTCTGGTGTCCCTCTTGGGAAATCATTCTGAACTGAGACAACACTCCTTGGTCCAGTTGACGTGGGTGCAATGTTTGGCCATCAAGGATCGATCTTTGGTCCAGCAGAAGTCAGTAGTGAGCCTTATGGAAGTGGCTACTGACTTGCCGAGTTGGGTTACTTCAGCTTTATTGGCCCTGTTGCTGGTCCCATGGATGACTGACCTTTGGAGTTTGTTCTTTCGTCTTGGGCTTGAGAAATACTTTTTATAAAGCCATGAGCCACAGGCATAGTCCTATCTGCGCTAGTCCAAGGTGTAGTGGTGCAGTCCAACAGACGTGCAGCTTCTCTTTGCCAAGTCCAGGGCTCAGCAGGGCAGTCCTTCTTTGGACCTTTCTCCAGTTCTGGAGTGATCTGAGGTTCAGAGTGCTAGGGTGCCATATTTATTCCCCAAAAGAGGCCTGAAAGGATGATGTAGTCACTAGCCAATGGGCTACCAGGTCCCCTCTCTCTTGGCGAGGCCGTTCCAGCTCTGTGTGGCATCTAGCTATCCCAAAGTGCACTATTCTCTCAAGATGTCAGTACCCCTCCTTGGATGTTAGGAGTTTGGCAGCCCACCCTAGAGGTGTGGCTACCTGAGGGCTAGATGCCAATGGGAAAACCAGTTTGGGCACTGGTCTCCCGTCTCTGTTCCCGCTACCAGACTAACTACCCAAACAAAAGGCAGACCCACAAGAGGGTGATCGTCACTTGCTGACCAAAGATGACTTCATATTTCAAGTGCACCTTTTGGGCTAACAACCTGAGTGGCTTCTTACAAAAGGGAGGCAACACCTCGGCCTGCAGCAGGTTTGTGCAGTTCCTAAGCCCGGGAGTCATTCACACTACCCCCTTTGCCCCCACCCAGGTAGGCAAAAAGCTGTCTGGTGGCCAGTGACCATGTGAGGCCACTGGACTGGGTTACAAAGTGGCAACCTTCTAAAAGTTGCATTTTGGTAATAGTGACATTAAATTCAGCTTGGGCAACAAGTCAAGCGTATTGCCTCAATTAATTTGATATCTTACAGTCCTCATCTCAGTAGTCCCATTCAAAAGTAATCTGGGCTGATTCACAGCCGGTAACCCTGTGTTAGACAGTGGGGCTACTAACTCTCCTACAGCAAAACGACAATTTGGAAGTGTTGCTGTCAGGCTATATAGGTATGAAATAGCTCCCTGCCTTATGGCTTGATTAGCCTTCCTTAGTAGAGACTATACATGTCCTACTTAATAATATACAGCTCCCTGCCGTAGGGCTCTATAGGCCTTCCTTAGGCTGAAACTTACATATGCTGTTGAGGGAAGTGGGGGCTTTACCATTAGTTTGAATGGCAACGTTAAAGTAGCAGTATTACCACTGCTTTTTGTGTCTGTCAGCCATTTTGTATTTTGTCACACACGGGCTAGCACAATCAGGGTTGCAGCCCTGGGTGGACACTACGTCTAGCATGCCCTGGGATTCTGGTGAACCATATACAAGGGACATATAAGTAAGCCACCCTCTGCCAATTTGGGGTTGCCAATTCTACATATACAATAAAACGCGAACACTGAGGTCCGTTAGCAGGCCTCAGTGCCCTCTCAGAGTAAAAACAATGGCAGCTAGTAGTCTAAATGGGGCATAAAAGTGGGAGAAACCTGTAAACCCTGTTACCTTACTCTAAATATTTACAGGGATCTAGATTGCTATTATAAATACCTGGGGGTATAACCCTGTGGGATATTCCACTTTATTGATTGGGGGCCCCAGATATGATTAAAATACCTATCATGCGGATGTAGATGACATATAATGAACCGTGTATCCACATCGTACTTTGCCATAGTATGAAGTAAGTGGATCTTCTACTGTGGCCTAGGCGGAGTAATGGCAAGTTTAGAAATGTCATTATAATTGCTAAAAAATGAGCCCTTGAATTATGCTTCTAGCCTCCATATTGAAATTAAACACTATCAATCAATCAATCAATCAAAGGCATTTGTATAGCGCACTGCTCACCCGGAGGGTCTCAAGGTGCTGGGGGGGGGGGGAAACGCTACTGCTCGAACAGCCAGGTCTTGAGTTGCTTCCTGAAGGCGAGATGGTCTTGCGTTGTCCGGAGGTGGATGGGGAGGGAGTTCCATGTCTTGGCTGCCAGGTAGGAGAAGGATCTTCCTCCGGCGGTGGCTCTGCGGATGCAGGGGACGGTGGCGAGAGCGAGGCTGGCGGAGCGGAGCTGGCGGGTGGGCTTGTGGAAGGTCAGGCGGCTGTTGAGGAACTTGGGGCCCAGGTCGTGGAGGGCCTTGTGTGCGTGGGTGAGGAGTCGGAACGTGATTCTTTTGTTGACGGGGAGCCAGTGCAGGTCTCTCAGGTGTTCGGAGATGTGGCTGTGTCGGGGGATGTCCAGGATGAGTCGTGCTGAGGCGTTCTGGATCCGTTGGAGTTTCTTCTGGAGTTTGGCGGCGGTGCCGGCGTAGAGGGCGTTCCCGTAGTCCAGCCGACTGGTGACGAGGGCCTGGGTGACCGTCTTCCTGGTCTCGGTGGGGATCCACCGGAAGATCTTTCGAAGCATGCGCAGGGTGTTGAAGCATGAAGATGAGACGGCGTTGACTTGTCTGGTCATCGAGAGGGAGGAGTCCAGGATGAAGCCTAGGTTGCGAGCGTGGTCCGTTGGCTTGGGGGTGGCTCCCAGGGCGGGGGGCCACCAGGAGTCGTCCCAGGCGGATGGTGATGATCCCAGGATGAGGACCTCCGTCTTGTCTGAGTTCAGTTTCAGGCGGCTGTTCTTCATCCATTCGGCGACGTCTTTCATCCCTTCGTGTAGGCTGGCTCTGGCGGCGTCCGGGTCGCTGGTGAGGGAGAGGATCAGCTGGGTGTCGTCGGCATAGGTGATGATCTTGAGGTTGTGTTGACGTGCGATGGTTGCGAGGGGGCTCATATAGACGTTGAAGAGGGTGGGGCTGAGCGATGACCCTTGTGGAACTCCGCAGATAACTTCGGTGGCCGCTGACCGGAACGGGGGGAGGCGGACTCTCTGGGTTCTTCCGGCGAGGAATGAGGCGATCCACTCCAGGGCCTTCCCCTGGATGCCGGTGTTGTTCAGGCGCTGTACTAGGGTGCGGTGGCAGACAGTGTCGAACGCTGCGGAGAGGTCCAGGAGGATGAGGGCCGCAGTTTCCCCATTGTCCATTAGGGATCTGATGTCGTCTGTGGCTGCGATGAGGGCGGTCTCCGTGCTGTGGTTGGCTCGGAAGCCGGATTGCGAGTGGTCGAGGGATCCGTTGGTCTCGAGGAAGGCAGCTAGCTGTCTGTTGACGGTCTTCTCGATGACTTTGGCAGGAAACGGGAGGAGCGAGATGGGGCGGTAGTTCTTGAGGTCGGAGGGGTCTGCAGTTGGTTTCTTCAGCAGGGCACTGATCTCGGCGTGTTTCCAGCACTCCGGGAAGGTGGCGGTGTTGAAGGAGGCGTTGACGATGTCACGGAGGTGGGGTGCGATGATGTGGTCAGCCGTGTTGAAGATGTGGTGTGGGCAGGGGTCCGTAGGGGATCCGGAGTGGATGGTGTTCATTGTGCGTGTTGTGTCTTCGGTGCTGACTGGGGTGCAGGTGCGGAGGGTGGCGGTGGGGGGCATCGGTTCGGTGGTGGGGTTTGTGGTTGGTGGGCCGAAGCTGTTGTGAGTGTTGGCGATCTTGTCGTGGAAGAAGGCTGCGAGGGAGTCGCAGAGGTCTTGCGAGGGAGTGATGTCATTGTTTCCGGCGTCGGGGTTGGAGAGCTCTTTGACGATGCTGAAGAGTTCCTTGCTGTTGTGGGTGTTGTTGTCCAGTCGTTCCTTGAAGGCTGTCTTCTTTGTGGCGCGGATCAGTTGGTGGTGTTTGCGGGTGGCGTGTTTGAGGGCCGTCATGTTGTCTGTGGTCTGGTTGGTGCGCCAGGTGTTCTCCAGGGAGCGGCAGTTCTTCTTGGAGGTGATGAGCTCGTCGGTGAACCAGGAGGCTTTCTTGCTGCTGCGTCTGCTGGGGGGGTTCTTCTTCAGTGGTGCGAGGGCGTCTGCGCAGTTGGTGATCCACTGTGTGAGGTTGTTGGCGGCTTCGTTGGGGTCCGTTGAGCTGGTGGGGGGGTTCTGGCTGAGGAAGGTGGTGAGCTGGTCGCCGGTGATCTTGTTCCAGCTCCTGCGGGGGGTTTGTTGAGGGTGGTGGTGGGTCGTCGTTTTACTGAAGCTGAAGTGGACGCAGCTGTGGTCAGTCCACTGGAGATTGGTGGAGTGGCTGAAGGTGACATATTTGCTGGATGAGAAGACTGGGTCAAGCGTGTGGCCGGCGTGGTGTGTAGGGGTGGTTACCAGTTGCTTGAGTCCGAGGTTGGCCAGGTTGTCCAGTAGAGCAGTGGTGTTGCGGTCCTTGTCGTCCTCCAGGTGGAAGTTGAGGTCCCCCAGGAGGATGTAGTCGGTGGAATTGATGGCGTGGGGGCTGACGAAGTCTGTGATGTCTTCGCTGAACTGTGTGCGTGGTCCCGGTGGTCTGTAGATGAGGGTGCCTCTGAGCGTGGTCTTGGGGTTGGTGTGTATCTGGAAGTGGAGGTGTTCGGCGGAGGTGAAGGTGTCATCAGAGTTGGTCGTGATGCGGATGGTGTTCTTGTGGATGATGGCGATGCCTCCTCCTGTCTGGTTGACGCGGTCCCTCCTGGTGATTTTGTAGCCTTCTGGGACGGCGATGGCGACGTCGGGTGCTGAGGAGGCGTTCATCCAGGTTTCTGTCAGGAAGGCGATGTCTGGTGCTGTCGAGTCGAGGAGGTTCCAGAGTTCGACGGCATGCCTGTGAACGGAGCGGGTGTTGAGCAGGATGCACATCAGGTGTTTGTTGCTGGGGCTCGGTTTAGTAGGTGCAGTGTTGGGTCGTAGGCTGGTGAAGCAGCAGGTCAGGCAGGTGAAGGGTCCGTGGGTGCGTCTCGGGGTGGCTCGGTAGCAGGCGGTGTTTCGGCCGGCGTTGAGTGCGTGGAGGGTTCTGGCATCGTAGCTGTGCAGGGTGTGCTGGCGAGGGCGAGGACCAGGGGGTCTGGCGCTGGGCGCGGTCCAGGCGCGGACGGGCGCAGACGGGCTTACCTTTGGCGCACCTTCGGCGCTCAGTCGGAGCTCCCACTGCGCGCGTCCGCTGCGCGGTCGCTCTGGGGGCGTCATAAGTAAGGAGCCGGGAGGGAGGAGCAGCTGGGTGGCGGGAGCGGTCCGGCGACTGGAATCACAGGGGGGCGGGGCCGCAGGGAGGCAGCGGCGGGAAATCCCAGGAGCAGCGAGCGAGCGAAGGAATCTGCAGGCAGGAGGCGGCAAAGGCAGGCAGGAGCGGCAGCAGTGAGTGGGGCGACCAAGCCCTGTGGAGGGCTGAGCGGTCAACTATAACTTGTTATAGTGCTACCCAATATTTTCCTATGGGAGAAACAGACCAGTCACAGTGAAAAATGTCTTTGATGGCTTTTCACTGCCAGTAAATGTAAAACATGAAATACACATGGGCATTTAGGGTCTATCTTAGGGTGCACTTATAAGTATTAAAAAGGAAGGTTTAGGACTGGCATAAGGTTTATTTTGCAGGGTTGAAATCACAGTTTAAAAGCTGTCCTTATAAGAAGTGGGCATTGTCTTTGCACATTTCAAATTACATATAATTTGCAATGTCTTTTCATTTCAAGGTTGTGCAATTTTGTAAAAATGTTACCAAGCAGGAAATCGGAAATCGTTTGTGAAGAGCATTTCTCAAAAGAGGGGCTGATTTAATGTTATCTGTGGCTGAGACATATTGTTCCCGAACCAGTATCCTGCCAGTATCTCATGTGAGGTATTGCCTCAGGTAAAACTTTCAGGACAAATCCTAATCCAGAGTATCTTCCATAATAAATAATGACCGTCTGTACAGAGCAACAGCCAAAAGGCTTCCGCTAAACAATTAAATCCCCGCAACATTTAGAGTATGGTGGAAGACAGACAAACTGATGGTAGTGCATCCACTGACTGCTTTCAGGTGTGTCATGCAGTCCTTTTGACCCCATCACAAAAGGGGCCACTAAATTTGTGGAGACTGATCTGTCACCGTTACCAGTATTGTCACCACTGAGTTAGAACTGCCCACAGGTGTCTTTGAGTTAGTGGGAGGAAACTTTCAAAGTGTCAGTGATATTTTTTAATGTGGATGTTCAAACTGTTCACCTGCTTTGGGGTACATTCCCAGTACCAGCATATGATGTTGGTGCTTTCACCATGTCTCACGCATGTTGAAATTGTCATTAGGGAAATGTTCCACCAAGATTTCTCCATTACAGTTGAAGTAGCATCCTGTGAAAAACAAATCGCTGTGGCCATTGTGGTGCCTCTCAAGATGGTTGAAATTTCACTACCAGTGGGGCAGAGATGTTACTTGCCTCTAACCGGTGAATGAGATGTCAACAATTTAGGTCTAAGGGAGATCTGAGGGGACTCATTCAGAGCAGCTGGTCACTAACACTTCCGTCTACAAAATGGAGTACGCCACATACGCTCCTCTGCCTTTCACTGCCACATTCAGAGGACAGCAAAGTGCTACCGGAAGTAATGGTGGAGCCTCCATCGACTCAGCCATCGCTTACAACACGGCTTATTGTCAAAGCCACTGAAAATGGTGGCAAACTGGCCACCCGATTTATGGTCACCCATCTGCCACAATTTTCAGCAAACAATCGCCAAGCAATGCATAGATTTCTTTCTTACGCTTGACCAGGGGTGGCTCCACTGCTAGGGCTTCGGGCACCCCGCCAGCAGCAGCTGCAAACCCTCTAATGAAAAATGATAATAACCTATGTTAATATCGTTTTGTATATAAAGGTGCGGGGCCACGGACAGTGATGAGCACTGAAGGGAGTGCACTGTGCACTCCCCTCAGAGCGCATGTGTGTTTGGCTGGTCGTCTTGGGCCAGCTAAACACACATGCGCACTGTGTTCTCTCTAGCCCGGCATTGTGTTGCCGGGCTGGAGAGAGCATGCCCAGGCTCCAAGTCTGCCTGGGAGCCCCTGGCTGGACGATCCCAGTCAATCCTAACACTGCTCTAAGCAGTGTCAGGATTGGCTGCAGGTCAGGCTGGGAGCCTGTGCCTGCAGTCAACTCGAGGACGGAGGAGCAGAGCAGTGCGTTGCGGAATTAGGGTACTTTTTTTGTATTCTTTTATCTCTCCCCCCTCAGCCTGCCACGCGCCACACTGCCTGCCCCATTTCCCTCCGACAAGCCGCTACTGCCTTGGCAGATCTGCACTATACATCCCAGTATGAGGCTCTAAGTGTTTTAGTGCCTCGAAAGGATACAGCAATCAAAAGGCACTTCACAGGAGGTCACTGGTTAACCAAGTCAACAGTTTAGGTGATGGGCTTCGGACCCCCATTTTTCTGAGAACTGCCCTTCATAATAAGAGGCAATTGCAGCCAAAATGCACGTCTGTCAGGCAAAGGGATTATTCAGACTTCCCTATTCCCATTAGCTGTTCTTGAACGATCCTTGCTGAGTCCCCGTGCTCCTCCTCACCCCATGGTGTGAGTAAAACATGCTGAGCAAATTGTAATCCCACCGTGTAAGTGGTTGCTGGGTTTGACAAATAGTTCTGTGGAATATTTAAAGCAGCTGAAACACCACTTCATGTGGCCTTTTCTCGAGCTGCCAATACTCGACATGGAGCCGCTTTCTCATGATGCCAGGAGTTAATCGACTGTGTAATTGCTCAGGTCAATGTTCCGGGTCGCGGGGAGGTCAGCTGTTCCTCCATCCGCGCACACGCCTCGTTTCCCATGTCCACTTCCGTGAACAGGGCCGCGGCTTCATCTGTGCTTGGAATAATATTTTAGAAAAATCGTTCAATGCAACGAGACACAGACAGAAAAATACTGACCTGAGGAAGTTAGATAATCTGATTAGCATTATTTATAAAATGTTAGGACCATCTGGTGCTATGCACTCAGCATTAGGGCACTGCGTCGAATCATATATACTTTATTTTGATAAAATTGGACTTTATGCAGTAACTGCCTTTTTATATTGTGTTGCATGTTGAAACATTCGATCTCTAATGGTATGTTTTGTAAGGTTCTCCCTGCGCTCAGCATTGCCATATATGCCTAGGTTTACAAAGGGTTACGGGTAGTGCTTTGAATGGAAATATGAAAGTGCTGTTACTCACTGTCCAGAGAACCTGTGGGCTCCTACACTCAGCACAGTCCCATTAAAAGCACCGAAGTGGCACTGAGAAGTGCAGGTACTCAGTACCGAACTATACCTGTCCATTTAAAGTGTTAGTTGCAAGGGCTCCAACTTTGCTTTGCACTATTTTGTGATGCACCTACAAGCCTTTTGAATGGTAATTTAAGTGATGCAGTGTTTTGTATAGCTTTGCATCACACGTGCAAAACATTTGTAAATAACCCCCAAGGTACACGTCTTGTTCAATGTCGAAGGTGTCTCCTGCTGGTTCTTTCTTTGTTCAGTCATGGTGACAGCTGTACTGGTTATTGGTTAACCATTATTGGCGCCTTATGATGCCATTTCTAGTCCTAAACACACCTGAACGCTGTTTAGGTTAGGAGGAACATCACCTTCTCGTCGTCCCCATTGGCTCTGCAGATGTAAAGCTTCATCTGATGACCCTACATTATAGGAGCCATCCAATGAAAGTCATTGCACTGCCCATCCTTTTGAGGGTGGACAGTGGGGTGATCTTTTTGTCCTGCTTGTCACCACCAGGTAAATCCTGGCTGTGTGGGACAGAAAAATAAAAATAATGACCCACACACCCAAAGCAGAAAGTGCATTAGGCAACCATCAAAACCGACAATGGCTGTCCACAAAACCTTTTATACCTGTTCATACACTTGCCCAATGGTGATCTCTAAATTTGGCAAACAGTAGTCCATCAAGGTAGTGGATGAAATGTCCTCTGTCAGCCTGACAGGCCAAACTTATAATCTGACCCCAAATCTGCATTTTTGGTAGCTAGTTGTTTGTGTTTGCCCCAGCCTTCATTTTATATAGTGACAACAGGTTATTATGTTGTGCTCTTGGTTAGGGGTGACAGCACTTCTGTTTGTAGGCGACTAAGTCACTCCTACAGCTAGTCGTAACTGTTGGCCTCACCCTCCCGGCTCACAAGCAGTTGCTCACTAAAACTCAGACAGTAAGGTGATTTCTGTCAGCTTTTACACATGGACACTAGATAAGGGGTGTGCGGGGAGCTCTGTTCCTCTGGCGGAGTTAGCGGACTTTTTGGAACTCCGCTTGGAGCTCCGAATTAGTCCAAAAACTCTGCTAACCCCGCCAGTGGAGTGAAGCTCACTTGGTGCACATTGCAGCCCAGTTATAGACTGCACAGCGCAAGCGCAGACAGTTTGCACTTGTACTGTGCAGCCCATAACTGGGCTACAGCGTGCACTGAGCAGAGGCCAGAGGGAGGCAGCTGCTGCAGAGATTCGTCACTGGCAGACGAGGAGTAGAGAAGGACTCCCTGGAAAATCCAGGTAAGTCCTTCTCTCTTTTTCATTGTTTGTGCATACTGGTGCACAAACTAGGAATGAAACGGCAGCTTTCGCTGCCTACAGCCCTGGCCTGAATTCAAAGGCCAGGGGAAAGGGGACACTAGGGGCCCGATGGGGCCCCTCCACTGCCCATGCAATTGACATGAGCAGTGCAGGGGCCCCCATTGACAGCCCCGTTGAGCTTTTCACTGCACGGATTATGGGCAGTGGAAAGCACGACAGGTGCTGCTGCACCTGCTGCACCTGCTGCACCACCACATTGGCTCTGGCTCGATTATGAGTCAGCATCAATGTTAAGGCCCTGTCCACCACATGGACGGCGGGCAGGAACGCTGTTTCTGCCCGCCGGCCCTGTGGTGACCTCTTTATAGGGCGGGTGGTGTTCAGACCGCAATGGTGGTCTACTGGTGGCTTGAGTTTGGCGGGGGGCCTCTGCCGCCCGCCAAACTCAGAAGGAGGGCCATAATGTCAACCATGACAAGCAAGGCAAGCCAAATGCGAGCTGAATTAATAAGGCAATTTGGTGTTACATTTTAAATTGTGGGAAAAAAGCAAATGGCCGAATTAATCATCAATAGGTGTGGTCTTCTAGAAGGTCTCCAAAGTCATCAATTTGGAGTGTGTCCAGGAATGACTCCACAGTGTCTGATGTCAGATCAATCACAGTTTTGGAAGATGGATCGACAAAGCAGAAGTGCCCAGGAGCCTCAGATGCAGCATCACCCGTGACTATTGTGCCAGACATCGAAGAAACCAAGTAGTTCACAAGTGGTGGCTCATAAGTGGTCTTGCGAATTAACCTCAGCCTCATGGGGCCCGACCATGAATGAACCCTCAACGGGGACATTAACAGTGCCTTGTCCACAGGAGACACTGGCTGTACAGTAGGACACACCAACAGTGTGCATTTGAAGAGGCACTAGGTGCAATGAAAGAAGGGTTGCATGCACCACAGGACTGGCTGGAATGACAATGACCAATCATGCTCCAGTTCTTGCAGCAACGGAGCACCAAAGTATTCCATCATGCAGTCATGCCACAGCTGGGCTGGTGGTAGCTTCATAACACTGTTTAGCTGAAAAAGCACAACCACTGCGTATCAGCAACAGCAAAAGCAGTATTCCGCCAATCAGAACCAAGTTACAGGAAATCCGCCAAAAACACTTAAAAAAGAGTGAATGAATAGCTGAAGAAATGACTCTGAAGACGGTCTGGAAGTTGGAAACAAATCCAGAAACAACAGCCTTAAAAAAAGTGTACAATCCCTGCAGTTCTCAAAGCGCTGAATATTCTGCAGACCAGCTCTCCAAAGTGCTTGGAGAAGTTGGTATTTAATAAGGATTGGAACTCAGCTGATGATCTGGCTATCTGGAGATTATACCTCTCCTTGGCAGATGTCAATGCCACTTGTTTTTGAAACCGTAGCGCCTTTATTCCTCTTAGCTCGTAAAAATTTACATTAGTAGTATCAATATAAGGCCACATTTCTTATCTCTTGTGTGGGGAGGGAATAAAACATGGACACAAGAAGTTATCTTTAGAGAAACTGAAATTGCATTGGCAATACCCGGTATCATTCCGCAGCAACTCTGATTGTTCAGAACCATATAACTTCCATTTGAAAGTGTATGAAATGCTGGAAAAAATCAAAGGAATGGGAGCACCCTTCAGAAAGCATGGCAAGTTCACGGCCTCCACATCACAGAAGCCGTGAAGGGACACCTGTTTGCAAATCATTGAATGACTAACAGTAGTCTTACATTCGCTTCCGCTCAGAAAGACATCTGTTTCACTGTTTATACATTTGAACTTGAAAGGCAACTCTCACTCTTCATTAATATAGCTATCTCCAAGTCACTCACATCTGCCCACAGCAAAATGTTTCAAACATTTTATGAAACAAAAGGTGAAAATTGGCAGATTTCTAACTCCATGTACTAACCATGCTGTTGATGGTGTCTCTGCTACAGTGAAAGGCAGCTTTTCTAAATTTTCATTGTTAAGCATGGTGTAACTTGCTTCCTTCTTAGCCATTTTCTGTTGCTCCCTGGCCAAATTAAAAGCAGCAAACAATTCACTACTGTTGATGTATTTCCAGGGGACGCAGCCATTTTTCAGAATCTGCAATGTCTAACCCAACTACATGATGGAAAGCAGCTGACTTTGCCCATGTTGTAAAAGGGACATGTGATTCTGAATGATATCAATTGCAGATAACATGCTATTATTGTGTGTATATGTTCTGTTGAACAGAGTGTTCATGCCATTATCGACAACAGCTAAAGCCTTTTCCATATTTTCCTTATCTATCTACCTTAAACGTGCAGCTGTTTCCATTTGAGAAAGCTTCCAGATCTCATTGTATATGGCATACAGGAATTGTTTAGAGCGCGGTTTTCTTGGACCTAGCAAGAAATCCTGCAAGTCTACTTCCTCTGATAGGAGACTAAGGCGGTCATTCTGACCTTGGCGGACGGCGGAGGCCGTCCGCCAAGGTACCGCCGTCAGAACACCGCACCGCGGTCGAAAGACCGCGGCGGTGATTCTGACATTTGCCCTGGGCTGGCGGGCGGCCGCCAAAAGGCCGCCCCCCAGCCCAGGGCAAATCAACCTTCCCACTAGGATGCCGGCTCAGAATTGAGCCGGCGGAGTGGGAAGGTGCGACGGGTGCAGTTGCACCCGTCGCGTATTTCAGTGTCTGCTGGGCAGACACTGAAATACTTTTTGGGGCCCTCTTACGGGGGCCCCTGCCGTGCCCATGCTATTGGCATGGGCACGGCAGGGGCCCCCAGGGGCCCCTCGGCATCCCCTACCGCCATCCTGTTCATGGCGGGAGAGCCGCCATGAACAGGATGGCGGTAGGGGGTGTCTGAATCCCCATGGCGGCGGAGCGCGCTCCGCCGCCATGGAGGATTCAGACGGGCAGCGGAAAGTCGGCGGTAGCCCGCCGGCTTTCCTCTTCTGGCCGCGGCTGTACCGCCGCGGTCAGAATGCCCGGCGGAGCACCGCCAGCCTGTTGGCGGTGCTACCGCCGACCTCCGCCCTGGCGGTAATTACCGCCAGGGTGAGAATGAGGCCCTAAGATGATCTTTAACTGCTGCTAAAGTGTTAGTGCGTAACCAATGTTGGCACAGTTTTCCCACACTGTATGTAGTAAATATACCAGAGTGTTGACCCAAGACATAGCGAAGGTCTGGCAGGCTAATCTTGAAACCTCCTGAGGAATTTACAAAACATGTCTGACCTCCATTTGTGTCCAAAGGCCACAATAACCACCCGCCGGGACTTGAAAGTATGGAATTAAATCTGTCATTCTAAACACTAGCATTCACTTTTTCTCTGACATTTAGGTATGTTTGCCAATTGGTGAATTTAGCTGGCGTTGGGATGCTGGGCATGTTCATTTCTTTAATTTGTGCTAACCCTAAGCAGGATGTTTGTTAAACTGCGTCATTTAAAAATATCATTTGTACAGGAATAAGGCATGCTCTAAACAAAGCCTTCCTACCCTGAATTTGCCAATCGCTTGCTGCCCATACACTCTTCATGTTAATAGTGTTCTTCCAGTATTCATATCCTTCAACAGCAAGCCTGAAAACAAAGGGATCTGAATAGATTAATTTGGTGTTGATTAGCAAAATTGTCCGCATTTTAGAATGTGGTAATTTAAAATATTATGACTCTGCTTTTGTAGTGTCATGCCCAGAGAAATATGCAAATGTATCTACATATGCTTTGTGGCTCCCCACAGGTGGAGTTGAAAAATGTTCCTATTGTGCTTAATTGAATACTGCTCTAGGTCTATTAGCATGGTGCAGAAAGGAATGTCCTCAATGATGATAACATAACATTTCCCCATATTTTGCTGTGTTCATATACAGATCTTCACTTTCAAATACAGCGTACTCCTTCAGTTCAGACAGCATAGAATCAACTATTTTAACATTCCAGTCATCAGAAACAAACAACATCAGGTGTAATTACATCAGTAATTGAAATCTTGAAAACATAAGGAATTTGGATAACCTCAGAAGGCCCATATATATCAAATGGTACTTTATCCCAAACAATCCCATCAGGAATTGGTACTGCTGAAATGTTCACAAGGGAAAAGTTTCTTCAGACCTGAAGGAGAGATACAGTGTTAAAATGTCACCCATTGGCTCAGGAGCGGAGTGTTCTGGAAGATAAAGACCACTTATCAGGAGAATGAAAACAGCCCCAAACCCAATTCCTAACAGTAAGGGAAGGAATGTCAGTAGTATCCACAGATAATACCATAGATATACCAAATAGTTATTCTTAAGCCATATGTACAGATTACATGTCTTTAAAACAGTTTCAGTTGCAGATGTAGATGAAGTAGAAGAAAAGTAATCTTGGTTGTTGAAGTAACCAGAAGCAGTCTGTAAAAATGCAGGAATCAGTGCTGTGCTGGTGGATGGATCCCCTGCCTTGGAAAGTTCTTAATAGATTATGTTGTCAGTTTGTGTTTCATTGGAGTAATAAACAGCCACATCTTGGACAGTTCTTGTTGAGGAAGTGGTAACAGGAATTATCAGAAGCTCATTCTCTACCCTCCCCATGCTAGAGGAGGCATTTGTAGCATTGTTGCATATGCTGGTATATTCAGAAGTGCTGTTCTTTCTTCTTTGAGGGGGTATATCCTGTTGTATAGTGACAGGGGACCAGGAACTACCCAAGGGACCTCTGGCTCTGTGCAGGATCAGCCACATGTTGCAATTTGATGTTGTCAATGAAGATGAATCTGATCCCTTTGGAATCTGGCAGTGGTGGTAGAGTGACAGTTCTGGTGCCTTGAATTCCCTGGACTGGAACCTTTGTCATGTAAGATAGGCCAAATTCCTTATTCACAGCAATCTTCTCATGAACCAGATCCCCAAGTTTAGGAATCCAGCCTGTACATTTTGTTGGTAAATCCCTTATTTCTAAGGTGGCAGCACAAATTATCATCACAAAATTGTTGAAGCTCCTGTAAGACATATGACATTCATTTATGTCAAATGGTGTGTCTGCCGCCACCATACCAGGGCCATCTACATCTGGGACATACATAGGTATACCAAAGAGGACCTCTTAAGGATTGCATCCCTCCAAGGACCATCTTGGCATATTATTCAGTGCTCTCTGGATCCCATGTAGGTGATGAAGCCAACTGCAGCCTGAACCTAATACTCTTGTTGTTAAGGACTACTTTAGGTCAAGATTCCTCCTCTCCACAACACTATTACCATCGGAATTATAGGGGGAAGAGTAATGGAGTTTAACACCCATCGTCCTCATGGTGTCCCTGAATGCTCTAGAGGCAAAAGCAGGGGCCTGGTCTGAGAAGAATGCTCCAACCACAAATGTACTGATAAAGACTAGCAAGTCTTTAACAACAGTTGTAGTGTCAGCTGACCGCTGTGGCCATACCCACAGGGATCTATAACAAGAATCTACAGCGACTAAGATGTATTTGTATGAAACATCAGGTTGTAAGGGACCACAATGGTCCAGGTACACATATAGTAGTGGCCTATTGGACACTAAGAGGGATGTCTATGGTGGGTGTTTGATTTTGTATCCTGTTATTTACTGGCAAATGTCACAGCAAAGGACATATTGCTTGGTCTGTTTGTATAGACGCACCACCAGAAGCGTTTCTGTAAAAGTGATATTGTGGCCCCCACACCAGCATGAGCAGATGTGAGACCCTCATGCACTGTGTTGATGAGATCTAATCTCTAGTCTTGGTTGGAGATCACTCGATCTCCCACCCAGGGAATTGTCGCAAAGGCAATATTCTGTGCACTGATATGGTAGGAATATTTTGCAGGGTATGCTTTTGGAAGAGGTTTGCCCTCAGCCGAAGCTTTCACAGCAGCTTGAATCCCATTATTCAATCTCACATGAGAATGATTCACTGCAGCAACAGAAGCTGTAGCTACTGCAGATTTGGCAGCTTCATCAGCCAAAGTATTTCCTTCAAGGTGTACTCTTGCTCATTGATGGCCCACTGTGTGTACTACATGAGCATCTAGTAGCTTATCCTTCAGATCAGCTACCCTCCCCCTCAGAGTTCTGTGTTTTATGGTGTTCCCCTTTGAGCCTCAGAACCCATTCAACTGTCAATGATTGAAGTAATCATTGTGGGATTGAAAACAGTAATATGAATCACACACGATCAATGTGAGCGATTTTGGATCTGTATTTTCTAGTGGCAGGATGAAAGCTTTAATCTCAACCAACTGTGCTGTGCAGTCCCCGGGGTCTGTGTGTAGGTATATTGAGGGTGGAATACACCGTGCCTCATCACTTTGCTCACAGCTGCACAAGCGGCTGAGTATTAATGTTTTGTACCTACAGCTGGTTGTGCTGAACCATCAGTGTAAATGACAGTTTGATATCTGTAAAGTGGCAAGAAGTTACTAGATGCGGGTACTCCTGTTCATATTGGAGAAATTCTTGTGTTTGATGTTTTGGGTTGAAGATGTAGTCAACATTTGTGGCAGTCAGGGAGGTTACCCATTGAATCCAATGTGGATGTAGTGCTTAAGCGTTAGGAACGCTTGCTTTGGTGACAGCCACTAAGGCCGGCACCAGGTAACCACAATAATGCATTTCCGTTGGGCAAGTGGCCTCTACTTGATGACAGCTAGTTGTACGGCAGTCAGAATCTCTTCTGTGGGTGTGAAACGTTGCTCTGCATTTGAGTACAAATGTGATTTGTATGTTATGGGTAATGTGTCACCATTAATAAAGGTGACATAGTTTAACCCGATAGCACCAGCAATTATTCTGATGACCAAATTTGTTTTGTTGTCAAGTGTGTGTAAGCATTTTGCTTTTAGTATGTCATGCTGTATTTCTCTAGGAATGCGTGTGTGTTCTGCTGCCCAGTGTTTGCTTGAAAAGTCTGGGTGAATTTAATCATAGAGTAGTTTTATGCGTTGTGCATAAATAGGAATGTACATTCTGCCAAAGTTAAAGAAACCAAGTAACCACTGCCGTTCCTTAATGGTATTTGGTAGTTGAAGCTGAGCACATTCCTCTTGAAATTGGGGTGCCAGGTTCTTGTGTTTATCGAATAGCTTGTACCCCAAAAACAGGACACTTAGAAAGGCTATTTTAGTTTTCCTAAAATTTAATTTGTAGCCAGAGGCGGAGTTTTGGCAGAAAAAACATTGGAAATATCCAAAGTTGTTTTGTATTTCTTACGCACTATGTTGTTAATTAGTACGGTGCAGAGTGCATTTTGAATTGCATATGTGGGTGTGCAGTTGTTTAAGATTCTCTAATCTAAGACTATTCGATATGAATGGTCTGGTTTTTCAATGGGGAATAAGGAGTTATTTATTGCAGCTCTCCTACTCCCTGGTACTTGAGTTGAGTGAGCATTTTTCTCCCTGGAGCTTTAGCCTCATGTTTAACAGGATATTGGCTCTGATGGTGAAGTGTAGACCAAATAGACATTACATAGTAGGGGGAATCCTTATCTAACCTTACATGGTTGCTGTGCTGCGCGGGTGCCTGTGCCAAAGCCCAGTCAACAGCATAGGCTTCCTTTACTGCATCCAGAATAAGATCTGAGAAAGAAGGCAAAAATACATCGTCCCCCTGTGGGAGCTTACGGATGTACTCGGGTGGCCAGTCTTTATCTGCCAATAGTATATTACAGTTAAGTTCTTCCCAAAATATTACACTAATAGTGCGCTCCATATCTCCCTCAATTTGAATATTTAACTCATAATCCCTGTCAGGTGGGAGGACACGCCCGTCCACAGTCTCAACTACCAGAAAGTCTTTAGTTGCTGTTACATCCAGATGATCTTTCAGACACTGGTGACAAATCGTGACCTTTGCTGTGCTGTCTAGCATAGTCTCTGCACATGTCTTGTTCCTCAACAACATCCTCAATGTTGCTGGCATGTTTAACTGTTATTGCAGCTACCTTTTTTGTTTTTAAATTGGGTCTTCAGTTTAGGAAACCTGTCCTCTTTCTTGTCTGAGGAATGCTGTGAGTCTTTCTTCTGTGTCACGTAGTCAGTATGTTTCTCTGACCAGCCCACTCTCTCACTCCATTTATCAGGCATGTCCTGGAAGGAATGAGAGGGACATGTATCAGTATATTCGTCAGGAGTCTTCTTAGCTTCTTTACTTCTGAGATTACATCTCCTCTCAGAGCTCTCCGGATGTGGAGAGTCTGCTCTCTGACCTTGCCTTTCTTTATTTTGTTTTTGTTTAACCCAGCATCTTTAGAACCCTCCTGTGCTTGTTAAGTACCATCCTTAGCATTGGTACTCTGAATTTCAGTGTTCTTTAGCTTGACATCCAACTATCCCATCCTATACTAATATTGGTTTCGGAAATAATTTTCGTCAGTTGATGCTCCTGTTACAACTCGGGAATCTTCCTAAGCCGCTGGCACATAGCCAGCGCTACCACTTCTCCTTTAATGTTACTGAATATTATTGAGGAGACTGTATCAAAGTTGCAAATCCATTTCACACCCAAATCCAGGGCTGGAGCAGCCCCGTGCTCATTTTGAAATTGTTTTGACACTTCCGGTAAATTGACAAGTGTTGGGGTACCATGTGTAGTAGTGTAAACTGAAGCAAAGACTGCACCCCATTTTCTGTACTATCCAGAACGGAATATTCTCATGTTTTGTTGGTGCCTTGCCCATGATAGAATGTACTGTTTGTGAGTTAATCCTAGTAACGGCCAATTGGTGACCAGCTGGTGCAGTCCGCGCTGGGGCAGCATTCTAGGTTCGCATAGCAAATTGTACCAGTCATCTGTAAAGTGCTACTAGCTCGTTATAAAGTGTGTGCACGTCAGCTACTTCCAATTCCTGTATGCCAGTATGTGGTGTATATGTGGCAAACACAGGCCACGTAGGTCCGTCATTACTTAAGGGACCTTAGCTCATGGGTTGTATTACATTTGGTAGGGCTCCTTTGAACCAGTTTTGATGTTCTTGAAAGTGGTAGCTCTAGAAACCAATATGCCTGGTACCATTGTGGCATGGTCACTATTTGATATGTGTGAAATGTGCATGTTATAGTGTCTTTTCAGGAAAGGTCACTCAAGAATAAAATGATTCTGTTGGTAAGCTTAATGCGCTTCCATGATAAATGGGGCATCCCTGCTCTCATCTGTTAAGCCATGGGCTACTAGATGTTATGGTAATTCGTGTCTGACATTTTCCGGAATGTGTATGGTGTTAGCCATACTAAGTAATGGGTACAGAGAAGGAACACCAAATGGGGAAAAATCCTTTTAGTGAACAACCTACAGCCTACTTAGGTGCTCCCTATTCAGCCGAGGAGGGTTACCCCTAAGACCATGGATGTCTCTGTATAATGGAACTTAGGGTACCTGATGTGTGTGAGACAGAGATGCTCAGGGTATTCGTAAATTAGTGCAAAAACACCATCATTGGTGGCGCCATGTATTAGTTGGACTCTCGCTTCCTAGGGAGACTGCTATTTTAGGGGTAACAGCACTTCTGTTTGTAGACAACTGAGTCACTCCTACAACAAGTTGCAACAGTTGGCCCAACCCTCCCAGCTCACAAGCAGTACCTCACCAAAACTCAGACAGTAAATGTGATTTCTGGCAGCCCTTATGCATGGACTCTGGATGCGACTTCTCAGGGGAGTCATGGTGGAATGGAAATTACCTTTTTCTCTCGTTAGCACCAAATCATACACAGACAAGCAATGAAGTAGATGCAGGAGAGTTTTCAATATATTTATTGAAAAGACTGCAATCTACAATAAAATGCATGTGCTACAATGAATAGGATAATGAACAATAATAAAAGCAGAATTGTGAAGATGAGAGTTGTGAATATGAAAAACCCCACCATCTTACAATAAACATACAATATGAAATTCATAACAAAGAAAGCCTAATTTCTACCCTAACGAGAGCTAGGTGTAATAAACCCTAATCAGCCAGTACCATGTCCATGAGAAGCGCCCCCAGCCCTTGTAACCTTGGAATGAGGTCTCTAGGTCAGACTCCGTGGAACAAAGGCTGAGTTCTGCAGCAAGGTGATGTGAAGCATAGATGGCATCTGGAAGGAACCCTCTGATGACCTTGTCCATGTGGGGTGTATTTATACGGCTCATGTAGGATCCCTGACGCAGGTATGTACCTAAAAAACTGATAATGTGGCAGACATGTGTTGCCAATTGTATAAACAATCCCTAACAAGTGAGCATTATGTTCCTGTCACACTTAAGTGAGAAAGGGACATGATGACAATAACTATACACATCACTCTCAGAATGACACTGATGATGAAAATCAAAATATTTCTTATAAAATTTAAGCAATGGCAAAAGCTAAAAGAAATAATGAAATAAATAGGATAAAACAAAGCGTGCTAGGTGTGTAAAAGGTTACTAGGTAAAAAGGGCAACAGGCTTGAAAGCCACTGGTTAAGCTAAAATTGATTCACCACAATTCCAGGCCCCGCAATTATAAGAATGGCTTGGGCGGCAGCAATTAGTCATTTTAATGCATATTGAGTTAATAAGCAACTTTTGTTGTGCTTATCTCTAAATTAGACAAACAGCACCACCATGTGGTAGACTGTCATAAGTGCCAGTGGTGACAATTAAGTGCCAGTGCTGAGCAACGTAAACCACCAGCTCAAATTAAGCACTGCGCTGTACTCATACTATATTTCACCTAGTGTTTCATTTGCCTTCAGTGATTCTAACAAACAGGTCCTGCTTCTGGGTGTCATTATCTTTCCTTTGCTGTTTCTCCTTTGATATTAGCTACTTATACACCTCAGTTTTTGTCTCTCATTACTTGACTGATCATTTCTTCCATCACCATTACTCTGTCTAACATAGATTTGATCCCAACTTGCATCTTACTTCAACTGACCTGTTTCTCTATCCTAACTCAAGTCCTAGTTAGTTTGAGTAACAGAGCCAGGTTACAGTATAGGGTAGTCTTTGTAATGCTGATCTCGGTAATGTAAATGTATAATTGGCAAAATTATGGGCTGCACAGATTGTGTTGTTCTTCATAGAAGGCTGCAGAAAAGATTTCCTGGGTCGCTTTTCTTGATCATTTTGGTGAGCAAGAAAAGTGCCCCACAAATGGAATGCTTATTGAGGTATTTGCCTCTTCAGCTTCCTTTGGAGAAAAGGCCTGAGACCAGCTTTCTGTACATATTGATCAAAATCAGTTTCCCGAAGTGATTGTGAAATATGGTTTCATATTTCATTTGGGGGCACTGTGGGCCATGTTGAACTATTTAATTTAAGTCTCTCTGTGAGGAGAGCAAATCTGAAAAAAAAACATAGGCCCAGATTTACTAAAATGTTGCGCCTGAGTTGCTTCACTTTTGTGATACAGCCCAACACAAAATCCATTTTGGCACTTACTATGACATGCAAAGTAGAATTGTGCGGCTTTGCGTGGTTTAGTAAATACAAAATAATGTGTTGTAGCGCATACCGCTACCTTGCATTACTTCGTATTGGGTAGTTGTTCTATGGGTGGAGTATGGGCCTTCCTGTTCATCCACCCATATAATTTGACACAATCCCAACTTTGTTAAAAGCAGTAAACCTGGCATTACTGCAAAATTGTGCACCTACAATAGAGAGGTGGTACAAGGAGAAATATCTTTATTTCTCCTCATTACTTCCTCTTTCTATATGTGATGAATTCTACATCACCCATAGAAAGAAGAAATTGCCCCTTAGGCCTGTTTCGTACAGGAAAATATCCCTTCCTGCACAAAAACAATCCTGCCTTTACTGCAGGTTGTCTTGCAGTGTGGTGCTATGGTGACTTCATGAGCACTAGGCAGCCGAAAGTGCAGCAGTGCAGGGTGACAGCCGAAGTGTGCCATGTCTTAGTAGATATGGTGCATTTTTGCTCTCTCCCTGTCATGCACTGTTACCTTGTTGCATTCTACTGCATGAAATATTAGAAAATCTGTCCGTAGATGTCAGACCCAATCAGAAAAGAAAGTGGACCGGGTAGAGTCATCTAAGATTAATGGGAGATGCCCTCAACATGCATTATTTAGGTATTTATTTCGACATGTTTTATATCATGCAGACTAACCCCCATAGACCGTCATATGACTGTACATAAGATAGATTGTTGTTAAGGTGGTAAGGTACAAATAACAAACATGTAAAATCTTCAGGGATACTAAAAACACAAATACAAGAAAATGAAAAGGCAACAATGACCCTAGTGGGAATCATGTCTCTGAAAAGCAACTGAAGAAGATGATATTTTAGAGAAAGGGTTAGAATCAACATAAGAAGAACAAAAGGAATAATTTAAAAGCCGACGAGGGAAATGTTTAACATATACCTTACCAAAAGGAAGAAAGATGCACGGTTTTCAAGCAGCAGTGAGGGATGGGTATATAAATGGATTTGAGAGCAGTCATTTTGAAAATGAAGAGGTAAGTTTAATTAAGTTCTAAGAACCTAAGCAGAGCCAAGATATGTAAAGTTGGGAGGATTCAATAGTGGAATGAGCAGGACTGGGAGAAAGTGCTAAATGTGTAAAAGTAGTGAAGATAAAATCTGAATAATTGACAGAAGCAGAAGAAGACAGCTTAGGAGAGAACTGAGGTTTGAGCCTGGGTGATGCTTCCAACTGCAGTCACAACAGGGCTGACCAAGCTGACTTGAGGCCGCAGACATTTATCATTGCCTGGGTTATGTACTTAATGTTACTGTCAAATATGTTAAGTAGAAATGTCATAAAGGTCATCTTGGACATTACCCTTAAATTCTTACAGACCAAGACCACAACAAATTAATCCATCAATTTGGTGGAATACAAGTGATAATGGCAGTTACTGTCAGGCTCTGTAACAGCTGCGGAGTAACAACTTTCAGACAAGGTCTAAGGTAGCTCCTCAGGATTAGAGATAGTACCTTGGACCAATAGGGAAAGAGGTCACATTCAATCCTTGATTGAATGATAACTGAAGGTCTTGCACAATGCAGAGCTAAGTATCAAAGAGTATTACAGTGAGGCAGATAGACCAGTGGCTGCACTTTGCTGAAACGAAGATGTTAACCAAATGGTAAGCTGTAAGTTCGTGGAACAAGACAAAAAGATGGAGCATTACCATAAACAAGTGGAAAGGGCACTCTTTATAATAGAGGACTCAAGAAAAACAGACCAGAAAAAAAGGGTAAGGTTAGAAGAGGAGAATGGATCAGGGCACAAGAACAGGAAGAAACTTCTTAACTGAAACACAATTGGGAAACAAAGCTCAGAGCTCTCTCACCCTTAAATTGCCCACGAGTATTTGTGCACATGTGTCTGTGATGAGGGAAACGGCATTACTCCTCCACGCCTGCACAGTAGAGGTGAAGCGGTAAACTAACACCATTCCCTTGCACATGCTCTTTTGACTGGTGTTTATATTTGTGGTCTCATCGGGTGGATGCCATTGACCATGAGGAATCCCTAGCTCCAATTCCATAGTCCACTCTTGGTAAGTTCTTGATGTCCACGTCAGGTAGGGTCGGGTCTGGTCTGGGATTTATAACCTGAAAACCCCCACAGCATCTCTCCCAGTTTGCTCCTGACATGATCTTTGAATCTTGTCTTAATGACATGTTCTGACTAAGGAAATGCTTTCTTCACTAACCTTCTATTTGGTCGGAGTTCCATCATCTAGTCATGACAGTCTTATTTAGATTATAACTCCCTCGATCCCCTCTGCTCCATTAGCTGCAGGCACTCTTTAATCCAATTAAAGCTGCCTTTTATCCCTGCGATGATTTGTATATTAAGACTCAATTTATTTTGAGAATATTTCAGAATAGTCTGTCTTGCAATCTCCACTTCTTAGCTTGCTCAGTCTGGTGGTGAATGTGATTTCCTATTGCAGGAAAAGGAGATGGGACATCCAGATGACTGTTTCACATCGACAAATTGGGCAAGAGTTACTGCTTCTATCTCCATTTCACTTCAGTAGTTGCTTTTGTTTTACTTTTAACTGTAATTCTAAGTCTTTCACTTATTTTCACTCTGTATCCCTTTCTTTCTTTTTCAAAAGCAATAAAGGCACCAAAAATACATAAATTGAGGCGGATATTAGATGTGTATCTAGTGCTTATGTCTGTCATTGTTCAAGCTCTGGATCATAACAGTGGTGATGATTAGTTAAAACATGTAGGGGAGACTTATAAACGTTGGGCCTCATTTACAAGCAGCGTGTGCCGCTGGGGCATCAGTTTTTTTGAAGAACCGGTGGCACAGTCTCCAGGCCATAATTACAAAGCCACACAATGCCACCTTGCATGGCTTTTCATAGCCTTGTAAATATGACCTCCTTTTACACATTGCTCTGCGTGAAAGGGTGTTCCATGAGTGTTGCTGTGTGTGTTCCCACGCAACACCCATGTAATCTGACGCATTCCCAGATTTATAAGGTTTCATAAACTTGGAAATGCGTCTGTTTCCTACGCCACCGCAGGGGTGGCATAAGGGTGGCCCAACATTTAGAAACAGCATTATTTCTCAGTTTTTTCCTCTTTCTATGTGTGCTGCATTCACACAAAGAAGTAGGAAAACACCTCTTCTGATTGTTTTGGGGCAGGAAGGTGTCCCTTCCTGCACAAAAACAATCATCCCCTCAACGCAGACATCCTTGCACCATCGTGCAAAGGTGCCTGCGTTGAGGCATGGCAGCAATTTATGCACCAACGCAGGGGAAATGGAAAGGAATTGCCATATCTTGCAGATACAGGGCATTCCTACCCTTTTGTTTTGATGCAGGGCAGCTCAGCAAAAAGGCTTGCAAACCTGGTCTTTGCCAAAACTTTGTAAATGAGGTCCCTTTTGTGCTGGGTTAGCATAACAAAAGTGATGCTAAGCAGCACAGATTTTTTTTCCTAATTTACTTTCCAGCACAAAACTTTTGCCCCGGAAAGTACCCTAAATATAACGCAAAGCAGCGTAAAAGTGATACTTTTATTTAGCATCAAGGGAGTGGTACATGGGTGTTCTTGTGTAACCATCCATGCTTTTTGACACAAAACTGTACCTGCAAACGATAATAGACAGGGTTTGGTGCCAATTGTTAACGCCATTTGAAAGCACGTGGTAAGAGGAAAAATGTTTTATTTTCTCTTTACTTTTCCGACTTTGTATGTGTGCATTAAGGTTTTAAATCATGACTAAGCATAGTATTTTGTACTGTAAGGGTACCCTTCAAGTACAGGACCTATGCTAGATTCACGCACACACCCCTGCACTATGGCGCAAAGGTGTGTGCGTGGTGCACGGCAGCTGAAATTAGTGTGGGCGCTAGGGAGAGGGTAGGAGGGTGCCATATCTCTATAGATATGACGCTCTCCTGCTCCCTCCCAGTCACGCAGCGCAGTCTTTTTGGTTGCTGTGCTGCGTTGCCTGGAGGTTCTGTCAATCTGGGCGGTAATGTGCTGTATACTTAAAACTTAAATGCTTTTAGACTTTAACTGTTGTTAATGGTCTCTTCCCTTACTTAGGCTTCCTCGCGTTGAGATCAGGTCTGTAATTGTTTCCAGGCCAATTAACGTGTGTTATCACCCCAAGCTGAGGCCAATAACAGCTATTAATACCCTGAAGCGCGAGCAATGTCCCTTCATTATTAAATGATTCATCAGGCAGCATTCACATATCAGTATGATCATGGGATAATATTGCAGATATTGCTAATAGAAGCAGTCCACAGAGAAACGACTCTACAGTAAGAGGGCCTGGCAGCCCTGCCATCTTCTGCATCGTGGTAGCTGCAGATTACCATTCTGATGCAGTTTGCAGGTGAAAGGAACTTGACAGTCTGAAGCGAAAGGACATTTGTCCGCATCAGAAACCTGCGCCGGGATTGACACCGGTGACAGCCTCACGCTCAGCGCGGCCCGGCTCTGGAATAACAAAATCAGAATCAAATTGCTGACCGTGCTTTCATCAGCGCGGGGCGCCTCGAGGGGCACTGCATTCAGCGGACGCGTACACCTTACTGTGGGTTTCAGACTGTGGTGTCTAAATTGGAAGTGCGTCGGCCAGTCCCTTCACTTCTCCGCCTAAGAGAAACCCACGTGCTCCTCCCTCACAGCTTCAAAAACAATGTTTGCAATACACGCCGAGCTGATTGGGCGGCGAGACAGCAAATCTAGGCATTGTGAGTAATAAAAGCAGGATTTGGGTCTTGCTATTCCACCTTCCGCAAACAGAGACTTAGGCCACTGTGTAAGTGAACTAGGTGACAACTGATGAGAATGGGCAAAAAGCCAATATAAATAGTGTTTGGCAACAAGCCCTTAAATTGGCATGACCGGTGAGGTCAGCATTTGGCTGTGGAATGAGAAGTCCTAAGAACTTCCCCCCGCATCCACTCTTAGACCAATAAAAGGGATCCAGGAAACATCAGTGTATCTCCTTGTACCTCGAGTGCCTTATCTGCCAGTATTGGGAGTGCGTAGCCATAGGGTAACCACACTATTCGACACGATGGACCAGATGCACAAAGGATTTTTCTGGTTCTAAATGGCTCAGTTTGCAGACTCGGGCCATTTGCATCCAGAAGAACGGTTCTTGGTATGTACAAAGCCCTATTTGCGATTCAGTAGCCTGTTACCAAATCGTAAATTGGGTTTGCGATTATGTATTAGGAAGGAGTGTGTTTAGTGCGTACCTTCCTAATAACGAATTCCAGTGGTATGTGTGAATGTTCTGCAATGGAGATCGGGCTGCAAAACATTTGCATTTTACCACCTACATCAGGTACGTTGTAACCCTTTCGCGAAATGGAAGGGGTCTCCAAGAGACCCCTTCCCCTTTGTGAATGTTTTTAAAAACATTTTTAAAGAGCAGGCAGTGGGCCTATGGACCACTGCCTGTTCTTAAAAAATGAAAGGAAATCATTTAATTTTTTTGTGAAACGCATCTCATTTTCCTTAAAAGGGAAATGAGCTGAATTAAAAAAATGCTATATCTAAAAGTAATTCTAGACATGGTGGTGTGCTGACCCCAGCAGGCCATAATGCCTGTGATTTTAGCGATTCCCAATGTGTCGCAAAGCGAAACCTACCTCATTAATATTCAGATAGGTCTATTTGCAACTCACCACGAAGCGCAAAATATGCAATACACACATGTGTGTATGGGTGTTTTCGATTACCAAGTAGCGAATCACAAAAATTTGCTATTTGGTAATTGCAAACCATCACCTATATACATCTGGCCCAAGGCGTTTTAAGAAGGATGTTGAATGGGCAACAAACGGATGAGATTATGCATATGTTTAGTGCCTAGAAAACAGCTGTTTCGAATATTTGTCCTTCCTCATTGATACTTCTATCCTGGTTCTGAGTAAAAACTTTCCACATCTCACACCAAGGTATCCCACACTGGCTCCCTTATGCATTGCCACTAGGTTTACTGGTTCTAAGATGCCACAGTAGGGGGATTCAACACATGAATGCTGAAACAGGTCACAACGGCCTTTCTAAACACTTCAAAGAGAGCAGCTGCTGTATCTAGCCTACACTGAACAATGGAAACCCATTTGGGTGAGAAGAAACAGTTCCTCTGTTAAGACAGTGTCTGATCGACCGTTGCTGATCGCTGACTCCTAAATGAGTGAGCATGTACTTATATATTACTGAACCAAGTTTCCTCAGGGATCTGCCGAGCTTTTTGTCCTACGGACATGCCCAAGGTATAGGTAGTCTACAAGGCCCACTTAACTGGCGGTGGTGTCCGATACCACAAACTTTGTTGGCTTGTCCAGACTAATGATCTCGTTACCACCCTCCAACAGTGCCCCTCATCTCTCAATTGCCTCTCTCTCACAGTCAGGGCCTGATTTAGAACTCAGCGGAAAGATTTATTCATCACAACGGTGATGGATATCTCATCCGCTGAAATTTAAATCCCACAGGGTAGAATGGGATTGAGATTTCAGCATATGGGATAGCCGTCAGCGTTATGACGGAGTGACCCATCTGCCAAGTTTTAAATGAGGCCTTTAATTTCCTTTATAGGGCTACTCATTCCAATGCAGGGTGCCATAGTGCAGCACCCTATCTTTTACTGTATATAGCCTATCTTATACTATGTGTAATACATTATTTAAACTAATTAAATACATATTCACAGTGCTTGTTGCACAGGCTTGAGCCTCATAAGACAGTAAATATATGTCACCATTCCCCAGTGCACAAACCAAGATTCCAATCAAGTGACCCAATATGTTGAACCTGATATCCTTTGAGTGGTTCTTTCCCAACTTTCTGCCTTATGATTAAGATGTTCATTTTGGCTATTTTATTTTGTACCCACTGTATTGGGGCCCACCAGAAGAACTTTTACTTAGCACATACCTTCCAAAAACGCACATCAGAGACTTAAGACATCCAGGGGACTGGTACCTCCCAAGAGACCAACACTTAGAGGGCTTATACCACTTAGATCATGGGAAGGCTACATCACCCTGTTACACTTCAAAAATACTTTAAATGGACTATTGTCTTTCAATAAAGTAGAAAAGGTCTGCTAATAAGACAAGACTCGATTCTGGTATGCAACACCTGACACAGGCATCTGGTAATCTGCACCTGTGGACTTTTCTATAGCACTAAACTGAGGTGAAAAATATTGATCTATAAAAAAGGCTGCATCCATTACATCACCTGCCACTGTATTGCCAAGGTTAGTATATTATTGATATTCTGAATTCCACATCTACTTGTGTGCACTTACATTGTGCTGTAGTGGTTACGTGGAGGAAATGGATGAGATATTTTTGTCATGCAATATACCAAATGTGCTATAGTGGTGGTATACCACTGTGGACAAGTATGCTGCTCCATGAAGAAGCAATTCAGTCAAACTGGGGACATACCAAGTGAAAATAAGAGGAGTGGAGAAGAATAAGCATGTGCCATGGTATCAGAATTTTGTAACCAAAATATCATGTGTTGGAAATGGCCCTTTTTGCAAGGATTTCCCCAAACATTTCACCTTCTTCCTCCTATTTTTTTCTGATTTGTTTTTGCTGGTTTATTGTCTCTGCACACTTCACCACTGCAGATCAGTGCTAAAAGTGCAAGTGCTCCCTATGTAAATTGTATTGGTGATTGGTTTATCCATGATTGGCATACTTGAGTTAATAACAAGTCCCTAGTAAAGTGCACTATGTGTGCCCAATACCTGTAAATCAAATGCTACCAGTGGGCCTGCAGCACTGATTGTGCCAACCAGATGAGTAGCCCTCTAAACATGTCTCAGACCTGCCACTGCATTGTCTACATGGGCAGTCTTGCACTGCCAATTCAATCTGGAAAGTGTACCCACCTACCAGGCCCAAACCTCCCCTTTCACTACATGTAAGGCACCCCTAAGGTAGCCCCAGGAGCAGCGTGCAGTGTATGTGAAAGGCAGAACATGTACTGTTGTGTTTTACATTTTCTGTCAGTGAAATATTGCCTAATTCCGTTTTCACTGTTGCAAGGCCTATCTCTCATAGGTTGACATCGGGACTTCCTTTAAATATTTTTAAGTGTAGTTTCTCATTGGGAGCAGATAGAGATTTGGAGTTTGGGGTCTCTGAACTCACAATTTAAAAAAATATACCTTTTGGTAAAGCTGTTTTTTAGATTGTCAGTTTGAAATTGCCACTTTTGGAAAGTAGGCAATTTCTCGCATGAACCATTCTCTGCCTCTGCCTGCTTGTGTAGTCCACATCTGGGTCAGATTGGAAGTTTGACTGTTGTGAATTCCCTCTAGACAGTGACACAAAGGGAGCCGGGGTGTAGCCTGCATATCCTGATGAGTCTCCTGGGCTAGAGTGGGGAGGGAGGAGCTGACACTTACACCTAAAAGGGCTGTGCCCCCTCACACAATGCAGTCTCCGACCCCCTAGAGTGTGCCAGACCTGGGCAAGGCAGGATCTTGTGAACAACAGACTTTCCTTTGAAGTCTGCCTACTTCAATGTCAGAAAGGAGTATAAGTAGTGGACCCAGAACCCCAGACTTTTAGAGCACTTCTAGATCAAGAGGAACCTGTAACTAGGAGAAGAGCTGAAGGAGGAGTACTGCCCCTTTTCTGTGTGTGCTTTTCTGGGTTGGCCTGCAGTTGTTGATTCTGCCTTAAAGAGGGCAAAGACTGGACCTTGCTGTGTATCCTGCTTGTGAGGTGTCTTCAAGGGCTTGGAGTAGAGCTTGACTCCTGTTGGAAGTCTCAGGGATATGAAAGACTTTAGCTTCATTTGCCTACAACTCTAGGAACTGTGTGTTTTGTGCTGCAACAGAAGAAAAACTACGCAACACCATCAACAACGCTGCTGAGTGCACAGTGACCTGACGACGCCACACGGAGCCATGCCCCATGTCGCACCGCAACCCTGGTCTCACTGACGCAACCAAAAAAAGCTGTCACCGAGCCGCTGCTTGCACCGTGACTTGGTGGCTCCGCACTCCGCATCACCTTGCTCACACCGCAGACTTAGCATCTCTGACGACGCTGCTCCATGCTGACACCGACACTGCTGCTTGCACCGTTCCCTGAGGACACTGCTCATGAGGTACACAAAGCACTGTCCTATCCCGCACTGTAGCCCCAGTCCACCGCCACTAGCGCCATCAACGCCAGTGTCATCAACAGACATCCCTGTCTCCACTGTGACCCCTGGGCACCACACAGAGCCCACTCCGCACCGCCGCCTTGGTCTTACCAATGACAGTGCTTCAGTGATGATGATGCTGCCTGCACCCTGGCCTGGAGACATCGCAAGTTGCACCGCCCCGCTTCACACCACAGCCCTGGTCTCACCAATGCCGCAGGACACCGTCACCGAGCCACTGCCTCCACTGTGACCTGTGGGCACCGCACATCACATTGTCCTGCTTCGCATCGCAGCCCTGATGCCACCCACGCCAGCGCTCCTGACTTCGTCATCAGCTCGGAGTTCGATATGCAACGCGTGTGACTTCAAGGACAACCCCCGCACCGACCTCCAGAACTGACGCCTGCGAAGCCAGCAACGCTGCACTCAGGATCTCATTGCGAGGACCGTATTTTCAAGGTACTCTTTGCGGGTCTTCCCAACACTGTAGCTGGCCAGCCTCAACTGTTGGATTTGTTGTTTATAATGCCGTGATAGTCTAAGGCGGAGCTATCAAGTTCAAGGAACTGTTTTTGAAGTTAATTCTTGCAAAGTTCATATCCTTATTATTGTATGTTGGATTTTTCTTGCTTTGGTCTTGTTTTACACAGATAAATATTGGCTATTTTACTAAAACTGGTGTGGTGTCCTTTTGCAGTGTTTTCACTGTATTAATGTGTGTTATGCGCAAATGCTTTACATATTGCTTCTGAGATAAACCTAACTGCTCATGCCAAGCTACCAAGGGGCTAAGCAGGGGTTATCTGTGCTGGGTCTCTCCCTTATCCTGACTAGAGTGAGGGCCCCTACTTGGACAGGGTGCAAACCGACTGCCAACGAAAGACCCCATTTCTAACATCATCTGACAGGAATATTGTGTTTTAAATATCGTTGTCAAAAATATTGCACCACTGGAATAGAATCTACTTGAAATGAGGCAATATTTTTGTACAGGATATTTTTATATACAACCAGCCCATTAAGTGGTATAATTTAACCAAAAGAAATGTGTATTCGTTGGTGATGGAAGGTATCACAGGAAATTACCTCACATATTCTGTGTTTCAAATAGGTAGGAATTGCATGTGTTTTCAAACACATTACAACAGTGCTTCTTAACCATTTTACTTCTGTGGACCCCCAGAGTGACTCATTATTGGACTCCTGGGACCCCCATTCAGTTATTACTAAAAGCTGAGGATCTTGTCTTTAGCATTTTTGATGAATAGAACCATAACATTAAACACAAAAAAATAGAGAAAAAAGAACTCATCAAATACGTACACAAATGATGAAATACTTTATTTACTTTACAATCACGATTTGACAAACATCTAAATTTTAATTTTAATGTTGTAATTTTAATATGGCGAATTATCATCCATGCTATATTCTGTTGGATGAACTTGCACTGTTCCCACGAATCATTATGAGGATACTAACTTCATTTTTAACCTCCAATTACAAATTCCTTCATATTTAGACAACCTCTTAACATTTTCAATTTTCAATTTTGCTTTTCTATTTATATATAATTTAATAATCTGTTCATATTATTTCATTTTCTAAGTAGTCACAGACCATCCGAGTAGGCTTCCCAGACACCGGGGGGGGGGGGCTGCAGTAACAGGTTAAGAACCACTGCTGTACATCCCAAGCCTGAGATCTGCAACATATATGTTTCTTTTCCTCAATAGCTCATTTACACAATATAAGGCCAGGAGCGTGACATTAGCACTGCGCCTCCTTCCTTGCCCTTGCTACCAAACAAACCACGTGACCTGCAGTAAACCAGTCCTTTTAAATCTGTCCTATTATAAATTCTGCATCATCACTTCTGTGCAATCAGCGGGTCTATTTGCCAATTGTTACAGAGTTATGAGTCCCATCCGTCCTCATTACGGGCGCTTCTTGGCCTGGAACGCCAGAGGTCACCTCGCTGGGTGGGGAAAGGGACCTGGGCCTGTAATACAGACGTGATGAACTATATGTTAGCACTGGGAGGAGGAAGGGGTGGAAGATAAATCTTCCCAGTCAAGACACTGCATTTCTAGGGAGTTCACACTGCAGGTCAGTGGGGCACTTTCATATGATAACGTTGGGCAAATGTGCGTCGCAGGCGAAATCGTCATGCTAGCAATATTTCACTCCCTCTCGAAAGTTGTACGGGATTCATATAATTCAGAATTTGATTAAATTGCAAAAGTATATATTTTCCCCCAGCAGTTTCCTTAATCTAATCAATAAAACAAGCTCTAACCAGATTGCGCATTTTTAGCTGGGAACAAAAATAATAAGATTGTGTGCCTGGGTTCTTTTCTCCTGCAAAATGTATTTATGCAGATTTTTCTACTCCACTCGTTTTTGAAAAATGTGATACTTTTCTGCCACTATATGTACGTCCCCGGATTTTTGGAACTGCTTTAAATACGAATTTGCAATAATTTAGTCAGTTAATAAATTTTATTGAATTATATCTAAAAAAATAATATACTAAATTCGTACCATGCGTATTTCTTCGCATAAATGAAGTCCCCGAAGTTCCTAAAAAATGCATCGTCCTAATATATAATATCCATTAAATGTATTAAAATGCTTAATAAACCGAAATTATTGTCTTTAACATTTTACTAAGCTTGAAAAACAATATATAGGAAAGCGAAGTGAAGAAGAAAAAATCTTCAAACACTAACATTTAATTTAAAATCTAATATTTACAAGATGTGCTAATTGACTCTCAGTGAATTCTGCAGTAGAAAGGCCATTTTTCCCAGTTAATCAACCCACCGTGGAGGCCTGCCAGGCGGCCCTCTCGCTAGAATGTAACCACACCTTCATCACGCAGGTAACCTTTTAGCTTTCAGTACTCGAGGAAATCTCAAAATAACAACATATTCTATGTACATCGTCACTTTAAAACATCATTTTCAGCCAACTACAGACATCTCCCATTGATGCTCAACAATCAAAAACGTTTTTTTGAAGCGCCGGTCGCCCCAGTGTGAATTAATTGTTCCGTTTTGAAAACCTTAGACTTCAAGAAAAACAGTCTAAATGACATAACCACAGAGATCTCCCACACATACCTACAGTAACTACAATCCTCCAGTAGTTGCCTGTCATGTACACAAAGGAGTTAGAGCTATATGTACAACGCCCTCTACAGACGAGCCCGAACCAGTGCTTAATTTGAACCGTGGTGGTTGCAGGTGGGTCCCACCGGCCCTCATGTTTGAGGACAGGTACCTCTTTTTCGATATCAGCTTTTGACTCAGAGCAAGAGACAGAGAAAAACACAAAAGTGGGAAAGAAGGCAAAATAGAAAGACAGAAAACAGTGACAAAAAAGAAAGCAGGGATGGAAAATAACCGACAATTATCAGGCAAATGGGTAAGGGATGTCCGGTGGTGGATAAAAGAGGCATGATATCAGTGCTTCATTTGTCATTAAAAACGTGCCGGTGCCCAAAGCCCTCTTCTTAAACACGCAGCTGCTGCAAATAAATGTGGGAACACGGAATACTGAGGCAGCTTAATCCTGAAGCAATCCCGAGCCTCTTCAGTCCATTTTCATCAACTCCATGACCCTTCAGCTCACTCGTGCAGCTTTCTGCTTTCTCCCATTGTGATGCCTGTTCATTTTTCTCTTCCTCCGTCTTTCCCATATGTGTCTTTTGCTTGCAGTAAATGCTTGAGGCAGAAAAATAAGTGCCGGCACGCAAAAATAAGTGCCAGTGCCCTGCACCAGAAACAACAAGCACAAATTAAGCACTGCATGAGGTTGAATTAAGTCTACTCAGCCTTCGTATTTGGCACACTGGACATTCGCTAGCACTCGCGGGATGTTGAGAAAACCTGGGCTCCAGGATCTGTAGCTCTGGCCTGGAGAAAGCTGTGTCAGCTACTGTGATAAAAATAAATAAATAAACAAGCACTGTCAAAGGCAATAGCTCTGACTTTGACTGACAGCATTATGGCTTTGTCAGGTTTTGTTTTACCATGTTTTTTTGCAAAACATGACTGCTGTGGGACCTCTGCACACTCAACAAAATAAGAAATAGAGAACAATAGCTAGGAGCAAAAATATTTTTTTGATCTCAAAAGACAAACTTTGATCTAGTACTCCAAGTACTCCATAGAACTGAAAGGAACTACTTTGTGCACAGATGTGCTCCTTGTGAAATAACAGAATACCTTCATTCACAGTGACCTCAGTCAACGGCTGCAGTAGAGTGACCCATTGCCCCATGCTTTGTGTTGTAGTGTGAGGAAGAAAAATGTGAATGGCACAACAACAGACCAATGGATGAAGGGGGCTGGCTTAAAGGCCTGGTAAGTAAGTTTATGATATATATCATGTTAGTAAAATCAAAAGGTCTTTGCGAACACCAGACTTAAAAATAGAAATACACACATATCCACAAAAAGAGAAACTTTGGGCCAACCCAGCTGTCATTCACATTTTGCTTCCGCCTACTCCACAGCATGTGACATGGCAGTGAGTCAGATCACTTTAGCTATTGACTTTCTGGTCTGTCACTGTGAGTGATGGCATTTTATCTGATCACAAATGTAGATCTTCCAAAAGAAGTGCACTTAAGTGTCAGTGATGTTGTGGCAGCACGTTCTGTGAAAATATTAATAATACATTTCCATTGCTTTGATGTCAATTTTTTTTACACCTGAACATCTTAACATGCACTGATTTATTTTATACTCAAATAAGAAATGTTTTCTTAAAAATCTCAAGTGCTGTTTAGTGCCTACACCTCTGCTAAGTTCCATGGTTCTTGAAGCCCAAGAAGCCATTGTATTAAAAAAAGGTACATTTGCACATTTCCTGCATCTAGAAGTAAATTGTAGTCTTGTTTCTATTGCTGGCGAGCAGAACCACCTTTTTGAAGAAATTAATGAAGTCAGCAGTGTGCTTATGTATTGTATCCTTCTACTTAAAAGATGGTTCACATTTTTTCCGTCAGAAGATTCTACCACCCTTTCATTAGATACGTTTCACGGAAAGGATTAAGGCCCATATTTATACTTTTTTAGCGACGCATTTGCGTAATTTTTTGATGCAGAAACGGCACAAACTTGCAAAATACAATTGTATTTTGGAAGTTTGCGCCATCTTTGCGTTAAAAAGCGGTGCAAATGCGGCGCTAAAAAAGTATAAATATGGGCCCAATTTTCAGTCACATTTGTGCCCTCTAGCATTACATGAAAAGAAATCTATGTAAACAGTTCAAATATGCCTGTATTTTAGAATCACACGCTACAACTGAGTGGAGAGAGCTTTGGTTGGTTGAAATGACAATTGTCTCTTGATAATTTGCTGTGCTGCGCACTTTTTTGCATTAAATGCAAGTTAGATTTCTTGGCTTCCCATGTTTTATTTTCATAATTATTTTGACCACATGTTTCACATTCCATTCTTTAACCTAATTAATTTTTAGACATCCTTATATATGTAAACTATTTGTGCAGGTTACAGGAATTTAAATAAACCATAACCCTTCTTTCCACCGATAAGAATATATTGTTTCTCTGATAGATGTTAAAATTAAAAAAAAAAGTAGAATGCCCAAAATTACATGAATTATGCCAGCATAGTTTAAATTTTAACCAGGCCTAGAGCTTGCCTGATTCAGCAAATGTTAAGAAAACAATGGTGCCCTTATTTATTGTGCAGTAAGTTTTTTGGGACTCCTCGCTATGTATATCTGCTCGTTTTTATGGCCTTACCCACACCAACATGTGCATGAAGGCAATCACCTGGAAAGGTGCTCTGTAAAGTGTATTGAATGCATTGCTTAATTTGTAAATAAAAACGTGCCGGTGCTCAAAGCCCTTCTATTAAAAACGTGGCTGCTGCAATTAAATGTGGGAGCACGGAATACTTACGCAGCGTAATCCTGAAGCCATCTTGGGCCTCTTCAATCCATTTACAGCCACTCCCTGTCCCTCCAGCTCACTCTTGCAGCTGTTTTCTTTCTCCCATTGTGATGCTTTTTCGTTTTTCTCTTCCTCAGTCTGTCCCATATGTGTCTTTTGCTCCCAGCAAATGCCTGAGGGAGAAGATTAAGCGCGGCCCTAAAAAATAAGTGCCGGTGCTCAGCACCGGAAATAACAAGCACAAATTAAGCACTGAGTGACTGTCAGAGGCCTGCATCAGATGAAAGATGTTGAGCTTTGGTTACTTCTTCACATGCCTTGTGTTTTATGAAAAGGTTGTGGTCAAGCCAAAGTTTTCTATCCAAGATGGCAGACTTCCCAGGGATTGCTGACTGAGATTCCCAATTCAAGATGAAGCTGAGTGTCTTCTTATGATGTCAGTTCCTGCAAGAACCAGATATGAAGGAGGCATTAGTGGCTTATTTCCATTCCTTGATGTCAAGGGGTTTGGTGCCTCGTTTATTTTCTTCTGCACAAATCTCCATCTTCAATCAAGGGCTGCAAGATTCCCATTCAGATTATTAGCCTGTGTGGCATTTGTCTTTCAAGTAGACACTTGACAATTGTCTCATACAATATTAAGTGCAGGATGGCACTGTGGCTGCTATGCCTACTAGGAGGAACCACCCTTCCCTCAGCAAATCAAGAAGGAAACCTGACAAATTATTACACACCTGTACCTTAAAAAGAAGTCAGGGGTTACTCACTCTTTTTTGAACTCAGGAACTGGAACTGGTTTGTAATAGCTGAGTGGCCTCCTGTAACTGCCTCTGGCACAAAAAGGCAGAGGGGTGGCTTCATCCTGTGTAGAGGAACCAGTTGACAGTTGGGAGTTGATTGAACTGGCCCCTGTGCGAATCCTCAGTGGAAGAAGACATGGAACCTAGAACCCTTCCCTGAGTAACTGGGAGCTCTAGAAGAAATGTCAGGCCATATTTATTATGGAGTTGCATTGTCCTTGAATCATGCAAGGTGATGCAAATCAGCTCAGTTCCTTATTGAGCTTTACAAAGCTGTGCAGAGGATGATTTGAGCCTCCTGGAGTGGTTTTGTAAAGAAATGTACCACAAATGCAGCCACGTGCAGTGCATTATGTTACATTTTGAGCTGGGAGGTGTACAGATGGTGAAGCATAAACAACCCTGTGCATCCACCCATGGATTTGACACTACTCCAGATTTTCAGAGGTTTGTAATTCTAAGCCTCGCAAGTGAAGGAGTAAAGAGGGGGAAATCTTTTTTTCTCCTAGTTATTTCCTCTCTCTTTGCATGATGCATTCTGCATCATGCATAGCAAGAGGAAAATGCCTCTTCAGATTGTTTTTGTGCAATAACGTTTCCTCCCTTCCTGCACAAAACATCCCTGCCCATGGCACAGGCATCTTTGCACTATTGTTCAAGTGTTCCCGCATTGGCACCAGGCAGCACACCATGCACCAGTGCAAGGACAGAGCAGAAATTATCCATACGTAAATATGGAGCATTTTGTCTCTCTCCCTTCATGCAATGCAGTACATAAAGTTCCTGTGCTTTGCTGTGTTGCATGAAATAATAGTAAATGTGTCCATAAATATAACTTTTTCATCATCAGAGGATTAGAGCAAAGAACCACAAGCTCCCAGAGAAGGAAGTATACTTCCTAGCTTAAGATTTCCGGTTTTGGCCACTCAGAGTTTTTTCATGTGGGGTTCAAGGCTACTACAGAACTGCTGCAGAGATGTATGAATTTTAACTTTACTACCATTTTGGTACTGCATAAATACTTTGCACATTGCCCTAAGTTAAGCTGGTCTACTGTGTGCCACAGCTATCAGGGTGTTGGGCTCAGGTTAATTTAGTGTATTTGAGGGCCCACCCTGACAAGGATCCTGAAAGAACTCTGATTAACATTCAAAGCGGATAGTCACCCCACTGGAGTAATTACCCACAACCATTCCCTTCTCTTTACTGCAGCTAATAAATGTAGGATGAAAAATCTTAGCACCAAGATCCTATTAAGATTATCACATGACCTTCCCAGGAATGTGCATGTAAAGCTGTGCCTGGTGCAAATTTTCAATATGTATTTTTGGGCATGCTTGTGAATTCCACAAAGTCCCAAATCTACACATGCACATGTATTTAAACCTGGCTGTGCAGATGTATCAGGCCCTATGTCTGCCCATTTGCTAGGGGCTTTGTTGAAAACATGTGGGGACTTAGGGATTCCCAAGTAGTGTACCTGATCTCAGTTATTAGGAAGCAAAAAAACATGAAATTCCTGCATCACTGTAGTCCCATTATGCTCTTTTAGATTCAGCGTGTACACTTTTTAAGGGTTTGGTGATGTTGTGCGAGGTATATGTTAACAAAAGGCATGTTTTAATGCTATTTTACCGCTACTTACTGAGTATGAAAGAGTGTCTCTCTACCGAATGAGTTTGTGTCTGCAGTAATAAGAACATGAGTAATAATTCTAACAAGAAATTAGATACTACTCTTCTGCAGATTACAAGTGTTGTAAATTACGGGTTACATTATTACCCAATAAATGGCACAGTTTACTGAACTTGAAAGATGGAAGGCTCACTTGGCCTTGATGGGATGTCATGGGTAAGGACTTAAACATCATGCTAACTGAAGACAAATGGCTATATTCTCCAATTTATGGAGGAATCCAAACACTGAGAAGAATCGACCTGCCAAATTTCCTCCACTATATACTGTGCATAGGGATGAGGAATTAAAACTGATGGATTATGTTGGACCTGGCTTTTTGACAGGGACATCCCCAAACTTTTTGCCTCCTTCCTCCTATTTTTTCTGACCTGTTGTTGTTGGCTTTTGACCTCTGGGCACTTTACCACTGCTAACCAGTGCTAAAGTGCATATGCTCTCTGGGTAAATTGTACTACTGATTGGTTTATCCATGATTGACTATTTAATTTACTTGTAAGTCCCTGGTAGAGTGCACTACATGTGCCTAGGGCAGGTAGATTAAATGCTACTAGTGGGCCTGCAGCACTGGTTGTACCACCCACCTCAGTAGCTCCTTAACCCTGTCTCAGGCCTGCCATTGCAAGGCCTGTGTGTGCAGTTTCACTGCCACTTCGACTTGGCATTTAAAAGTACTTGCCAAGCCTAGAACTCCCCTTTTACTACATATAAGTCATCCCTAATGTGTGCCCTAGGTAACCCCTAGAGCAGGGTGCGGTGTAGGTAAAAGGCAGGACATGTACCTGTGTAGTTATATGTCCTGGTAGTGTGAAACTCCTAAATTCGTTTTTACACTACTGTGAGGCCTGCTCCTTTCATAGGCTAACATTGGGGCTGCCCTCATACACTGTTGAAGTGGCAGCTGCTGATCTGAAAGGAGCAGGAAGGTCATATTTAGTATGGCCAGAATGGTAATACAAAATCCTGCTGACTGGTGAAGTCGGATTTAATATTACTATTCTAGAAATGCCACTTTTAGAAAGTGAGCATTTCTTTGCACTAAAATCTTGTTGTGCCCTTCAATCCACATCTGGCTAGGTTTAGTTGACAGCTCCTTGTGCATTCACTCAGACACACCCCAAACACAGGGTACTCAGCCTCACTTGCATACATCTGCATTTTGAATGGGTCTTCCTGGGCTGGGAGGGTGGAGGGCCTGCCCTCACACAAAGGACTGCCACACCCCCTACTGGGACTCTGGCAGACAGGATTGAGCTGAAAGGGAACTTGGTGCATTTCTTAGAGACTCTTTGAAGTCACCCCCACTTCAAAGGCACAACTTAGTATAAAACAGGGCCTCTGCCCTACCTCATCAGACACTTGCTGGAGAAGAAACCTGAACCAGAAACTACATCCTGCCAAGAAGAACTGCCTGGCTGCTCAAAGGACTCACCTGTCTGCTTTCTACAAAGGACTGCTGTCTTGCTGTTGCCCTGCTGCCTTGCTGAACTCTTGTCTGGCTGTGAAAGTGCTCTCCAAGGGCTTGGATAGAGCTTGCCTCCTGTTCCTTGAAGTCTCAGGACCAAAAAGACTTCTTCCTTTCAGTTGGACGCTCCGTGCGCCGAAAATTTCGACGCACAGCTTGTTTCGCGGCGAGAAAAACGCCGCACACCGACGCTGATCAACGCGACGCCCTCGGGACGATCGAGACTTCGACGCACAACCTCGCAAGGACAAAGCCGCCCGACTTTCCAGGAGAAATCGACGCGACGCCTACCGTGAGTGCGAAACTTTGACGCACGGCCTCGCAAGGACAACGCCGCCCGACTTCCAAGGAGAAATCGACGCGACGCCTGCCGTGAGACCAAAATTTCGACGCACGGCCTCGCAAGGACAACGCCGCCCGACTTCCAAGGAGAAATCGACGCGACGCCTACCGTGAGATCGAAACTTCGACGCGCAGCCTCGCAGAACGACGCGCAGCCGGAAAACAAGCAGGAGAATCCACGCACAGACCCGGGACATCTGGTAATCCCCGCGATCCACAAAAAGAGACTGTCTGCGCGCCGGAAAACGACGCCCGACTTCCCCGCGTGGAAAAGAACGACGCAAGTCTGTGTGTGCTGAGAGGAAATCGACGCACACACCCCTTTTTCCACGCATCTCTTCTCCTGTGGCCCTCTGAGGAGATTTCCCACCAGAAACCAGGTACTCAGTGCTTGAAAGACACTTTATTGCTTTTTAAAGACTTAAAGACACTTAATATCACTTTTCAGTGATATCTTTACAAATTCGTATTGCAACTTTGATCGTTTTGACCTACAATTACCCAGATAAATATTCTATATTTTTCTAAACATTGTGTGGTGTATTTTTGTGGTGTTATACTATGGTGTTGTATGATTTATTGCACAAATGCTTTACACATTGCCTTCTAAGTTAAGCCTGACTGCTCGTGCCAAGCTACCGGAGGGTGAGCACAGGCTGATTTTGGATTGTGTGTGACTTACCCTGACTAGAGTGAGGGTTCTTGCTTGGACAGAGGGCAACCTGACTGCCAGCCAAAAACCCCATTTCTAACAGATTACATTCCCTTTTTAGAGTTTCCTCCAAACATTGGAGGTTTTCCCGTACCCTCAAAACTCCAGATGAGGTCCTAAGAGTGTGATGGGTGATTGCTGCATTTATGCTCTCAGGTGACCAGAGGAAGGCAGCTGGGATTGCCTGGCTGCAAATGTGCTTGGTGTGAATGCGAGTGCCTGAAGCTGTCTAGATCAAGAATGTGCTGGTGAGAATGAGTGGTGAGAGCTGGAGGTAGTATTCATCTCTGTTAGGGGGATGGGAGGGATTCTAAGCACCCTTAGGCTTGGCCATGATTGCTTTCTATCTCTAAGTGTGGGACAAGAAGTTAAAGGGGCATCATCCGGGGGTTCAAAAGGTGTGTAATTTCAATTCCGCATTCCTGGAATTTTCTTGAAAGACTTCTATGGAGCAGTGAGGGATGACTGATGCTAATAACGACCATAAACAAGAAGGAGGGAATTCTACTATTCACACTACACTAATACGTACACTGCAACAAAAGGGCTCCCATACATTCCTGAAAGCAAAACAAGAACACGTATCTTCCACTCTCCCTCTGCTTCTCATAGAGAAATAGTATGCACATCTTTCATTCATCATCCTCCTTACATTTAGTGTTTGATGAAAGCATTTTCTACCATGTAAGGGACTATTAGGCAGATTATGCAGTGAGGGTTGTTTGAAAAATCACTTGCAGCCCTAGAACATCAATCTCCCGCGGCAGCCATTGTTTCCGGTGAGTGGAGGCATTGCAGGCTAGTTATGTAAGATGCCGACAAGGTGTGTAATATAAAATCTGACATGCAGATACTCGCAGAATGTTCAACCCCTCCACTGATTGATTTTCGAGCAAAACATTGTCGACCACTTGGATTCGGCCCAGGAGGTAATGTAGATAAATTGTGCGTGCCCGGTTACCTAACCTGCCCTGTGCTGCATTAGATACAATTAATTTCAATGTCAAGATTTGTTGTTTGCAGGTCTTGTAATTGTGAAATAGTGTTCTCATTTATGAGGCCCTGTCACAAATCTACTGGTGCTATTCACATCCTGAGTGCATAGGCGCAGATTCACCAAAATACCAGGGGTGACAGAAGTGTCATTACATGCCCTTTCACCTTAATGACATCAGACGAAGTGACACCATATGACCCTTGATGCTGCGCGAGTAAGACAGACCCATTCTAGGAGATTTGTTCCCTGGTAAAAAATTGAAAAGAAGGAGGCGAAATAGTGCATTTTAATGAATATTTTTCACATACATTTGCTAAAATGCTATGGGCAATGAAAGGACAATTGTTAGATTCTGAAATTGTTTGATGATGTGTCTGCCAATTAAACTTGTAGTTTCCCAGGAGTTTACCCATTTTTTTTCAATGTCTGATTTATGTGTTCTTGTGTGTCTTTAATGGCCTTCTTTGCCAAGCTGCCATGGCCAGCGTTTGGTCATGGTTGCCACCTTATTTCATGAGTGTTTCCTTGCATCAAAACTAACATAAAATATGCCCCTACCAGAATTTTGCAATTTCTGCTGTCCATATAATATAGGTGACCCTTATGTCAAGAATTACTTCAGTGCGCCAGTGCTAGCATTTTGTCATGGTTGTCACCCTCCCACATGTCAAGTTGTCCACCTTTACGCCAACAATTACCTCCAATGTGCTAAAATCAGTATTTTGCCACTAGTGTCCACATGCCAAGAATTTTCTCAAGTATGCCAGTATTTTTCCATGGGTACCCTATATGCCATGAGTTACCCCTAATATTTGAGCACCTGTATTTTACTATTGGTGTCCTTTATGCCAAAAATAACCCCCGGTGTGCCAGAAATTTGTCACAGGTGACTGTCATGCTCAGAATAGCTGCAGGTATGCGGGTGCCAGTATTGTGCCCTGGGTGTCTCTATAAGATGATTGTTAGAAATGGGGTCTTTGGTTGGCAGTCAGGTTACCCCGTGTCCAAGCAAGGACCCTCACTCTAGTCAGGGTAAGTCACACACAATCAAAATTATCCGGTGCCCACCCTCTGGTAGCTCGGCACTGAGTAGTCAGGCTTAACTTAGAAGGCAATGTGTAAAGTATTTGCGCAATAAATCATACAATAACACCATATAGCACCACAAAAATACACCAGACAGGGTTTAGTAACTATCTAATATTTATCTGGATAAATGCAGGTCAAAACGATTAAAATGCAATAAGTAAATGTTGAGATATCAAGGCCCTCATTCTGACCTTGGCGGTCGGCGGAGAGGCGGCGGTCGGACCGCGAACAGACCGGCGGTCAGAAAAATGGCATTCTGACCGCGGCGGTCACCGCCGCGATCGACAGCCACTTCCCCACTCCGACCGCCACAGCGGTCATGACCGCCGGGCTGGAGTTTGCGCACTCCGGCCCGGCGGTCGTCCCAAGACCGCCAACGGTATCATGACCCTGCCTACCGCCGCGGTTTCTGGCGGTCGGGAACCGCCATGCGAACCATGGCGGTAAGCACTATCGGGGCCAGGGAATTCCTTCCCTGGCACTGATAGGGGTCTCCCCCACCCCCCACTACCCACCCGAGTCCTCCCCCCACACCCTCCACCCCCCTGCCACCCCCCAGAGGTGGTACGAACCCCCTCCCCACCCCCACCCCGACATGCACATACATGCACCCCGACATGCACACACCCCCAACATGCACATATACACACCCCCTACACACACATACACAACGGGGACACATACCCGCACACATACATGCAGACATGCGCACCTGCCGAACAGCACACATTACCCATAGACACAGCAGCACCCCCCGCCCGCATACACGCACTCACACACCCCCTCTACACACTCACACGCACACACCCATGCACGCCCACATCACACAACACCCCCTTCCCCCTCCCCTCACGGATGGTCAACTTATCTTGTGCGTTGGTCCTCCGGGAGGCGACGGGAGCCATGGGGAGGTGACCGCCAACAGAACACCGCCAACAGAAGACTGCCACACAGATATGTGGGTCGTAATTCTGTGGGCGGTGTTCTGCTGGCGTGGCGGTGGAGGTTGACCAGTCTCCACTTTTCCGCCGACCGCCAGTGTGGCTGCTGGCGGTTTCCCGGCGGAACGCTCCCAGCGGTCGGAATGCGCACAGCGGCATACCGCCGCGGTCGGCGGTCTTCACCGCGGCGGTAACTCGGCGGTCTCGCGAAAAGACCGCCAAGGTCAGAATGAGGGCCCAAGTGTCTTAAGTCTTTCAAAGGCAAACAAAAACTCTTTCAAACACAAAGTACCTGGTTCATGTGAAAAAACTCCGTAAAGAACCGCAGAAGAGGAGAAGCGTGGAAACAAAGGGGTGTGCGTCGATTTCTCGGACTGCACACGGCGATGCGTCGTTTAGTTTTCACGCAGGGATGGCTGTGCGTCGATTTCCGGCACTCGGTCATGGATCCTCTTCAGGTTGCGGGGTTTTCAGATGCCCCAGGGACGATACATGGATTTTTCACGCGCTGGCAGGACGAAGTCACAGGAGCCGCATCGATCCGGTGGGCGTTGAGTCGAATTTTCTACCGTATGGCAGGTGCTGCGTCAATTCCTCTCTAGAAGTCGGGCTGCGTCTTTCCGGCTCGGCTGTGCATTGATCCAGTGGGCTGTGCGTTGAATTTCCGGTCGCTACACTGGCGGTGCATCGATCTTCTTGTTTCAAAGTCGGGCTGCGTCGTTCCGGTTCGGCGTACAGTGAAATTTTCACCACGGTGCAGGCTGTGCGTCATTTCTGGCAGGCTGTGCGTCGAATTTCGCTCACTTTCAGATCAGCAGCTACAACTCAAACAATGTATGAGGCAGCCCCAATGTTAGCCCATGAAGGGAGCAGGCCTCACAGCAGTGTAAAAACGAATTTAGGAGTTTTACACTACCAGGACATGTAAACTGCATAGGTACATGTCCTGCCTTTTGCCTACTCAACACCCTACCCTATGGGTTACCTAGGGTATACCTTAGGGGTTTCCTATATGTAGAACAAGGGGAGTGTTAGGATTTGCAAGTACTTTTAAATGCCAAGTCGAATTGGTAGTGAAACTGCACACACAGGCCTTGCAACAGCAGGCCTAGGACAAGGTTAAGGGGCTATGTAAGTGGGTGGCACAATCAGTGCTGCAGGCCCACTAGTAGCATGTAATCTACAGGCCCTAGGCACATGTAGTGCACTCTACTAGGGACATATAAGTAAATTAAATAGTCCAATTGGGTATGATCCAATGTTACAAAGTTTAAAGGGAGAGAGCATATGCACTTAAGCACTGGTTAGCAGTGGTAAAGTGTGCAGAGTCTTAAAACCAGAAAAAACTGTATCTAATAAATGGAGGGAGGCAGGCAAAAAGTTAGGGGTGACCACCCTAAGGCTGTCAGGTCTAACAATGATGATTACCTTCAGGTTGCCTGGGCCAATGATGAGCCTTTTTATTACACAAATAGTGAATAATATTATATTATTCAGTATTAGAATAATGAAAAGGGGCAAAAAATACGGATTGAAAAAATGCCCATGTATTTTTTGTGACTGATTTCGCCACCTAGGAGGTTGTAAAAGCAGGGCCTGGGGTCACAAGCCATGAGTTGCTGCTTCGACCCCTGGCCTGGTGACCCCTAAATGATGTCCATGCCTGAGTGGTTTGAGAGCTTGACTTCATTTTGCAAAACAAAATATATATTAGTCACATCGCACACTGTACATATGCAGTGGGCTGCAGTCCTGCGTCATTGCTCATGGTTTTGAAAGTATCTCAATGTAAATATTTCAATGGTCTGAAAAGTTATTTGAAATCAGGCTACTGGTCGTAACAAGAGCCAAACCTAATGGGAGAAAAGCTGATTGTTAGGACTGCTCCATTTCTCTGCAGAGGAGAACCCTAATGACCATGCAGCGCACAAGGGCATTTAATTGAAATCAGTAAGGCAGCACAAGTTGATCTCAGAAACAAACAAAGACAATCCCTCAGTGATATAATTTCTTTTTATAATGAAACAGAGTTAGAGTAACAATCTTCTCTAGGAAGGCATGCCAAAGCAAACAAACTGAAAAGAAAAACAGGAGAACTTTGGCGAGTGACCAAAATGTTGAAAATTGGATTGGAGAAGAACCAAGAAAGAGCTGCCAAAGATGTGGGTGAAACACTGACACATAGCAGCTACAGTATGTCTCTGAAGTTTCAAAACCCCATCCGCCAGCGTGAAACAAAGTTGGCTTAGACAACCAATTAAATTACTTTAACAGTGTGCAGCTTGTGTAGACGGTGACACTGTGAGGTGTAGACAATTTCTAACAGAAGAAAATGGAGACAAAAAATATTAAGGCCGATATTTAAGAAAAAGTGTCTCATCAGCTATGAAGCGCCACTTTTTCTGTGCCCCCCCCTTACCGTCACCTAACGACACCATGGTTGCGCTGCCTTTATAATACTGTGCACCATAGTGCTAATTAGCACAATAGTGTCAAAATTTTTGACTCTATTGTGACGCTTTGCTACACTAGCGTCTAACATTTTGACGCTAGTGTGGCACAGTGCAAGAAGGCCCATAGGTTTCTATGAGTGCATCATTTTAGCACCTGCTCTGAGAAGGCGTTAAAAATTATGCCAAAAATGATGCAGTGAAATCTTCTAAATTTCAATGCGCCATTTTTGTTCGCCTCCTAGCACCTGAACGCTTCCTTGCATACATTATGCCTGGCACAGGTATAATGTGGCGCAAGGGTTTACAAAGTGGCGAAATGTATGCATTGTGCCACCTTGTAAATATGGCGCAGCAGAAAAGTCACTTTAGTGCCGCTTAGGTTAAAAAAATAATGACGCTATGGCAGAGGTACAGTGGTGCTAGGGGCTCTTAAATATGCCCCTAGGACTTTAATGACCCTCACCATCAAAGAAGAGAAACATGTTTTTGTGCTAAATGTGGGTATAATGCATACCATAGCTCAAGGAAAGGGTAATTTGTATATGCTGTAGAAGAACTCCGCCTCGGTGATCACATGGTAAGGGCCACTGGATGTATAACACAAAAAAGGAGTGAATTGTGGGACAGCGTTGAACAAATTATGCAACACAATAAAGCATCTAATGTGGCATCAGGCAGCACGTTCTGTGGCATATTATTTCACTATTTTGTCTGGTTAACACACATAACTACTGACTGGGGAAAAGATTCACTTCATTTGTAGCAGTTTGGATCTTCAGCCAGGCCGTAAAGAACCAGCACACGCTTTGGCAAAGGCAAGATTTCACCACCTCTCAGCTGCCAAAGTTAGCGATGAGTTTTTTCTTTTAAGTATAATTAATGGGTTTTTTATGCATACATTTAGTAAGACATTCATTTAGAAAATTACTTAAGCATTTTAACTTAATTGTAAAAATATGAAATGAAACAATTAAAAAAACATAACTTTTAAACATGTTCATTACAAGTTAAATAAAAATGCTGGTAAGGACAATATTATGTTGAAATGATTGTTTAAAAATCAATATTTACAATATATATTTATTGTATTTATTGGGTCAAACCAATTTAATTTGAGGGGCTAGTGTGCTCCTCCGTTTTATTTTATTAAGTGAGTATTCATTATTTTAAATTATTTTACATTAATGTTCTACATTAATATACTGTAATTTAAATATTGGTATTTATTATTTGAATTGCTATACAAGTATGCTCGAGATCTATGATCAAAACTATCAAGAGTATAGTCCAGTCAGCTTTCTAACAATAGAGTCATCTCCTTCGATTCAGCCTAATATACAAAGAATCGCCTTTCAAATCCATTTTAAGTAACATTCCTTCATGCATATTCATTGTGATTGTTGTGAACGCCTAGCTGGCATTTACTACTGGATCTGTGAACATGCTGCATGCTATGCTGCCTATCAAATATTCACTTGTTTTAGGTCCAACACAGCTGCCTGTTGGCAAGCAGAACAATTGTACCCGGTGTAGATTTGGAATAGTTTTTTTCTTTCCCTTCCTCATAATTCATCTCTATCTCTGCTCCCTGTACCAGATTTGATGGCTTTCCTGTATATTGTGTTCATCACACCAAAGATCATTTCAGTCTCCTTGTGTTTTGGTTGGTTGACCTGCATCCTTCCACCGCTGATGTCGTATCTTGGATGGAAATGCATGCCAGACTGTTTCTCTCCTATGCTCTGTCTCCTTTTCTTGTATTAATGCTTCCACCTTTTTTTCCCCTCGCCATCTTTATTTATACAAGCATTACCAAAGCCAAAGGTCTTATCTTTGGGACCGATTGGCCTTGACAAAGGTTTTTAGCCATGCTGCACAGCATCCCTAATACTGTGCAGCATGGGTAAACAATGAAAAACACCGCAGGCATGCACCCACAAACTGATAAATGTACTATTGCCCTGTTTAGTTACTAATCCGAGCATGCAAAAGCATTTTTTAAAGTGGGTGGAGGAAATGAGGAGTAGAAGCAACATAGAGGCAGAGGCAACTAGGGATGGGAGCAAAATGGAGGCCGAGTGTGGGGGGGGAGAAGCAATGGGAAAGAGAGCAACAGGGAGGGTGCGGAGGAGAAGAACATGGGCAAGCAGGTAATGGGGAGAACATGGGGTGGGGAGGATATGCAACAGGCGAGGGAGGATGACATGTGGAGGGATCAACTCTGAGGTCGAGGGTGGGTAGAAAAACCAATGGGTGAGAGGTAAACATAGCAAAAGTTGGACTGGAGGAAACGGTGAGAAAGCAACTGGGGGTAGAACACAAAGATGAAATCAACATGGATGGGGTGGAAAGAAGCATAAAGACGTCAGAGAGCGACAGGAAGTGCAGAGGGGAGAGAAGTACAAAGGGAGACAGATGGGAAAGGAGTCCTTAACCACAAAGAAAAAAGTAATGCTTGAAAAGCAAGAAGAGGAAGCATAGAAGAAGGCCGGTCAAAAGTGCAGGTAAAGATGCAATTCTCCATGGGAGGGACAAACAAAAGTTTGACAAGCTGGGATACAAATAAGAAACAGTAAAATGAGAGTGACAGGAAAGTCAAGCACTGTTAACTAATGGATGGACTCCAAGCCTCTCTGTGTCCTTTGCAAGCTCACAATATGACTTGTGACATGGAGCACATGGGCTGTGTTAGGAGAGACTTATAAATTAGGCCCCACAGGGCCTACATACCTCTGTCACCACCAAACCGCTCTACATTCCAAGCACGGTTAGTCTCTGTACTGACAGGAAGCCATCTTAAAGAAGCCATCTTAAATAGATTTTTTAATTATTTCACGATTGCTACCAGTACATACTTGTTTGTGCACAGCAGCCATCAGGAAAAAAGCTAGCACTGGTAAAGCCAGTAGTTGTCCTTTCTAAGACCTATTGACTTTGTCATTGCTTGATAATGTAGTGCTTCACACTGAAATTCTGAAATTTCTGAGAGTTGGTAATATCATCCAATTTAATGGTATTACATTTACAAATCTCTCAATGATGGAAGGCTTACAATTAGTGAAGTGCAGATAACTTAATCCCAGGAGTAAGAGTTTAATTCACTGAGTTATCTTGCCAATTTTGATGAAGGGATGTAAAGTAGCTAAGTGTTATTTCAGAAGTGCAAGTTAAAAAAAAAAGCTTCCACAAAAAATGCAAATAGGATGAAGACATTGTACAATATGTCATTTTGTTTCAAAGAAACTAAGAGAAATGTATCTGGAAAAAGAAGGTGCAAAAATCGTAGAAAATGGCTTGTATCCCAGAAAGGAAAAATCACACACAGGCTGCAATCATTATGTGACATGTGTGAATCTGTTAAGGAGATGAATAAGAAAAATTACTTGAAACGGAATGACGTGAGTTGTCATAGATCTGTGATCCATGAGGGTACATATGCTTAAATAAGTTGAAGCGGAAATAACAATGTTATTTCAGTAGGTGGCGACTAACAAAATTCATCAAATATCCATAGGCATATGTGTTTATTACCTAGGCAATTCATGAAAGTCTAGGGAGCACAGAAAACGTGACAACAGTTAATCCCTTAGCCGGGCCTCCCTCCCCCCCCAGTGCTGAGCCTTTTTTTGGCTATTTGGGGTAGTTTGCGCTTAAGGCTTCATAACATTTTTTCTACATAAGCTATCCACGCCAAATTTGCATCCTCTTTTTTCAACATCCTGGGAATTCTAAAGCTACCCAGGGTTGGTGGATTACCCTGGTGGAGACCAAGAAATTAGGCAAGAAAAAGCAACATTTCAAGGCTTTTCAGAAAAATGGGTAAAAGGGCTGCAGACGAAAGCAGCTGTTTTTTTCCTGCAAATAGCATCAACAAAGGGGCTGTGGTGCTAAACTCACCATCATCCCAGCTTTCAGGAACAGGCAGACTTGAATCAGAAAACCATATTGTTCAACACAGTTTTGGCATTTTACCAGGGCAAACCCATTTTTACTATTTTATGTGCTTTCAGCCCTCTTCCAGTTAGTGACAGAAATTGGTGTGAAATCAATTGTGGATCCAAGACAGCTAAACATTTCTGTAACATCAACACAATTCTGAATTAATAAAGGGGTCATTTGTGTAGATCCTTTATGGTTTCCCTATAGAAAGTAACAGTTAAAATAAAAAATATTGAAATTGGATTAAAAAAACAGCCATTTCTGTCTACATTGTCATTTGTAACTTTTTCCAGCTATGGCAGATTTTCAAAAGCAGTATACCATTATGCCTGCTGGACACTTCTGGTTGTGGGAATATATAGGGCTTCTAGGTTCACAAATAATCTCAGGTACCCAGAGCCAATAAATGAGCTGCACCTTGCAATGGGTTTTTACTGTGTAGCAGGTGTACAGCAAATAATTTGGTAAAATAGAAAGAGTGAAAAATAGGTATCAAGGAAACCTATACATTTCCATAATGGGCGCAAGATAGGGAGTTTAGAAGCAGTGGTTATTAGCACATCTCTGAATTTGGGGGTCCCTATATTAGAAAGTGCATTGCAGGGCATTTCTCAAAATGACTTCTTTCTTAGACACTGTCTTACATATGGAAGACAAAAATGCAGAGAAGGACAATTGCACATAACACTTGTTCTACCATTCTGTGTTCCCCCAAGTCTTCCAATAAAAATGGTACCTCACTTGTGGGGGTAGGCCTAGTGCCCGTGACAGAAAACGATCCAAAACCCAATGTGGACTTTTCAAATTTTTCCACTGAAAACGGAGGTGTTTTTTATAAAGTGCCTAGCTGTAGATTTTGCCCTCTAGCTCAGCGGCACCTAGGGAAATCTAGCAAACCTGTTCATTTTTTAAATCTAGACAAATAGGGGAATTGAGGATAGGGTAACTTGAGGGCCTCTCACCAGGTTCTGCTACCCTGAATCCTTTGCAAACTTCAAATTTTGTCTATAAAAAAACATTTTCCTCATATTTCAGTAATGGAATCTGACGGAATCACAAACTTCCTTCCATCCAGCATTCCCCCAAGTATACTGATAAGAATGGTACCTCACTTGTGTGGGTAGGCCTAGTGCCTGCAGCAGGAAACAACACAAATTAGAATGTGGATACATCACATTTTCCCACTGAAAACGGATGCATTTTTTGCGAAGTGCCTAGCTGTGGATTTTGGGATGTAGCTCAGCCGTCAATTAGGGAAACCTAGCAAACCTGTATATTTTTGTAAACTAGATACCTAGGGAAATCCAGGATGGGGTGACGTGTGGGGCTCTCACCAGGTTCTGTCACCCAGAATCCTTTTCCAAACCTCAAAATTTGGCTGAAACAACACTTTTTCAGCATATTTCGGTGATGGAAAGTTCTGGAATCTGAGAGGAGCCACAAACTTCCTTCCATCTTGCATTCCCCCAGGCCCCTCAATACAAATGTTATCTCACATGTGTGGGTAGTCCAACTGCCCATGACCGGGAAGATCCCAAAATGTATTGTGGCGATAATAATAACTAAGGTGAGTGAACTAATTAGTCTTGGGATCTGGAATCATTTTGGGAAACCTATCAAACCCTGAGATTTCTGAAAAGTAGACATCAAGGGGAGTCCAGGGAGGAATCGCTTGTGAGGATTCTCTGAAGTTGTTTTCCCCAGAATGCCCTGCAAAGGTAAAACATTGGACGAAAGCACTATGTTTCCTTTCATTTCTGGGACGTAAACAACAGAAATATGTAGGGATCCACAAACTGCTTACCACTCAGCATACCCCAACTTGCCCCAATAAAAACACTTCCCCACTGGTGTGCCTGGGGCTAGTGCCCGTGACAGGAATGGATCACACAAAGGTCAGTCCTTACATGAGTGCTACTGTTGACCCTGAAACATGATCACATTGTTATCTTGACATTTTTATTGATGCCTAAAAGCTATATAAAGCTATATCTATCTATCTATCTATCTATCTATCTATCTATCTATCTATCTATCTATCTATCTATCAATATATAGATAGCCAAGCCCTTATAACCACCCAACCCCACGCTACACATGACCTCTAGCCATGCGAAGCGCAGCTTGGCCACAGGGTCTGTCTCTGTCAGTGGGTGAGTTAGTGTCTGACTGGGTCTGAAATTGGGTGTGTGAGTCTATGGGTGGGTCTGAGTGGGTGCATGAGTGTCCGAGTGGGTGTATGAGTGGACACATGAGCCTATGAGTGCATGTATGAATGAATGAATTAGTGTATGAGTGCGTCTATGGTTTTTCTTTCAAATGTTTCCATAATCGCAAATATTTTGCAAATAAATTGTGGAAGTTCATGAAAATTTGCACATTTTCATGAATATCACGCGCAGTGACACTCAATTAAATTAAACCTGCAATTTGACCCTCCGTAAAGCATACTTATATCACATCCTTTTGGGTCAGGGTACCTTCACCCTGACCTTTTATGCTACTTTCAATTTCAATTTTCACCCCCCTGGGACCGTGTCCCGTGACCAAAAATGGAGGTCGCACCTTTCTAGTCAGGTTGCAGTCAGACAATTGCAACGCTTCTTTTTGCATGCTTATTCACGAAAATTCATGAATTTCGTGATTCATCACAGCCAGAGATATACAAATTTAAAAACTGAGAAAGTGTCTCTCTATCCATATGTATATGTAAAGAGTTCACTTTTATATATGTGTGCCGATCGCAGCACCCAGGGAAACCACACAGACATTGACAAAAGTGATCTATATACATATACATATACACACACACAAACACACACACACCTATACAAACGTATAAAATATATACATATAGATATGAGTGAGAGAGAGATTTCTCTCTCTCTCTCTCTCTCGCAATATATATATATATATATATGTATATATATATATACTTATAAATACCTTTTTTTTAAATAGATGTGTGATTTCCCTGTGGGTGGATCTTAGCCCCCAGGGAAACCACACATCTATAAAAACAAATTTGCCCCAACAGGGGGTCAGCCCTTCTCACAGGCGACCCCCTGTTAATTTCTCTTTTTTTCTAATTCTTATTTATTTTTAACCCCGGGGGAGGGGGAGTAATCAAACTTTTTTTAAACAATTGCCCCACAGGGGAGGCCTATTCCCACGAGGGCCGACCACCCTAGATGACATCCCTGGTGTCTAGTGGTGTTTTCTGGCCGTGGATCGCAGCACGACCTCAATACATAACCAGGAAACCCTTTCAGGAAGGCCTCATTTGAAAGAGGAGAGTCTCCTCTTTCAAACAAGGCCTCCCTAAAAGCTAGGGAGGTCTTTTTAGGCCTGTTTTCCCCACTGGAGAAGAAAACGGCCTTACCTGCTGCTTCCTGCTCCGGTGGGAAGTTAACCCCTTTCTAAGTTTATTTACACATCTCACATTTGTGATGGAAACCAAGGCATCTCACTTCACTATCAAGGCACAGGCACCTGCTGTAGGTATAGAATTTTTCAACACCTACTGCCTTGATACGCATAAAGACCCTTAAGCCAGGCTTTAACATAGAACCTGGGGATGTGTAGATTACTAGGAATACTTTTCCTCCATACATCAGAGAGTTTGATGTTTCTCACTATCTAACTGGCTCTAAACATGGGGCCTGCTTAGCAAAGCCTCAGTGTGCTGTGAAGGGAGCAGCAATGGCTCAATTCGTGGCACAGTGACTGCCCCGAGGCTGAGAGTCCTCTACAAGGGTCGCAGAGGTCAAGGCTTCTGTCTGCATGTTTCCGCCCTGCCAACTCCCACAAGCCCTACTGTCAGGATCTAAGGGCCAGATGTAGAATTTCTTTAAATAGCAATTAACTAATTGCGATTATCTGTGAATCACAGTTACGTAATCGCTATATTAATGTATGAAACTCCAGGAGTTTCATTTAGCAATTCCAAATGGCTCGCAATTCGATCTACTTAATTAATAGTCATGAGGTAGGTCGCAATTTGCGGCCCATTGTGAATGGCTACAATCACAGGGATGGCGGCCTGCTGGGCTCAGCTGACCACAATGTCTGTGTTTGTTTTTAAATAAAACAATCTTTTTTTTTTCAAATGCAGCCTGTTTTCCTTAAAGGAAAACAGGATGCATATGAAAAAGAAAAACAAAGTTTTTTTTTTCATTTTTTTAAGAGCAGGCCGTGGTCCGTGGGACCACGGCCTGCTCTTAAAAAATGATTTTGCACACATTCGCAAAGGGGATGGGGTACCTTTCGCGAATGGGTTACCCCCTACTTAAAGTAGGGGGTAAAATGTGAATGTTTTGCTACAGCATTTGGGTCACAAAACATTCCTACATACCGCTGCGATTTGGTATTAGGAAGGGACACCCTTGACATGCCCCTTCCTAATACCAAATCGGTATGTAGTCGCAATTCAAATTGGCGATTTGGTAACAAGTTACCGAATCACAAATTGGAATTCATCCATACCAAAATACATTTTTGCGATTGCAAACGGCCCATTGGGCCATTTGTAATCGCAAAAATGCATGATACATCTGACCCTAAATGAGGTCCTTAGTCACAAGGGAAAGTTGTAATACTACAGATTTGTCTGCTAAGCCTTTTTAGGGACAAGCTTGGTGAATGTGGTGAACAATGCCATGCCACAGCTTCGATATCTGTCGCTGTCTTTATCCAAGTCCTTCAGATCAACTTACTGTACCATGCTACTCCTGGGTTGCTTGAGTATATTTACTTCTAAAGTCCAGTTTTGTGTCAAGGAAGCTTGCACTATTTTTGCTACGTAAAATGATTGATCCAAGGACATATGGCTTGCTTCTGCTTCCTGGATACTATTTAATGCATGTTTTATGTAAATATACCCTAGAAATGTGCCACGCCAAACTGAAGTAGATTTAAGCCTGAAATTAATAAACATAAAATAATGTTTTAGGCTGGAATGTCTTCAGGTCTGAGGGCAGATGTACGACCATGAGAGGTTCTGACTCTCAAGTCTCAAACTCTAATGTACAACATTGTCTGAGACACAGTTTGCAATTTGCCAAATGGGTTGCAAGAGACCTGCGTCATTAATATACATGAGGCAGGTCGCAATTTGCGACCCATTGGGAATGGCCAGCACTCACAGGGAAGGTGGACTACTGGGGCCATCAGACCACCATGTCTGTGACTGTTGTTTAAATAAAGCAGTTTCTTTAAAATGCAGCTCGTTTTCTTTAAAGGAAAATGGGATGCATCACAGACAAAAACAAAAGGGGATTGGGTCCCATTGCTTACCACCTCCTTCACAGAGTCGGTAAACGATGAATGTTTTGCAACCTCATTCCATTCGCAAAACAATCATGCATGCCAGTGCAAATTGATATTAGGATGGGGCACCCTAAACACACCCCTACCTAATACTCAATCACAAAAGCAAAATGTGAGTTGGTAACAAGTTATCAACTCACATTTTGCATTTGGTACATGCCAAAATGCATTTTATATGTTGCAAATGGAAAATGCACCATACTTCTGACCCTGAGAGTTCATGATGCTAGTTGGTAATAGATCACATTAGATTTAATGTGCTCTCCTCATAGTAAAGCGCTCTATACACATTGTAACGTAACTTTAGTGTCATTTGCATTTATTTGTTTTTAACAAAGCAGTTTTGTCCATACTAGTATTATGTTGTCTTTGATTTGTGTATATGGCCATTGACTTTTAAATCTGAAGCATCACAGACTTCCCTTTCTCCGCTACTTTTCATCACCTCTTATGATTAGTACATATTTACGTGCTCTGCACTCTTGGTCATATTCGACAAAGGATCAGCAAGACTGCTCCAGGAGGTTTGGTTGATACCCATATTTCAAGAATCTACTGGCTTTCCACCTGATTTCTATTTAGAAGTCATGCATGTTTAACTATCCTTGTTTCACATCTTGAAACTCTGACATGGACTCAGATGCTGGCTTGGACCCACCATTTATCTGGGGTAGGCTCATCAATGTTGTACCTTCATGACTTATACCCTCTTCTGGCAGCTGAAGGAAGGCAGCTGTGATACAGCATTCAACTGCTTCGTGGGAACCATAGTTTTATTCAGCCTGGTCTGAGATGTTCTGTGGATGATTCAAAGTCTTAATGCAGCCATGAACATCTTGTCAAGTGAATGTACTGTTGGTGGATTGGTTACACTAGCCCAATCATCTTCACAGCCAAGAGTCACCTGTGATACCAGACGTTGCAACTATAAGTCCTTTGTTCTTATGGTGGTGGAACATCAGTCTCTGCTGCTTCCTCATGTCGACTCTGTACGTAACCCCCAAACCCATTGTTCTCTTCTTTCCATTTTGTGTACTTTGCCTGGAGACAGTGACCAATTTCTAGGGCAGTGGTTCCCAACCTGTGGTCCAGGGCCCCCTGGGGGTCCGCAAAGCCTCCTCAGCGGGTCCGCAACTGATCAGAAAATTAAATAAAATGAACAGATTAGGTCCCCAGCTTTCAGTAATGACTCAGTAGGAGGGTCCCCGGATTCCAATAATGATTCAGTGGAGGGTCCTGGGTTCCAGTAATGATAAAGTGGGGGTCCACAGATGTCAAAAGTTTGGGAACCACTGTTCTAGAGGGTCAGCCTTCAATTCCTATGCTCCTGGTGCCCTGTACATTTCATGTCCAAATATGACACTGAGGGTTTATGGTTTTATTTTTCAACTTTTCTGGGGCAATTCTATCTCAGTTATTGTGAGAGATTCCTCTATTGAGTGATTGAATTGGCAGTACCTTTCTGGGATAGACTGGTTGATGATGCATTAAACTACACACCGTCCTCTGGTGAATAAGTTACCAATCCAGTGAAGTAAAGTACTCTTTTTATGTAAGGGTCACCAGCGCATTACAGTACTTTTCATTGATACAGGGGTGACCAGTGCCAAGGGTGCTTAGTACAGTAAACAACAGTACGGTTCTCTCATGATTGCGCTTTGTCGGATGAATGGGTCGCTAGTTCAGTAAACTATTGCACAGATGAATGAGACACTATTGCAGTACATTTTAGTAACGTTCTCTGTGTCAGTAATGCGGTGAACAACATTACTCTTCTCTGATGAATGACCCACTAATACAGGACATGTACCATTTGATGATGTATGAGAGACTAATGCAGTGAAGTGAATTACTCTTCTCTGATGAATGAATCTCTAATTCAGGGCATGTACTATTCTCTGATGAGTGAGTCACTAATGGAATGAACGACATTACGCTTCTCTGATGAAAGAATGTATGATGTAGGGTATGTACTATTCTCTGATGAATGAGGGCCTGATTTAGAGTTTGGTGGACAGGTTACTCCATCACAAATGTAACGGATATCCATCAGCCTTACTATATTTTCCTTTGGATATAGTGGAATCGTAATACGGTGGACAGGATATCCATCACGTTTGTGACAGAATAACCCCATCTGCCAAACTCTAAATAGGCTCTGAATTCCTAATATGGGGTTTGTATCATTCTCTGATGAATGAGTCACTAATCCAGTGAACTACTTTATTCTTCTCTGATGAATGAATTTCTGATGCAGGGCATGTACCATTCTCTGATGAATGAGTCATTAATGTAGTGAACAATATTACTCTTCTCTGATAAATGAATCTCTAATGCAGTGCAAGTACCATTCTCTTGTGAATGAGTCAGTAATACAGTGAACTACGTTACTCTTTTATGGTAAATGAATCTCTGATGCAGGGTGTTAGACCAGGCATCCTGGATGTGGTCCCAGCTGACATTTTTGCCTCCTGATGTTCCTGTTGGCTGACTTTGTTTTTGCGGGCTTTAGGACTCTGGGCACATTACCACTGGTGACCAGTTCTAAAGTGCAGTATCCCTAAAACCTGACACCATTGGTTTATCCACAATTGGCATGTTTAATTTACTTATATGACCCAGTAAAGCGTGCTACATGTGCCCAGAGCCTGTACATCTATTGCTACTAGTGGGCCTGCAGCACTGATTGTGCCACCCACAGCAGAAGCCATTTTAAACATGCCTCAGGCCTGCCATTGCAGAGCCTGTGGGTGCAGTTTTAAACTGCCATGTCGACCTGGCAAGTTAACCCTCTTGCCAGGCCTAAACCTTCCTTTTTAATACATATAAGTCACCACTAAGGTAGGCCCCGGACAGCCCAAGGGGCAGGGTGAAGAGTATTTAAAACGTTGGACATGTGCTTTCAAGTTTTACATGTTCATGTAGTGAAAAACCTGTTTTTCACTACTGCAATGCCTAGCTCTTCCATAGAATAACACTGGTATAAGTGTCATTTGGAAAGAGATTGGATCCCAAGGTTGGTGTCTCTGGAATTACAATTTAAAATTACAACCTATGGTGAAGTCAGAGTTTAAATTGTAATTCTGAAAGTGGCACTTTTAGAAAGATGGCATTTTCTTGCCTTAAACCATCTAGTGCCTTCTGACTGTCTCTGAACACACCTCTGGTTGAGTGACAGCTGTGCATTCCCTCCAGACAGCCATACGCAAAGGGAACCTAGGTGTGACTGAGTGGCCATATGGATGGCTCATCCTGGGCAGCATGGTAGGGAGGAGCTGACACACCTGATTGGGCTGTGTCCTGAGTCCTCACAAAGGGCTATATAACCCCCTGGAGTGTGTCAGAGCCAGGGCAAGAAGGGCAGGGACATTGTTCACCTCAAATGCCTCTCTTTGAAGACTCCCACACTTCAAAGGCATCACTGGGTATAAGAACTGGACTTCTGACCCTACCAAATCAGAACACTTCTGGACCTGAGAACATTCTGCAAAGAAGAAGGACTGCTGTGCTGTGCTGTGTCATTCTGCCAGACTTTGCCGGGCTCCTCTGGGCTCCTTCTTTGGTGTGCCTGCCCTGCTACCTGCGGCCTTCCATGCCTAGGAGTGAGAAGGACTAGACCAGAATCTGTACATGCTCAGAACCAAAGTGACTCCGAGGGCTTGCTGGCTTGACTCCTGTTCTGAAGTCTCAAGGACATCAAAGACTTCACTCAACCGTGGCACATCCTCTGGACTCTGTCAACTGTGAGTCCTACCATGCCAAGTGGTGCTAATCCAGTACTGGATCCTTGGAAGTGGATTCTTCAGCTGTTTCTACAAACATCCACACTTCGCCGTTGTGCGAGTCAGAAAGGATGCTTCTCCCCTTGCTCCTGATGCCTCGGAGCTGCCGCTGAGGACACATACACTACATCACCCGCTCTGCAGCTCCACGATGATGCATCGCCTTCATTGCAAAGGGGTTTGGCGATGCAATGCTATTCAAGGACATCGCATCGATGTCTGTGGGGTACGATGACAAAGGATCTCCGTTAGATTGGAACCAACGCATTGCCTACATCCAAAAGGATGAACGTTGATCCCTCACCTCCTCTGCTCTTTGCATCAGGTCTTTGATTGTGATGCAACTCTTCATTCAAGATACTTTTCCATTGGCCAGGATGGTCCTTGTATCGGACCCGTGCTCCATAGCGGTGGGCCTGATCTTTGAGATTTAACCTGATCTAGCGTGACCAGAAAGTCCCAGTTGGTGTTTTATGTTTTAAGCACTAGGGCCCTCATTTGTGGGGACTTGGCACAGGACAGCAGAGCAAGTGAAAGGGTATGGGTGCATCCCATTTATCCAACTTGGTGCATTCCTGTCCTTTCCCTCTGCACTGGAACCATTTTGTCAGCCTAGCACCAACGCAGGCACCCATAAACCATGGTGCAAGGTTGTCTGCATTGTAGGTAGGATGGTTTTTGTGCAGGAAGGGGCAGGTTCCTTGCACAGAAACAATCCAGAGAGACACTTTCCACTTTCTATGTCTGCTGCTCAGCGCAGCACTCATAGAAAGAGGAAAAAACAGGAAGAAATAAAGATATTTCTCCTCATTAAGCCTGCCCTGGAGAGGCGCAAGGGTTTGGCACCTCCCCAGATTTACAGTTTCTCGTAAATCTGGTGATATGTCAAAATCTATGGGTGTTGTGTGGGAAAACCCACCACAACACCCAGGGAATGCCTCCCTGGGTCAAAGTAAGGCAACACAGTGACTTGCTCTGCCTTGCAATACTCCATATCTAAGAGGCCTTTCAAAGCCACACAAAGTGGTTTTGCTTGGCTTCATAGATATTGTTGACAGGTTTGCACCACCACTGTATCACCAAAAGTGACACAACAGCGGGGCAAGCATCTCATAAATATGCCCCTATATTTGCAGATACTTTTTTTTTTATTCTTATCTCGACTTCAACTTAGTGGATTTTTGTTCTTTTGGTCTAGTTCATTAAATTAAGCTCCAATTTTCTAACCTGATGTGGATTATTTTTATGTGGTGTTCTCGCTGTTTTACTATTTTAAGTGTTGCCTAAATACTTTACACATTGCCTCTTAAGTTAAGCCTCCTTGCTCTGTTCCAAACTACCAGAGGGTGAGCATAGGCCAACTTAAGGTGTGTATCTGACTTACCCGGACTAGGATTGTGGTTCCTGCTTGGACAGGGTACATAACTGCCAACCAGTAACCCAATTTTTAACACAGGGCATGTTCCATTCTCTGATGAATGAGTCACTAAGGCAATGAACGGCATTGCTATTTTATTATTTAATGAATAATTCACTAGTGCAATAAAGCACAGTACTATTCTCTCATGAAATATTCACTAGTGCAGTAGGGAGCACTAAGATTCCCTCATGAATAATTCACCAGCACTAAAAGTGCAGTGCTATCTTTTCATGAATGTTTAGTTAGTGCAGTGAAGTGCAATACCATTCTCTCATTAATAATTCACTAGCGCAGTAAAGTGCAGTACTATTCTCTCATTAGTGATTCACTAGTGCAATACCGTGCAGTACCCACTATCATGAATGAAGGACCTGGAAACTACAGTTCCGTTTGCTGATGCAGGTGTCATTAATCTAGTAATCAAATACCCCCTTGTCTGTGTGGTGCTAAGGATATTCTGTTAGACTCGTCAAAAATGGTAGTACACATCAGTGCCCACGAGTTGCATCATATAGGCATCCTGGTCCAGCCCTTTTAGTACCAAGCTAAGTCACATTTCAGTAAGGAGACTTGACACTAGACGCAGGACAACGTGTGTATTCTATTTCAGGTCAATTGCAAATTAAGTGGGGAGAAGAGCAGCAGAAAGGAACTTCGACGCCCTATTGCAGAATGATTTTGCTACTTGACAGACAGTGCTAGGTACCAAAAAAAGAGATGGAGAAGGTAAGAGACTAAAGAGGGAAGTAGCAGGATGCGATGAGATGCACTGTCAACCCTAACTTTAGAAACATCTGACGTGCTAACAAAGCAGCCATTAGAATAAACTCTCAAACAACAAAAGTACCAGCTGAACAGAACGAGGTGTGATTTCTGAAGTGTTTATTTATTCATGTCACCTTCTTTATGTACCTGAAAGAGGGAAGCTATCCGCCCCCAGCTCAAATTCTGTTTTCTGCCTACACTGGGTGCTTCTAGGTGATGTGATTTCATTGTTGTGCTTGAATCATATTTTCAAGCATCATGGCTTTAGTTAAAATGATTGTTTGCGTACTTTACCATACAATCCCAGTGAAAACACTAAAAACTGAGTGGTTTAATTGTAAATGGTGGTATCAAAATTGATTTATTTACCAGTAAAAAAGAAAATACGTTTTTGACACACTAAAACGTTTATCTTAACTTCTGCTAGGTCTAGGTTCCCAGAGGTGGTTCAGGTCTTTGACTTAAACATAATAAAATGATGTATCCTATTTAAATGGTGAAGAGAATTGTCTAGTACATCAGTTGCAAATTTAGGGGCATATTTAAGGAAAGTGGCGCTTCATATGGTGCAGCTCCACTTTTCTAGCGCCCTTAAGAGGCCCCCTACTGCCACCATGTGTGCGCTGTATTTAAAAATACTGAGCACCATGGTTGAGGGCAATAGCATCTTTTTGTTTTTACGCTTTTGATGTACTCTGCACGAGTAGCACCCATTGTATTCAGTGGAATAACCCGTTTTAACGCCTGCTCTGAACAGAAGTTAAAAGTGCTGAAAAAATCACCCAAGGAAATCTAAGAGATTTCCTTGCAGAATTTTTCCGGCTCCCCCTAACGGGGGAACACCCCCTTCGCACACATTATGCCTGGCACAGGCATAATGTAGCGCATAGGCTTACAAAGTGGCGCAATGCATGCATTGCACCACTTTGTAAACATGGCCCAGCGTTTTTGGCCTTCTAATGCCACATTAGCGTAAACAAATGACACTAACGTGGCGTATGAATGGTGCTAGGGGCTGCTAAATATGCTCCTTGGTTTATTTAAACTGGTTGGCTATCCCGGAGTGATAGGTACAGTGTGGGTGTCTCTCGTTTTACCTTCGCCTTTATGCACTGAAACCCTGATTTACTAAGTCTGTGCATGACAACACAAAGTAATGCAAAGTGGAAAGTGGAAGCTGCGATTTACTGTTGTGGGAAAGGTGTTTTGCGCTGTAAAGGGGCACTTTTCTGAGTGCAGACACTGCTCTCTGTCATTTTTAGCCATGGGGCACTGCTAGCGGTAGATCAGCACAACCACCCATAGGTTATCCACTATGATAGCGAGAGTAGACTTTAAGCAAAATGTATGCATAATTGAAGGATGTGGTTAAAAGGGGGTGTCTGCTAATTTCCCCCGGAAACCACTGCATAGTATGTATGCTGAAGTGCACAGCACTCATCCATTGCCTTCTGCTTTTAACTACTCTTAGAAATTTGCACTTGGAAGGTATGGTTGCGGTACATAACTAATGCTCACACTAGCCTCTGTGTAATATCGCAAGGCTGTGAATCACACAAGATATCCTGTTTGTATGTTGGCACTGTGGCTGGCACCAAAGGCACGCCAGTCTTTGTAGATTGTGTGCTGTACAGTGTTTTATTGTTTCCTGCCACTCTGTGCAGAAAATTGTAATGCTGAGCTATGTGCAGTGCTTAATTTCGAAATAAAAACGTGCCGGTGCCCAAAGCCCTCCCTTTAAACAAGTGGTTGCTGCAATTAAATGTGGAAACACGGAATACTGAGGCGGCGTAATCCTTAAATCACCTGGGGCCTCTTAAATCCATATAAAGCTACATACTCCCTGCCCCTTCAGCTCACTCGTCCAGCCTTCTGCTTTTTCCCCTTTGTGACACTTTTTAATTTTCCCCTCCTCCGTCTTTCCCATATGTGTCTTTTGCTCGCAGTAAATGATTGTGACAGAAATAAGTGCCGGTGCTCAGCCCCGGAAACAACAAGCACAAATTAAGCACTGAGTACGTGGCATGTTGTGTCAGTAGAGTCAGTAAAGTGCTAACGCTCGCTACTAACACCTGTGTGTCACCTGCAGTTTAAGCGTTTACATCTGGGAAAGGGTGGCTCAGCATCCCATCCTTTGTGCTTTGCAGAGACAACACTTTTAAAGGGTGTGATTTTAGCTTCTGTCACTAGCACTGCTGCAATAAGGTTGTAGGAATTGCTAAATAAAAGACACAGGGATTCATTAGTTAAAAATCAGTATCTTGCTTAGTAGGTGGTAATTCCATCTACTGAATGGTAAAGCTCTGGTGGAGAAGGATTTTAGAAATTAATTCCTCTGCATTAAGAAAGAGGTCTGGATGGATCATTTTGCTTCTCCCAGCGTGCCGGTGAGCCACTGAGAGATGATGTGAGGCCCCATTAAAGAGGGTAGTGTGCGACCAGTGTGTCACTGTAGGCATCTCTGACAAGGGCGATGAGTTGCCTAGAGATGACCACACATCATGAGAGGCTAAGAGACCTAGCATAGTCCTTCACATCCAATAGTCACATCAAATCTAGCGTGAAATGTACTTTTCAGTCGGGATTTTCTACGTGCTTTCACTTTTAAGGGACTGGATAAGGGGGCAGAAGTACAAAGGGTTTTAGCATTCACAAACTCTCTGATTCAGTCTATCAGAGGGTTTACAAACACTTTATCAGTGCACTAAGCTCATTTAACATTTTAGAAAAAACCTTTTCGAATCATTAAATGGGTTTAAGAAATCATACCTAATCAGTATTTGAAAGGGGTGTGTTTAGGGTGCCCCTTCCAAATACTGATTCTTTATAGCACGTATTAATGTTTTGTGAGCAATATTCGATCGCAAAACTTTAATAATATCCAAAACTTCACAGGAGGTGGTAGCTTATTAACAAACAAGAACAGGTCCCCAAAGGACCCCTTCACCTGTGTGAATGTTGAAAAACATGTCTAGGATTAAGCAGCTGTCAGTACGACCACTAATTACAGCTAAACGTTTTTGTAAAACTTTCAATTTTTAAAAAAATACATCCAGTTTCCAATCAAGGAAACAAGCTGCAAAAAAAAAAAAAAATGATTGCTTTAGGGTTGCCACCCTGTACAATGGGTAAATCCCAAATAATAGTTATTTAAAGCTGCTGAGAAGTGAAGCGGAATGCCTAAAAGTGCCCCTTTATCCTGATTATGAACCAAAGGAGGGGCGGTCCCTATAACCCAACTGGATTGGGGACAATAACAAAGCAAAAGAACAAGATATCCAGCAGGGATAAATCTGTATTAAATATCTAAGCAAAAACCTTAATTTTTTACTGACTAGTCATTTCTTTATTACAAATAAATCAATTAAATCCTAGAGTCCACAAATTGTATCAGAAGCAGAGTCACACAGATTTACCAGCCGGATCACTCGGAGAATAATCTCTGCTTCTGATATAATTCGCTTCTCAAATCAAGGCACTGTCGTTTTTGTCCTGAGGAGGCCGTACTTGATAAGGCCGAAACGCGTCGACTATATCATATTAAGGAGTGACTGTTGGAATTTTGGAAATTTTTGGACTGAATAATTCGGGGAGTGGATCAAACTTTCATCTCAGTGAACAATTGCCTTCACTGAATAGGATATTTTCCTCCCACAACTGTCACTACCTGGAATGGTGACTGCTTGCCACTTGATGGTTAAGCAGCTTTTATCTTTATTTTATGTATCACAGTGCTTTTCTTGTTAGGTTTACCTTTTATGTATGTGGTTTCGTGATGTACAGGCGATTTGTGGACTCTAGGATTTAATTGATTTATTTGTAATAAAGAAATGACTATTCAGTAAAAAATTAAGGTTTTTGCTTAGATATTTAATACAGATCTATCCCTGCTGGATATCTTGTTTTTTTTGCTTTTTCCTTTATCCTGATTAGACACTAGCTGTTCAACAACAGCGAAACATTTCCTTAACAGTCAAACATAAACTTAGGACACTTAGGGGGTCATTCTGACCTCGGCGGTAAAAGGCGCTTACCGCCGGTCAGAAGACCGCCATAACACCGCCGCGGCCGCGGTAAACCGCCACGGTCATTCTGACCCGCAACTGGCAAACCGCCAAAAACCCGACATCCACAAAAGTCCGCCACACCAACGGGCAGCGAAAAACTGCAGATGACCAAACCTCCACCGTCACGCCAACAGAAATACGCCCATGCCATTCCGACCCACAAATCCACGCGGCGGTCTTTCAACCGCGGTATTCCATTGGTGGTACACACCGCCGCGGTCAAAATACACACACCCTTACAAAACACAACCACATTGGACAATTTGAAATACACACACCTGATACACATACAAACAACACACCCACACACCCAATACAATATAAAACACACACCCACATTACCCACAAACCCCTACGACAAAAAAACGACAGAAAGCCAGAGATAGACAGCACTGCTTAGACAACACCATCACACAGAGGCAAACCACACCATCACCCACACAATATCCACGCACAAAACAGCACACATCACCACACTCACCACACTCTACAACACATACACCACCCCACACTTCATCCACACCACCCTATGGCACCCCAAAGACACCCCCGGTTCTCAGACGCCGAACTCCGGGTCATGGTGGAGGAAATAGTTTGGGTAGAGCCCCAGCTCTTCGGGACACAGGTGCAGCACACCACAATTGCCAGGAAGATGGAGCTATGGCAAAGGATAGTCGACAGGGTCAACGCTGTGGGACAGCATCCACGAAATCGGGATGACATCCGGAAGCGGTGGAACGACCTACGGGGGAAGGTGCGTTCCATGGTATCAAGGCACAACATTGCGGTGCAGAAGACTGGCGGCGGACCCCCACCCACTCCCCCAGAATTCACAGCATGGGAGGAGGAAGTCTTGCACATCCTGCATCCTGAGGGCCTCGCAGGAGTATCTGGAGGAATGGACTCTGGTAAGTAAAATCTTAACTACTTCTTCCCACCCCCACCCCACCTGCATCCCAAATCATACCCCCACCCTCACCCCCATCACACCTACTCCTTGCAAATGGCTCACCATCACAACCCACCCATCCCAACACCTAGACCTGCATGCGTCCACAAAGCATGGACACCCATCACCAAAGCATGCCCACTGCACAGACACATCTCCCCCACAAGCCACCCTCACAAACGCCCACACACAGGAATGCCAGCACTGGGGTACACGGGCACCCACCCATTGACCGATATGGCACACACTGAAGCAATAATCATACCTCTATACCCCTGCAGGACCCGAACGCGACAACACCGCCCAGGAGGGTCCAGAAATGTCCATCCCACCCCCAGAAGAGGCCACCAGTGATGACAGCAGCTCTGTCTCCCTGGACCCAGATGACCAGCCCGGACCATCGGGGACCTCTGGACAGTCGGTTCCCCTCACACAGCCACTGGCCACAGCAGACCCAACCCCCTCTGGGAACACCAGCACAGCTCCCACCCAGCGGGCCCATGCCTCTGTCTCCAGGACACGTCAATCAGCGGTGTGTCCACCACTACAGGGCACCCAGGTTAACCCACCACCCCAACAACAACAGGGACCTGGGGACAGTGGTAGTGGGCACACGGTCCAGGGGACAGAGGCCCAGGGAAACAGGGGAACTGGGAGGGCTGCTGTGCGACAGGGGGGGGACAGGCCTAGGGAACCCACTCTCCACGAGGCCCTCTCCTCCATCATGGGAGCATACCACCACTCCCAGGAGACGATGGCAACGGTACTGGCCAGGTTCCAGGAGATCCAGGTCATGCAGGAGCAACAGTACATGGGGTTCAGGGAAGAACTTAGAACCATCAGTTCCGCAATGGGCACCATCGTAGGGGCACTCAACCAGATTGTCACCACATTGCAGGACCATGTGGCACCACAAAGGGCCCCTGTCACTAGCATGGACCAAGAACAGGCAACCACCTCCGCCGGCGCTAGTGGACAGGAGGCCCCCACACAACAACAGGCCACCAGAACCCCACCTCCTGCAGAAGGAGAACCACCCCGCAAGCGGGGCCTGAGATCTCGGAAGAAGACAGAGTAGGATGTCAAGACCCCCACCAGCAAAGGATACCCCCTGATGTTATCCCACTGTCCCACATTGTCACCCTGTCCAACCTTGAACTGCCCCTGCTCCACCTTCCGCAGGCATATGGACAATGCACCTGTGAGACTGAAAAGCTGGACTCTGCCATGGACATTCCTCCACCATCACCCATCACCGATTTCCCACCATGTCCCTAAATTCAGCTTTTTAATAAAAACACGTATTGCACAAAAACAATCTGGAGTCTGCCTGTATTGTGAACAAATGTATTAAACATAATGCTGCCAAAATGTCCAGTTACACAGTGATGAAAACATACCACTGTCACACAGCTGTAGTCCATGGGGAAACAAAGCAGAGGTTATGCAGTGGGGGCCACATCTCTGAAATTTGAAGGGAAAGTCACAACTCAGTTAACATACACTGGGGGAATAGGACAGACAGTAGAGAGGCAGGAGACTGTAAGTAATTGTAAAATGCCGGTGTTGATTCTTACCTGTGTGTTATTGAAAATACTGTAGTATCACTCTGTCCCTGTTGTCTGTGTCGTCCCCGTCGTCTTCCTCCTCTTCACTCTCCACAGGTTCCACCGCTGCCACAACACCACCATGTGGACCATCCTCCTGCAGGAAAGGCACCTGGCATCGCAAAGCCAGGTTGTGAAGCATACAGCAGGCCACGATGATATGACACACCTTCTTTGGTGAGTACATTAGGGATCCACCTGTCATATGCAGGCACCTAAACCTGGCCTTCAAGAGGCCGAAGGTCCGCTCGATCACCCTCCTAGTCCGCCCATGGGCCTCATTGTACCGTTCCTCTGCCCTGGTCCTGGGATTCCTCACTGGGGTCAGTAGCCATGACAGGGTGGGGTAACCAGAGTCACCTATTAGCCACACACGGTGACTCTGTAGCTGTTTCATCACATAAGGGATGCTTCTATTTCGCATGATGTACGCGTCATGCACTGACCCAGGGAATTTGACATTTACATGGGAGATGTACTGGTCTGCCAAACAGACCACCTGGACATTTATCGAATGATAACTTTTTCTGTTCCTGTACACCTGTTCACTTCCTCTGGGGGGTACCAAAGCCCCAGCGGTCTGTACACGGGAACAGCCCTCCATCTCCTCACAAGTCCCAGCGGACGGTGCCTAGGAAGGACAACATGAAGCACAGAGTCAGTCAACCCACAGGTACGTTCACACAGCTTGCACAGTACACGATTCTCTATGCATTGAATGGCTTGTATGAGTGGCAATGCAAGGCCTAGGCCTGTGTGACGCAGTAGAAATTAAGCCATGTGGGCCTTTGAAATGGCGGCTGCCTGACCTGTGAAGTGTGACAATGGGATGTGAGCTCATTGCGATGGCGTGGCACACCGTGGCGGTAGGCGGTCGAAGACCGCAGTGCAAAGCCGCATTGGTTAACATTGAACCCTATGGGTTTCAGGAGCCAACGAGGATGTGCGCCGGCGGTCGCGGACCGCCATTTTCTATCTGCTTAATCACTTGAGACCTGATCATCCACAGGAGAGGACCTATACTGCAAGTGCTGCTGTGACCTCGGTCTGGAAGTGACAATGGCTGCTGCGACTGGGGAAAGGGCCCATGCCTTCACTTCAGAAGAGTTGGAGACACTCGTGGATGGGGTCCTCACCCAGTATGCGCTACTCTATGGTCCTCCAGACCAACAGGTGAGTACACTGGGACCATGCTTAGTGGGCAATGCCTGGGTTGAGTGGGGTGAATGAACGATGGTGGTGAGGGGAGCGAATGAGGAATGCATCGCACGACAGATGAGAACATGTGCCACATGGCAAGGTTGGGGAGAGGGGGCCACTCACATCGACCATGCAGAAAAGTGATGATATTTCTTTTCCCACCCTGTACATGTCACATAGGTCAGCGCCCATCAGAAGATCGACATTTGGCATGCCATCGCCAAGGACGTCCGGGCCCTGGGGGTCCACAACAGACGGGGCACCCACTGCCGCAAGAGGTGGGAGGACATCCGCCGCAGGAGCAGAAAGACCGCCGAGGCTCTGCTGGGGATGGCCTCCTAACCTAGGAGGGGTGCCACACGGCAATTGACCCCCCTGATGTCCTGGATCCTGGCGGTGGCCTACCCCAATTTGGATGGGCGCGTGAGGACATCACAGCAGACACAAGGGGGTGAGTATCAGCACATTCTGCTATATTAGCGCACAGTGGAGGTGTCTGGGTGGGGGAGGAGGGCTGTGGCTATCTCTAGGCCAGGGTGGTTTCTGTAGGCTAGGCCCCTCCGTAAGGCATGGTCCTGTGCCCCCGCCCCCCACCTCTGTAGGGTGCTAAGTACAGCTATCCATGGCCCGGGCTCACCTATGTGTGCATTTGTCGTCCATAGACTTGTAGGCCAAGTCACAATAATTGAGTAGTGTACCCCGAGTGCGCGGCGTAGTGCAGGGGGCTTCTGTGTCTGTCCTCTCCGCCAACGGTGTCGCCAATGCATGCACTCAACATGTCTTTCTTTCTTCACCCCCCCTTTTTATTGGTTTTCCTGTTCATGTGTGCATTAGCATCATCAGGCGGAGGAGAAGTGGTATCGGCGCACGAGGGAGCTGCATCTCACATGGCCCCGGAGGGCCATGCAACCGACTCCGAGTTCACCAGTGAGACGGAGGGCGAGGGGAGCTCCACAACGGGGACCCGTGGAGACGTCAGCGACACCGACACGTCATCGGAAGGGAGCTCCCTTGTGGTGGCGGCAACATCTGTGCCCACCGCAACAACAGGTACAGCCGCCACCCAGTGCACCAGCTCCGCCCACCCAGCAGCCCCTCAGCGTTCGCCCCGTGCCCGCTCGGCCAGGAAGCCGGGCATCTCCTTCGCCCCAGGCACCTCAGGCCCTGCCCCAGTTACCCCTGCTGCCCTCAGTGCGGAGAACATTGACCTCCTCATTGTTGGGCAGTCTACTCTTTTGAATGCCATCCAGGGGGTAGAAAGGGAGGTGCATCGGAGCAATGCATACCTGGAGGGCATTCATTCGGGTCAGGCTGCCCATCAGCGATCGTTCAACGCTCTGGCCTCAGCACTGACGGCAGCCATTGTCCCTGTCTCCAGCCTCCCTCCTCCAACTCCCTCCACCGAGTCCCACTCCCCTGTTCCTCTGCCTATCCCAGACACACCTACAGACCTGCCTGCACACACATCAACACCCAAGGGCAGCTCATCCAGACATAAGCACCACAGATCACACAAGCATTCACCCAAGCAACATCCACATGCAGACATGCCAACAGCCACTGCCTCCTCTGTGTCCCCCTCCTCCTCGTCTCCCTCCTCCCTCCCTGTGACGTCTCCACTCACACCTGCATGCACACCACCATCAGCCAGTACGTCCATCACCAGCACACCCACCAGAACACTCCGCACACGTGCAGACACCACCCCCACTGCCATTTACACGTCCCCTGTGTCCTCTCCCACTGTGTCTGTCACCCCCTCTTCCAAACCACACAAACGCAGGCAGCCACCCACCCAACAGCCATCCACCTCACGACAGCCTCCGTCACAAGCACCTGCACCCAAAGACAGCACACTTGACTCTCCTACAACCACATCCTCTTCCTCCACTCCCATACCCACTGCACCTACCCTTCCCATTGCTCCTAAAAAGTTTTTCCTCTCCAAAATGAACCTCTTTGCATCACCTGACCCACCCCCTCCATCTCGTAAGAGTCCAAACAGCACCTCAGCCACCACAAGCCCTGCACCTACTAGGACCATAGTTCAGGGCTATTGGAGTCCACCAGCTCCTAGGGCAGGAACATCGGCCAGCAGCAAGGGGACAGCCAGCCCACCCCCTGGGAAAAGAACCAAAAAAGGGAAGGGCCGGCGCGACAGGCCTGAGATGGCTGCCCCCAAGGACACTACCCTTGCACCGTCACCTGGCACATCCACAAAGGGAGGCAAGGGCCCCAGAGATTCGGCGAAGGAGGGCAAGGGCAGCAGGGCGGACAAGTCCGGCAGCAGGCGAGCTGCCCAGGAGGGCCCCACCAGCCCCATTTCGGGTGTGACGGAGGACACCCACGGGCCCAGGACTCCAGCACAGGAGGGCCCCGCAAGCGAAAGGTCGGATGGCGACTGAGCGGGAAATATTGGCCAGATCTGTTCCCTAGGAACACAAGACAAGCACCGCTGAACAGGGCCCTGCCGTGACAAGCACCGCTGAACAGGGCCCCGCCAAGACAGGCACCGCTGAACAGGGCCCCGCCAAGACAGGCACCGCTGAACAGGGCCCCGCCGTGACAAGCACCGCTGAACAGGGCCCCGCCGTGACAAGCACCGCTGAACAGGCCCCGCCATGACAAGCACCGCTGAACAGGGCCCCGCCGTGACAAGCACCGCTGAACAGGGCCCCGCCGTGACAGGCACCGCTGAGCAGGGCCCCGCCAAGACAGGCACCGCTGAACAGGGCCCCGCCGTGACAAGCACCGCTGAACAGGGCCCCGCCGTGACAAGCACCGATGAACAGGCCCCGGCAAGACAGGCACCGCTGAACAGGGCCCCGCCATGACAAGCACCGCTGAACAGGGCCCCGCCGTGACAAGCACCGCTGAACAGGGCCCTTCCTGTCAAGCACCGCTCCGCTGGGCACCGCCGTCTCTGAACCGCTCCGCTGGGCCCTTCCTGTCAAGCACCGCTCCGCTGGGCACTGCCGTCTCTGAACTGCTCCGCTGGGCCCTTCATCTCAAGCACCGCTCCGGTGGGCCCTTCCTGTCAAGCACTGCTCCGCTGGGCCCTTCATCTCAAGCACCGCTCCGCTGGGCCCTTCCTGTCAAGCACCGCTCCGCTGGGCACCGCCGTCTCTGAACTGCTCCGCTGGGCCCTTCATCTCAAGCACCGCTCCGCTGGGCCCTTCCTGTCAAGCACCGCTCCGCTGGGCACTGCCGTCTCTGAACTGCTCCACTGGGCCCTTCATCTCAAGCACCGCTCCGCTGGGCCCTTCCTGTCAAGCACCGCTCCGCTGGGCCCTTCCTGTCAAGCACCGCTCCGCTGGGCACCGCGGTCTCTGAACTGCTCCGCTGGGCCCTTCATCTCAAGCACCGCTCCGCTGGGCCCTTCCTGTCAAGCACCGCTCCGCTGGGCCCTTCCTGTCAAGTACCGCTCCGCTGGGCACCGCCGTCTCTGAACTGCTCCGCTGGGCCCTTCCTCTCCAGCACCGCTCCGCTGGGCACCGCCGTCTCTGAACTGCTCCGCTGGGCCCTTCATCTCAAGCACCGCTGGCCCATTGGCAGGGCCGGATCTGTGTCGGGCAGGGCTTCACGAAGCACTCTGGCCAACATGCCTCCTCCATTACCAGTGGAGTCTGTAATCCACCTGATGGACTGTGGCTTTGCACTTCCCAGGATGTAACAGTGGTCAACCCACCCACTGTAGAGACTTGAGAGACTGTGGCTTTGCACTCCCCAGGATAAAGCAGTGGGCAATCCACCCACTGTAGAGACTTGAGAGACTGTGGCTTTGCACTCCCCAGGATGTAACAGTGGGCAATCCACCCACTGTAGAGACTTGAGAGACTGTGGCTTTGCACTCCCCAGGATAAAGCAGTGGGCAATCCACCCACTGTAGAGACTGTGGCTTTGCACTCCCCAGGATGCAGCAGTGGGCAATCCACCCACTGTAGAGACTTGAGAGACTGTGGCTTTGCACTCCCCAGGATGGTACAGTGGGCATGGAGGCCCCTCGTGGATCAGGCGTCGTGGACTCATGTGGCTGAGGTGCACCCCCTTCCCTTCCCTTCCCCCTGAGGTGCCTGTAGTTTTATTATCTGATGCCCCAGCAGTGTTCTCTCCAATGGAATCGGGTCTCGTGTGTGGGCTTTGCCCATGTGTTTATGCACATTGGCCCACGAACAATGGAAGGTAGCCAATATGTGCCGGACTTTTGGGCTATGTATATATTGTCATGTTGTTATATATTTTATTTATATATTTCATATTTCACTTAACTTCAAATATGCTATAATATACTTCAATTTTAATGATAATTGTATTTTGTCTTTGCATTATTCCGGGGGGTTTGGGGGTGTCACTCTGACTTGTTGCTCTGCATTGGTGTGTAGGGATTTGGGGGGGGGTGGTTGTGTCGCGTATGTGTGTGCCCATAACCTTTTCTCCTCCCCCTCCCCTGTGTCGTAGGTGCAGTACTCACCGTTGTCGTCTGCGCCAGCGTTCGTGCTCCTGGTAGAGGAGCAGGTAGACAATAGCTGGTAGGATGTTTAATTCGGGTTCCATGCTGTCCAGATTCCTCGTGGAGTGTATAGAGGTGGCCGTTTTCCCGTTCGTAGTCTGTTTCCGCCGTGTTTTTATCGGCGGGGCTCCCGCCCCGGAAAAGGTGGCAGATTGGTGGGTCGTGATAGGGTGGGTGGTACATTGTCTGCCGCCTGTCTGTTGGTGGTGACCGCCGCGCTGTTTGTTTGTCCCGCCGTGGCGGTCGGAGTGTTAAAGTGGCGGGCTGTGTTGGTGGTTCCCGCCAGGGTCAGAATTCCATTTTTTTTACCGCCTGCCTGTTGGCGGGTTGGCCGCCGCTTTAACACCGACCGCCAGGGTTGGAATGACCCCCTTAGTTTGAAGTATATGCTGCTCTTTTCTGCAAAGCTCCTTATTATAGAAAGACAGAACATACTTAGTCCTGGACCCAGGGGAAGGTATAACAAGCATTTGCAATCCAATGGGTCTCACATGTTTTCGACTTAAAGCTATTATCGTTGTAAAGACCTAACTGGACATTTCTTGCCACATAAATTGAAAATGAAAAGTAATACAGTTTTACATAAGCAAGCCAAATTTAAAGCCCCACGCCTTGAGCGTGAAGGAGCACCCAAAACGAAACGGAAGTTTGCTTGCAGTCAAAAGTTTTGGTAGTTATGCAGTTATCCATGTAAGAGGGTCGATATCATGTAAAGCACTCGACTACTGCCCAGCGAGATCGTGCTGCATAGGAAAGAAAAAGTTAAAGTAGCCCAGAAGCCATGCGGAAAACATGGAGCCTCCTATGTTTTCAGTAGTTTATTGGTGCACCCGAGGAGGGCTAAACTCCATAAAAGGCATTACATATGCATGCCTTTCAAAATTAAATCAATTGAATTTTAAAAGGCAAGCCCAAGAACCAACAAAAGTGACAGGCGTGACATGGGCGTGATTAAAAGCCCACAGAGAGATTACAAGAGGGGCCAGAGCACTTGTGGGCTCAACCCTAAAAATGACTTCGCTGGCATGCACAAAGGTTTGATTGGACATGTCCAAGAAGCGAAGTTAGTGAAGCAGGGCCAGGAACGAATAAAAGGCTTGTAGTTACAGTTCAAAGTAGTAGAAAGTAACCAATCTATAAAAGGTTTGCTGGCAGGCAAGGCACCAGGAAGCAATGGTGTCCGGGTGGAGATTTACCCCAGGAAAGCTGCACTGTTGGCTCCCGAGCCTATTGACGTTTATGATAAAGCATACAAGCAAGGCATACTCTCACTGAGTTTGAGAGTACCTGTTATTGTAAATCTCCCAAGAGCTGACCATGATACCATATTGAGCATGGATTATAAAATTCTAGAGAAGGTGGCAACTAATAGATTATCTCTATATGCCATATGACTATGAACTTTAGGCACCTCCTATAGGTCAGTGAGAATGTTCACAATGCGATAAGATACTGGCAGTGGGGTCCATCAATATTTAAGACTTTTGATGGTTTCAGTGGGGATACCTTTTTGTAGTTCTAGAATAAATGTGCTTTGGAACCTTCATGCGAAAGTGAATAAATATTGTATACCTCCTCTGAAGTTAATTCCTGAACAGGTCAAATTATCTAGAAGTCTTGGTGGATTAAAGAGAGGGAGCAGGCAGGGCTTTCCATGTTCCCACTGTTGTTTGTTTGGCCATGGCTCTGAGGGCACCAACTTTCAGGCAACAGAGTAAAAACTTGGTCGTCAAAATTGGAACAGAAACAAATGTGATCTTGTTCTGTTCAGACGATGTTCGGCTGTATGTGTCTGATGCGATGTATCTCATATATCAAGTTGTGTACCTTAAAGACATTCGTGCAGATCCCAGAGTTGAATTTATATCCTGTGTATATAATTCCATTGGCTGCAGAAGAGTGGAATTGAAGCTCTCCCTGTTTTACTGTTGATGTGGGAGGACATCACTTTTCAATACTTAGGTTCACAGATATACCATATGGATGCAGAACTGATAGATGGGATGACGTGAAGGCTACAACAGGGATCTGACACAAAGGTCCAGACTTCTCGTAGCTGATCGGAGCATGGATACCACTCCGGTCACTCTCAGAAGGCTGAGTGAAGATCTTTATGAAACCAATTCTATTACACTTGAGTAGACTAGAAATAAATATGATTCTGCCTGAAATGTACTCTCAGATGAAAGATCATGTACATAGGAGTAAAATGGGATGAATGCTTTGTGCACATTTGAATTTATTGTGACAGGCTGAGCTCAACTATTTGAATACTCCATTACCCAACTTGCTCTTAAGCCTTATCCAATGACTTTTATATACATAAAAGCAACGTGTTGTCCAAAATGTTGACTCACTAGGTCTTCTTTCACAGTACTTCGGATAAGCAAGTGTGGAATGACATCGAAAAAGGAAGCGATTGTTTTAATATGACTACAAAGCATTGAAATCACTGTAGCTTGTGCGAGATGTTTGAAGTACGCAGTATATTAAACATAAAACATGTTTTATGTTTTGTGAACATTAATTTGCATGATAAACTATTTTAACTAGCTTATTAGCACCCAGAGACCATTAAAATATACATGAAGTATTAAAACCTGAGGAAATATTAACAAGAACTATAACGTGAATGATCCCACCCATTTCAAAAAAGGGAACTAGCACGCGTTTTTAACACGCCTGCGCAGAAAGTCGGCTTCCAACATCATCAATAGATCTCATTGTGGCAGCAGTGTAATTTGGTGCAGAAAAAACGTTTTGTGCGAAGCCCGGGTTTTTAAAATCACATTTTTTTTTGTTTGGGGCGATTCACAGCCGTCATACCAAATGTTACTAAACTATAAGAAAGTAAAAACATGTTTACTGAGGTCTTCGCAATAAACTAAAGAACATAACAAACAGGTATGTAGTTTGGCAGAAATCATGATTTATTGACCAATAATGTTCTCTGTGATAATTTTGGTACCATTCGTTCAATATCCATCCCTTGCATCCATTCTTTATGACATGTAAGGACACAACGAAATGGTAAGGCGCACACATGGGGCAGATTTTTAAAGAATTTATATAGTTGCAAAGTCACGCAAAACCAAGCAAACTAAATTAGTGTCTTTTTAAAGTATTTAGGGTCATATTTATGTAAAATGGTGCACAACTGCACTAACGCAGTTGTGCCTCATTTTATTTAGCGCTAGCTAACGCCTTTCTATAGTGCCATATTTAAGTAAAGAAGCAAGGTGGTGCTAAGGAATGGCTAGCACCAAAAAAAGACGCTAGCCGGCGGGGATGGTATTAACGGGAATGATGCTAGTGGGTCTGAAATTACGTTATGCTGGTTAGCTGCAAAAATTCTGCCGCTAATCAGTCTAGCGTCATTTTCTGACGCACAAGTAGCCTAAAAATTACTCCTGTCTAAGTTTAGACAGGAGTCATGCCAACCACCCCAATGCCAACCACAGGGGACCAGTGTTCCCTGGGCAAGCCCAAAATACCCAGTGTCAGGCAGAGGGCCCATGTAAGGGGCCCCAAATGGCAAAACACACATACACTTACCTGCAATTTACCTGGAATGGGCTCCCTCCTCCTGTACGCGGTGCGGTGGTGGTGCTGCTGGGGCTTGGGGTGGGCATCTTTGGCCTATTCCATGGTGTTCCACCATGGAAATGGCCATACCTGCACCCTAACACCTGGTCTGACCCAGGTGTTAAATAATGGCGCTAAGCGGGATTAGTACCATTATGTACGCCTGCCTCCTTTTTGCGCTTCAATTCTGTGCTGGGAGGTAAATATGGCGCTAGGGGGTTAGCGCTGTGTTTAGGATGGGAACGCCTACCTTGCATCTTACTGACGCAAGGTGGTTTCGTGCATCTTAAACATGATGCTAACTCTAATATTTTGACGCTAGATGGGTCTAGCATCAAAATATAAATATGGAGTTAGGTTAGCCAAAATAAATGGTGCTAAGTGACACTAGCCATCCATAAATATGGGCCTTACTTTCCAGTAGAACAAATGTTCTAAAATTAACATGAATAGCATTTTTGGCCACTTTGAATTATTTTGTTTAAAGGGGACATCACATGCTGGTACAGGGTCATTCTCATGCTCCACCCAAGATTTACGCTGCATTGCCCTATGAGCTAAAATTGCTAGAGAGGCCTCTGTACCAAAAAATATGCCTGTTTGAGGCATGTGTTAACAAGGTAACGTTTTAATTTTTCCTGACTTTCACAAGTTAAATGTGTGCTGCCCAGGGTACCTTTCTAGTACAAAACCTATGCCTGACATCACACACACACATTTGCAATTTCATGCAAACATGTGGGCTTGCATTAGGCAGCCTGTCTGTGCCCCGAGGGAGAGAGAAGCACAGTTAAATTGCTTCATTGTATGCACAAAAATGTTAATACTCAACGAAGAAGATAATGGGCCTGATTACAGCTTTGGAGGACGGTGTTAATCCGTCCCAAATGTGACGGATATCCTGCCCACCGTATTACGAGTTCCATAGGATATAATGGACTCGTAATACAGTAGGTGGTATATCCGTCAAATTTGGGACGGATTAATACCGTCCGCCAAAGTTGTAATCAGGCCCAATGTCTTTTATACAGCAGAAGAATATGCCCATAATTCTATCATACAGTCAGAACCAATCACTTTACCCTGCAGCTGACAACAATCTTTTTCTGACTTAATAAAGGTACAGATTATTAGAGTTGTAGAATGCAAGGACATAAATGTATGTTATACAGAAATATGTCTATTACATTATTCAAAAACAGACATGGATTTCAGTTAGGTTGTGTATGTTTTTTTTTCTTGCCTTGTCTCTCTCATCTGTTCACTTGGGTCTTTCTGTTCAGTCTATGTCTTCCATTTAGTAAACCCCTCTCGTCTATCCATAGATCAAAGTAGAACAGTGAGGCTGTCTGACCAACCCAAACTTCTGGTAAGTTGAGATGATAGAGATGCAGTTAAAGAAAAAAAGTTACAAGTTATGGAGGAGGATTTGAACACAATGCTGATCTGATTCATAGCGGGCAGGGCTGGAAGATGTGTGCTTGAGTGAAGTGACATCATATAACTATTTTGCAGAATCACCAGCTCAGTTGTTTCCTTGGAGTCACTATATGCAAGTGTTCACAAGGTTTCTGTGATTAACAGGGTATTTTCATTCTTTGCAATTAAAATGACTTATTTTCGAGTCCCTCTGCTCCCAAACCACTGCTGCCCTTACTGTGACTGTCCCGTGTCCCGTACCAGTACTACAAGTCTTCTGTGTAGTGTTCATTTATTGTGTGTAGTGCATGTTTATATCTGGGTAGTTCTCAAGTTTAGGTGGAAAGCACCTCCAGGTATTTTCTCACCTCAAATGCCTGTTTTTCTAGTAAAGATTTTAAGCATAGGATTAGCACAGTTCTATCCATTCAGAGCTACAAAGGGACAAAGGGCCTCATTACGACTTTGGCTGTTGGAGAGATCTGACTGCCAAAGCCGTGGGTGGAAGCTGCCATCATACTGGTGGCCTTCCCCCCAGTCGTATTACAATGTTTCCACCAGGCTGACCGTTGGAAAATCGTACTACGATTCTTCCACCTGTCGGACGGGTGGAAACAGTGCCACGGCATTGTCTCATTTGCATGGTCTGTAAAGGGTCTTATGATGGGTCATAAGCAGGATATTAACCCAAGATTTGTCTTAGTGGTTTCAATTGCGATTATCACAGTCCGCTTATATACTGCAAGAGTGTGGGTTCAGCCTACTCCTCCTACAGTTTCTGAATGGTGGCTACTGTTTTGACAGATTTATTAACTCAACATTGCTATTCTTAATGTTATAGGCCGAAAGGCCAAGGGCTGCTCATAGGGTGTAGTCTAAACTATTTCTATGAGAATCTGTTCTAGACATTTTTGTACTAATTCTTCTTCTTTTCTGTTTTTTTTGTTTTTGTTTTTCTTGGTTATGTCAGTGATGCAGTGTGCTGTTCTCTAATACATTATTCTGTGCTTGATCATTTGAGTGCAACAACTATAATAATAATGTAATAAAAAAAAGAAGGTATAAGGGCCAAAAATGTAGTGATATCTTTTGTTTTATATGTAGCACAATGCTACTAAACTAGCAAGAAAGCCCAAAAAATAAACTAGTCTACATATGTAAAGTTTCAGATTTACTACATGAACAACTCAAAGATCCATTTATGCCAAACAAGACATACAAAATCAACTTCCTTATACCGTCCTTGCAAAAACATAGAAGAGCAACCTAGCAGTGAGCTATACAAGCTGCTATATGGAGGACACGATAATTGGTCACTAGGAACAAAAATAATTATTTCAATTTTTATAACAACTACAATGATTGGCTTTCATTCGCTTTGGGATCTTATTTAGCACAACACTAGTGACAGTAGCAAGGAAGCCCAAACAATAAACTAGAATGCATCTGTAAAGTTTAGGAATTACTACATGAACAAATAAAAGGCACGTTTATAATCACATGATTATGAATACCAATTAAAAAAATACATGACAAAAACAATCCATAAAAAAATACTGTGCAAACACCATGCAACTTAAAGAGAAAATTAAAAAAGAAAACATTCCTAAAAAATACAGTACTTACTAGGTGCTATCACTGTAACCCTAAAACCTATTTAAAATTAGGTAAAAAGAATCTAAGCAAATTTCCCTACCAATTACCGCTTTAATAAAGGGGTATTAGGTAGGGAACTACAATGCAAACTACTACTTACCTATATGTAACGCCCAAACTTGGAGCATAGACCAAAGTGCAGTAAAAACAATATGGATGCCTTTTCATTTCCCAAAAACTGCTATTAACCAATCATATACTGGCTTGTCATTGCCATAGCCATTGTAACCCATGGGCCAAAATATAACAAAATATGCCTGTTAGAAATGGGGTCTTTGGTTGACAGTCAGGTTACCCCCTGTTCAAGCAAGGACCCTCACTCTAGTCAGGGTAAAAGAGAATCACCCTCAGCTAACCCCTGCTTACCCCCTTGGTAGCTTGGCAGAGCAGTAGGCTTAACTTCAGAGTGCTAGGTGTAAAGTATTTGTACCAACACACACAGTAACTTAATGAAAACACTACAAAATGACACAACACCAGTTTAGAAAAATAGGAAATATTTATCTAAACAAAACAAGACCAAAACGACAAAAATCCACCATACACAAGTCAAGTTATCAATTAAAAATCAAAAAGAGTCTTTGAATAGTTTTAAAAACACACTAGCGCTGCTAGAGTGAAAATGTACCTGGTGTGCATCAAAAATAACCCCGCAAAAATAACTCTGCACGGCGGTACTTGAGTCAAAAATCCAGCCGCACGATGATTTGAAAATCCCGCCGCGCAGGTTGCGATCTCCCAGCCTCCGTCAGCGATGCTGCGCATCGTTTCTCCTGCTCCGTGCGTCGATTTTTCGGTCGCATTTCCTGCGAGCGTTGTTTCTCAGCTGCGGAGCCGGCGGCGCGTCGTTTTTTCAGCCGCAGATCGGATTTGCGTCAATCTTTTCCCCGCACAGCGCTCTGTGCGTGGATTTTCTTGTCTTTAGGCTGCCAGCTTCTCCTTTCAGGGTCCCAGGAACTGGATGGGCACCACAGGGCAGAGTAGGAGTCTCTCCAGAGACACCAGGTGCTGGCAGAGAGAAGTCTTTGCTGTCCCTGAGACTTCAAACAACAGGAGGCAAGCTCTAGATCAAGCCCTTGGAGATTTCTTCACAAGATGGAAGGCACACAAAGTCCAGTCTTTGCCCTCTTACTCTGGCAGAAGCAGCACTGCAGGAAAGCTCCACAAAGCACAGTCACAGGCAGGGCAGCACTTCTTCCTCAGCTATCAGCTCTTCTCCAGGCAGAGGCTCCTCTTGGTTCCAGAAGTGTTTCTAAAGTCTGTAGATTTGGGTGCCCTTCTTATACCCATTTTAGTCTTTGAAGTCACCTTTCTTCAAAGGGGACTCACACCTACTTGTGAAATCCTGCCTTGCCCAGGCAAGGCCTCAGACACACACCAGGGGGTTGGAGCCGGCATTGTTAGAGGCAGGCACAGTCCTTTCAGATGAGAGTGACCACTCCACCCCTCCCTCCTAGCAGAGATGGCTAATCAGGAAATGCAGGTTACACCCCAGCTCCCTTTGTGTCACTGTCTGGTGTGAGGTGAAAAACAACCAACTGTCAAACTGACCCAGACAGGGAATCCACAAACAAGGCAGAGTCACAGAATGGTTTAAGCAAGAAAATGCTCACTTTCTAAAAGTGGCATTTTCAAACGCACAATCTTAAAATCAACGTTACTAAAAGATGTATTTTTAAATTGTGAGTTCAGGGACCCCAAACTCCACATGTCCATCTACTCCCTAGGGGAATCTACACTTTAATCATATTTAAAGGTAGCCCCCATATTATCCTATGTGAGAGACAGGCTTTGCAACAGTGAAAAACGAAATTGGCAGTATTTCACTGTCAGGACATATAAACCACATTACTATATGTCCTACCTTATCCATACACTGCACCCTGCCCTTGGGGCTACCTAGGGCCTACCTTAGGGGTGCCTTACATGTCAGAAAAGGGAAGGTTTAGGCCTGGCAAGTGGGTACACTTGCCAAGTCGAATTTACAGTGTAAAAATACACACACAGACACTGCAGTGGCAGGTCTGAGACATGATTACAGAGCTACTTATGTGGGTGGCACAACCAGTGCTGCAGGCCCACTAGTAGCATTTGATTTACAGGCCCTGGCACCTCTAGTGCACCTTACTAGGGACTTACTAGTAAATCAAATAGGCCAATCATGGATAAACCAATTACATACAATTTACATGGAGAGCATATGCACTTTAGCACTGGTTAGCAGTGGTAAAGTGCTCAGAGTTGAAAAGCCAACAGCAACAGGTCAGAAAAAAATAGGAGGCAGGAGGCAAAAAGACTGGGGATGACCCTGCATAAGCAAAAGTCCAACACGACCCCCTACCAGCCTAAAGCCAGGGGAGAACAATCAATACCTTGATGTACTTCCCTGATTCGGGCGATAGAACAAGGACCCAGGCCCACAACAGCAGGGGCATGTTCCAGTTCTACGCCTTCCTGACTCCAGTTGGATCCCTCTGTCCATACTCTCAGGGCCCACTAAGCTAACCCATGGGGAACCCTTTTCCACATCTACAGACACCATCTGTGCAGCACCTAACTTTACTTTGCTCACAGATGTATTGCAATGGGCAGATAGTACCACCAGGGCCAACACAGTGGTGTTGCCCACTCCACCCCCGAGGTGTGACTCTCGTCCCCCCCCCAGGGGCAACTCTGTCCACCAGGACAGCAAGCCACAGTGGCCCCGGACAACTGTCAGGGATGAGAGCCCGACCTCAGGCCTCTCCAACCACTGTGACTGCGGAGAGTGGGGGGCGGTAGCCCCAGGTGCCTGGCACCCTTTGACCACTCTTTCTTCCACCAGGTCAGGGATGACAACCTGACCCTGGTCCTCCCCTCTGGGGCTCTGTACCCTCCCTGCAGAAGCGGCACCCCCAGAGTCAAAAACTGTCAGGGTGCTTGTAGAAGCAGTCCTGCACAATTCTTCCACCAGTGCAGGGCTGTTAACCTGCAACTGGTCCGCCAACCTGGGGTCTGTACCTTCAGGTTGGACCAGGGCCAGGGGTGAGGCTTCCCTCCCCCTGCCCTCCCTTCTGGGGTCCTGCACCCCCCAACTAGGAGTGGCCCCCTCAGAAGACAACATGGGATGGGCACTGTTAGCAGTAGCCCCTTCCTCCAGGTCAGGGGGGACACCCTGAACCTGGCCTTCCAATCCAGGGTCTGTATCCTTAGATTGCACTGGGACAGGGGTGAGGCTCTTTCTCCCCTGTCCCTACTCTCAGGGTTCTGCACCCCCCCCTCAGGGAGCGTACCCCTTGAAATCACACCAGGGGGGGTGATTGGGCAAACCGCCCACCCCTTCAGGTCAGGGTTTACCCCCTGCACCTGATCCTCCAGTCCAGGGTCTGTACCCACAGACTGGACCACTGCCTGGCAACCCAGGACTTCCTGGGGGGCATACCTACCCCCCACCAGGTCAGAGTTTACCCTCTGAACCTGGTCATCCAACCCAGGGTCACCACCCTGCGGTTGAACCACTGCCTGGCACACCAGGACTTCCTTGGGAGCACACTTACCCCCCATCAGGTCAGAGTTTACCCCCTGAACCTGATCATTCAACCCAGAGTCACCACCCTGCAGTTGAACCACTGCCTGGCACACCAGGACTTCCAGGGGGGCACACTTACCCCCCTCAAGGGACACACTGTCCCCAAGGGCCACACAAGAGTCTGGCTGGCGCAGGTCTCCTGACCTCTGCCCATCTGACAGAGTCTGGATTCCCCCCAACCCAGAAATGGTCTTACCAAGGTCATTCCTGGGGGGCTCTGCTCTCAGAGCTGACCCCTGACCCTCCAGGTTCTCCACTGGGGTCCGCAACCCCCTCTCAACCCTCTGTCTGGACTTCTGCACCCCCTCACTAGGAGTGGTACTGCCAGACACCAGAACTGGTGGGACGCTGGCTACAGCCGCCCCCCAAGTTCTCCTGACACTGTGGGATCTCCCTCAACAGATGGCCCTATGGTACAGGCTAGGCTCCCCTCCTGGTGTTCCCTCATGGAACCCTCCAGGACCTGGGACCGGATCTCGGGCACCTTGGACCTCAGCCCATCCCCATTCCCTCTCCTCAGAGACTGGACATGGGGTCCCTCACCCATCCCACTACACTGGGACCTACCTGGGACACTACAATCCTTCCCTACCTCACCTGGTTGGGAAATACCTAGACCACTCCTCTCAGGAGCCCCCCCAAATGCCTCTTCAGACTCTCTGGTACTCACCAAGAGGTCTGCCTCCATTGTAAGCTCCCTGGGGTCAGAGAACTCACACTCCACCTGGTGTTGGCGTAGCTCTGGAAAATAAGGACTAGACATATGCTCTCCAGCAATTACATCACTCAGCCCCTTACATGAATTAACCAAAGTACCCTTCACCCAACCATCCAGTCACTCTGCTTTGGAAAAGCACCCCACATCACCCTTCTGAAACTGGTGAGACAGTACCTGACTGTCCCTGACACTCAACCCACACTCTTCTGGGATGTCTTCACACTCCATAACCAGGACTTCTACCTGGGGGGAACCCCTCTCCCTGTCACTCTCACCTAGAGCCAGTAGAGTGTCCCTCCCACCAGTAGGAATATGACTCCCCATGCCAGTTCCCCAATCCACCTCAGGGACCCTGTGCATCACTGGAGCTACCTCATACCTCTGAACCTCCTGGCGTGTGTTAACTCCCTCCTTCAAGTAGGGCACCACATCTCTGGGCATGTGCACTTCTTCAGCAGCACTGGATATACAATTGTTGCTGCCACCATTCCAGCTGGACTCAGCCCTCATGACTTCCAGCTCCTTCATTTTGAGCTCATAAGCCCAAATCCTCTTTTTGATCTCTAAGTCCCTCCTCCTTTTTTCCAACTCCTTCTCCCTTTGCATCCTCAACTCCTTGAACCGGCGAGCCCTCTCTGCCTGTCTGTCCTGTAACTCTTCAGGAGTCAGACCCTTGGATGACACCCTGCTACCCCTCCTGGGGACCCTCCCCCCAGGCGTAACAGGTACCTCCACTACACCACTGTGTATCCTCTGCACTTCCCCACCCACATTCTCCTCCTCTGTGTGCCCTCCAGCCTTCTTGATTGTCACCCAGGCCCTCTGTGCCTTTTGCAGCTCCGCCTCCCTGGTGGAGCTCTCAGTGGGACAGTCAAGATCTTTAAGGAACTGTTTCAATTGAGCAACTGAGTACTCCTTCTGTTTCTCTATATCAAACACAGCTCCAGCTGTTGCATCTCCAGATTGAGACATGGTGGTCACAAGTGCAAAGTTCCAAAGGCAGAAAATAAGTTCCCAATGAAGTAAAAAGAATCAGTCAAGGGATCAGCAAAATCATGGAAGTAGAATAAAAAGAGTCCCAAAGAGGAAAAATCGTAGATCACCAAACAAGTAGTATGTGGTCACGTAGTGGTCTGAACTCAAACAGTAGTGTTCACTTAATTACTGTATGTCAAGTACAAATACAAGTCCAAATCCCAACCGCTGATCACCAATGTTAGAAATGGGGTCTTTGGTTGACAGTCAGGTTACCCCCTGTTCAAGCAAGGACCCTCACTCTATTCAGGGTAAAAGAGAATCACCCTCAGCTAACCCCTGCTAACCCCCTTGGTAGCTTGGCAGAGCAGTAGGCTTAACTTCAGAGTGCTAGGTGTAAAGTATTTGTACCAACACACACAGTAACTTAATGAAAACACTACAAAATGACACAACACCAGTTTAGAAAAATAGGAAATATTTATCTAAACAAAACAAGACCAAAATGACAAAAATCCACCATACACAAGTCAAGTTATCAATTAAAAATCAAAAAGAGTCTTTGAATAGTTTTAAAAAACACACTAGCGCTGCTAGAGTGAAAATGTACCTGGTGTGTGTCAAAAATAACCCCGCAAGGGCGGGTGTGCGTCAAAAATAACTCCGCACGGCGGTACTTGAGTCAAAAATCCAGCCGCACGATGATTTGAAAATCCCGCCGCGCAGGTTGCGATCTCCCAGCCTCCGTCAGCGATGCTGCGCGTCGTTTCTCCTGCTCCGTGCGTCGATTTTTCGGTCGCATTTCCTGCGAGCATCGTTTCTCAGCTGCGGAGCCGGCGGCGCGTCGTTTTTTCAGCCGCAGATCGGATTTGCGTCAATCTTTTCCCCGCACAGCGCTCTGTGCGTGGATTTTCTTGTCTTTAGGCTGCCAGCTTCTCCTTTCAGGGTCCCAGGAACTGGATGGGCACCACAGGGCAGTGTAGGAGTCTCTCCAGAGACTCCAGGTGCTGGCAGAGAGAAGTCTTTGCTGTCCCTGAGACTTCAAACAACAGGAGGCAAGCTCTAGATCAAGCCCTTGGAGATTTCTTCACAAGATGGAAGGCACACAAAGTCCAGTCTTTGCCCTCTTACTCTGGCAGAAGCAGCACTGGAGGAAAGCTCCACAAAGCGCAGTCACAGGCAGGGCAGCACTTCTTCCTCAGCTATCAGCTCTTCTCCAGGCAGAGGTTCCTCTTGGTTCCAGAAGTGTTTCTAAAGTCTGTAGATTTGGGTGCCCTTCTTATACCCATTTTAGTCTTTGAAGTCACCTTTCTTCAAAGGGGACTCACACCTACTTGTGAAATCCTGCCATGCCCAGACAAGGCCTCAGACACACACCAGGGGGTTGGAGCCGGCATTGTTAGAGGCAGGCACAGTCCTTTCAGATGAGAGTGACCACTCCACCCCTCCCTCCTAGCAGAGATGGCTAATCAGGAAATGCAGGTTACACCCCAGCTCCCTTTGTGTCACTGTCTGGTGTGAGGTGAAAAACAACCAACTGTCAAACTGACCCAGACAGGGAATCCACAAACAAGGCAGAGTCACAGAATGGTTTAAGAAAGAAAATGCTCACTTTCTAAAAGTGGCATTTTCAAACGCACAATCTTAAAATCAACTTTACTAAAAGATGTATTTTTAAATTGTGAGTTCAGGGACCCCAAACTCCACATGTCCATCTACTCCATAGGGGAATCTACACTTTAATCATATTTAAAGGTAGCCCCCATATTATCCTATGAGAGAGACAGGCTTTGCAACAGTGAAAAACGAAATTGGCAGTATTTCACTGTCAGGACATATAAACCACATTACTATATGTCCTACCTTATCCATACACTGCACCCTGCCCTTGGGGCTAGCTAGGGCCTACCTTAGGGGTGCCTTACATGTAAGAAAAGCGAAGGTTTAGGCCTGGCAAGTGGGTACACTTGCCAAGTCGAATTTACAGTGTAAAAATACACACACAGACACTGCAGTGGCAGGTCTGAGACATGATTACAGAGCTACTTATGTGGGTGGCACAACCAGTGCTGCAGGCCCACTAGTAGCATTTGATTTACAGGCCCTGGCACCTCTAGTGCACCTTACTAGGGACTTACTAGTAAATCAAATAGGCCAATCATGGATAAACCAATTACATACAATGTACACGGAGAGCATATGCACTTTAGCACTGGTTAGCAGTGGTAAAGTGCTCAGAGTTGAAAAGCCAACAGCAACAGGTCAGAAAAAAATATGAGGCAGGAGGCAAAAAGACTGGGGATGACCCTGCATAAGCAAAAGTCCAACACGACCCCCTACCAGCCTAAAGCCAGGGGAGAACAATCAATACCTTGATGTACTTCCCTGATTCGGGCGATAGAACAAGGACCCAGGCCCACAACAGCAGGGGCATGTTCCAGTTCTACGCCTTCCTGACTCCAGTTGGATCCCTCTGTCCATACTCTCAGGGCCCACTAAGCTAACCCATGGGGAACCCTTCTCCACATCTACAGACACCATCTGTGCAGCACCTAACTTTACTTTGCTCACAGATGTATTGCAATGGGCAGATAGTACCACCAGGGCCAACACAGTGGTGTTGCCCACTCCACCCCCGAGGTGTGACTCTCGTCCCCCCCCCAGGGGCAACTCTGTCCACCAGGACAGCAAGCCACAGTGGCCCCGGACAACTGTCAGGGATGAGAGCCCGACCTCAGGCCTCTCCAACCACTGTGACTGCGGAGAGTGGGGGGCGGTAGCCCCAGGTGCCTGGCACCCTTTGACCACTCTTTCTTCCACCAGGTCAGGGATGACAACCTGACCCTGGTCCTCCCCTCTGGGGCTCTGTACCCTCCCTGCAGAAGCGGCACCCCCAGAGTCAAAAACTGTCAGGGTGCTTGTAGAAGCAGTCCTGCACAATTCTTCCACCAGTGCAGGGCTGTTAACCTGCAACTGGTCCGCCAACCTGGGGTCTGTACCTTCAGGTTGGACCAGGGCCAGGGGTGAGGCTTCCCTCCCCCTGCCCTCCCTTCTGGGGTCCTGCACCCCCCAACTAGGAGTGGCCCCCTCAGAAGACAACATGGGATGGGCACTGTTAGCAGTAGCCCCTTCCTCCAGGTCAGGGGGGACACCCTGAACCTGGCCTTCCAATCCAGGGTCTGTATCGTTAGATTGCACTGGGACAGGGGTGAGGCTCTTTCTCCCCTGTCCCTACTCTCAGGGTTCTGCACCCCCCCCCTCAGGGAGAGTACCCCTTGAAATCACACCAGGGGGGGTGATTGGGCAAACCGCCCACCCCTTCAGGTCAGGGTTTACCCCCTGCACCTGATCCTCCAGTCCAGGGTCTGTACCCACAGACTGGACCACTGCCTGGCAACCCAGGACTTCCTGGGGGGCATACCTACCCCCCACCAGGTCAGAGTTTACCCTCTGAACCTGGTCATCCAACCCAGGGTCACCACCCTGCGGTTGAACCACTGCCTGGCACACCAGGACTTCCTTGGGAGCACACTTACCCCCCATCAGGTCAGAGTTTACCCCCTGAACCTGATCATTCAACCCAGAGTCACCACCCTGCAGTTGAACCACTGCCTGGCACACCAGGACTTCCAGGGGGGCACACTTACCCCCCTCAAGGGACACACTGTCCCCAAGGGCCACACAAGAGTCTGGCTGGCGCAGGTCTCCTGACCTCTGCCCATCTGACAGAGTCTGGATTCCCCCCAACCCAGAAATGGTCTTACCAAGGTCATTCCTGGGGGGCTCTGCTCTCAGAGCTGACCCCTGACCCTCCAGGTTCTCCACTGGGGTCCGCAACCCCCTCTCAACCCTCTGTCTGGACTTCTGCACCCCCTCACTAGGAGTGGTACTGCCAGACACCAGAACTGGTGGGACGCTGGCTACAGCCGCCCCCCCAAGTTCTCCTGACACTGTGGGATCTCCCTCAACAGATGGCCCTATGGTACAGGCTAGGCTCCCCTCCTGGTGTTCCCTCATGGAACCCTCCAGGACCTGGGACCGGATCTCGGGCACCTTGGACCTCAGCCCATCCCCATTCCCTCTCCTCAGAGACTGGACATTTGGTCCCTCACCCATCCCACTACACTGGGACCTACCTGGGACACTACAATCCTTCCCTACCTCACCTGGTTGGGAAATACCTAGACCACTCCTCTCAGGAGCCCCCCCAAATGCCTCTTCAGACTCTCTGGTACTCACCAAGAGGTCTGCCTCCATTGTAAGCTCCCTGGGGTCAGAGAACTCACACTCCACCTGGTGTTGGCGTAGCTCTGGAAAATAAGGACTAGACATATGCTCTCCAGCAATTACATCACTCAGCCCCTTACATGAATTAACCAAAGTACCCTTCACCCAACCATCCAGTCACTCTGCTTTGGAAAAGCACCCCACATCACCCTTCTAAAACTGGTGAGACAGTACCTGACTGTCCCTGACACTCAACCCACACTCTTCTGGGATGTCTTCACACTCCATAACCAGGACTTCTACCTGGGGGGAACCCCTCTCCCTGTCACTCTCACCTAGAGCCAGTAGAGTGTCCCTCCCACCAGTAGGAATATGACTCCCCATGCCAGTTCCCCAATCCACCTCAGGGACCCTGTGCATCACTGGAGCTACCTCATACCTCTGAACCTCCTGGCGTGTGTTAACTCCCTCCTTCAAGTAGGGCACCACATCTCTGGGCATGTGCACTTCTTCAGCAGCACTGGATATACAATTGTTGCTGCCACCATTCCAGCTGGACTCAGCCCTCATGACTTCCAGCTCCTTCATTTTGAGCTCATAAGCCCAAATCCTCTTTTTGATCTCTAAGTCCCTCCTCCTTTTTTCCAACTCCTTCTCCCTTTGCATCCTCAACTCCTTGAACCGGCGAGCCCTCTCTGCCTGTCTGTCCTGTAACTCTTCAGGAGTCAGACCCTTGGATGACACCCTGCTACCCCTCCTGGGGACCCTCCCCCCAGGCGTAACAGGTACCTCCACTACACCACTGTGTATCCTCTGCACTTCCCCACCCACATTCTCCTCCTCTGTGTGCCCTCCAGCCTTCTTGATTGTCACCCAGGCCCTCTGTGCCTTTTGCAGCTCCGCCTCCCTGGTGGAGCTCTCAGTGGGACAGTCAAGATCTTTAAGGAACTGTTTCAATTGAGCAACTGAGTACTCCTTCAGTTTCTCTATATCAAACACAGCTCCAGCTGTTGCATCTCCAGATTGAGACATGGTGGTCACAAGTGCAAAGTTCCAAAGGCAGAAAATAAGTTCCCAATGAAGTAAAAAGAATCAGTCAAGGGATCAGCAAAATCATGGAAGTAGAATAAAAAGAGTCCCAAAGAGGAAAAATCGTAGATCACCAAACAAGTAGTATGTGGTCACGTAGTGGTCTGAACTCAAACAGTAGTGTTCACTTAATTACTGTATGTCAAGTACAAATACAAGTCCAAATCCCAACCGCTGATCACCAATGTTAGAAATGGGGTCTTTGGTTGACAGTCAGGTTACCCCCTGTTCAAGCAAGGACCCTCACTCTATTCAGGGTAAAAGAGAATCACCCTCAGCTAACCCCTGCTTACCCACTTGGTAGCTTGGCAGAGCAGTAGGCTTAACTTCAGAGTGCTAGGTGTAAAGTATTTGTACCAACACACACAGTAACTTAATGAAAACACTACAAAATGACACAACACCAGTTTAGAAAAATAGGAAATATTTATCTAAACAAAACAAGACCAAAATGACAAAAATCCACCATACACAAGTCAAGTTATCAATTAAAAATCAAAAAGAGTCTTTGAATAGTTTTAAAAAACACACTAGCGCTGCTAGAGTGAAAATGTACCTGGTGTGTGTCAAAAATAACCCCGCAAGGGCGGGTGTGCGTCAAAAATAACTCCGCACGGCGGTACTTGAGTCAAAAATCCAGCCGCACGATGATTTGAAAATCCCGCCGCGCAGGTTGCGATCTCCCAGCCTCCGTCAGCGATGCTGCGCGTCGTTTCTCCTGCTCCGTGCGTCGATTTTTCGGTCGCATTTCCTGCGAGCATCGTTTCTCAGCTGCGGAGCCGGCGGCGCGTCGTTTTTTCAGCCGCAGATCGGATTTGCGTCAATCTTTTCCCCGCACAGCGCTCTGTGCGTGGATTTTCTTGTCTTTAGGCTGCCAGCTTCTCCTTTCAGGGTCCCAGGAACTGGATGGGCACCACAGGGCAGTGTAGGAGTCTCTCCAGAGACTCCAGGTGCTGGCAGAGAGAAGTCTTTGCTGTCCCTGAGACTTCAAACAACAGGAGGCAAGCTCTAGATCAAGCCCTTGGAGATTTCTTCACAAGATGGAAGGCACACAAAGTCCAGTCTTTGCCCTCTTACTCTGGCAGAAGCAGCACTGGAGGAAAGCTCCACAAAGCGCAGTCACAGGCAGGGCAGCACTTCTTCCTCAGCTATCAGCTCTTCTCCAGGCAGAGGTTCCTCTTGGTTCCAGAAGTGTTTCTAAAGTCTGTAGATTTGGGTGCCCTTCTTATACCCATTTTAGTCTTTGAAGTCACCTTTCTTCAAAGGGGACTCACACCTACTTGTGAAATCCTGCCATGCCCAGGCAAGGCCTCAGACACACACCATGGGGTTGGAGCCGGCATTGTTAGAGGCAGGCACAGTCCTTTCAGATGAGAGTGACCACTCCACCCCTCCCTCCTAGCAGAGATGGCTAATCAGGAAATGCAGGTTACACCCCAGCTCCCTTTGTGTCACTGTCTGGTGTGAGGTGAAAAACAACCAACTGTCAAACTGACCCAGACAGAGAATCCACAAACAAGGCAGAGTCACAGAATGGTTTAAGCAAGAAAATGCTCACTTTCTAAAAGTGGCATTTTCAAACGCACAATCTTAAAATCAACTTTACTAAAAGATGTATTTTTAAATTGTGAGTTCAGGGACCCCAAACTCCACATGTCCATCTACTCCCTAGGGGAATCTACACTTTAATCATATTTAAAGGTAGCCCCCATATTATCCTATGAGAGAGACAGGCTTTGCAACAGTGAAAAACGAAATTGGCAGTATTTCACTGTCAGGACATATAAACCACATTACTATATGTCCTACCTTATCCATACACTGCACCCTGCCCTTGGGGCTAGCTAGGGCCTACCTTAGGGGTGCCTTACATGTAAGAAAAGCGAAGGTTTAGGCCTGGCAAGTGGGTACACTTGCCAAGTCGAATTTACAGTGTAAAAATACACACACAGACACTGCAGTGGCAGGTCTGAGACATGATTACAGAGCTACTTATGTGGGTGGCACAACCAGTGCTGCAGGCCCACTAGTAGCATTTGATTTACAGGCCCTGGCACCTCTAGTGCACCTTACTAGGGACTTACTAGTAAATCAAATAGGCCAATCATGGATAAACCAATTACATACAATGTACACAGAGAGCATATGCACTTTAGCACTGGTTAGCAGTGGTAAAGTGCTCAGAGTTGAAAAGCCAACCGCAACAGGTCAGAAAAAAATAGGAGGCAGGAGGCAAAAAGACTGGGGATGACCCTGCATAAGCAAAAGTCCAACAATGCCACTACAGTGAACACCACTTCACTCTACACCACTCCACTCAATGCCACTCCACTGTACACCACTCCACTATATTCCATTCAACTCTATGCTACGGGACTCTGCACCATTCAAGTGTATGAGACTCTAATCTACGCCACTCCACTCTAAGCTAAAACACTGTAAGCAGCTCCACTGTACAACACTACAATCTGTGCTCTTACACTTTGTACACCTCCACTCTATTCCAGTTCACTGTATGCCACTCCACTGGATGCTACTGAAATATATGCTATTCCACTCTACACAATTCCACTGTACACCACTCCACTCTTTGCTTTTTCACTGTATGCCACTCCACTGTACCCCACTCCACTGTATGATATTCCATGGCATGCCACTCCACTTCATATTACTTAACTTTACGCCACTACATTGTATGGCACTCCACTCTATTCCACTGCATTCTGCGCTATTCCATTGGACACCACTCCAATGTACGCCACTACAGTGTACACTATTACACTTTATCCTAGTACTTTATATGCAACTCCAGCCTACACCACACCACTGTCTAGCACTCCAGTGTACACTACTCAACTATATGCTATTAAACTCTAGGCCACGCCACTGTACAGCACTTGCTTTATGCCACTCCACTCTAGGCTATTACACTGCATGCAAGTCCACTCTACACCACTTTAGTGTGTGTCATTCCACTGTATGCCACTCCACTATACATAACTGCACTGTATGCTATTGCACTCTACACCATTCCACTCTATGCCACTCCACTCTATGTTATTCCATTCTATGCCACTCCATTGTACAACACTCCACTGTACGCTATTCCACTGTATGACACTAAAGTGTACACTACCCCACTGTACACGTCTCAAGTCTATGCCACTAACATGTACGCTACTCCAGTCTACGCTATTCCATTGGATGCCTCTCCACTGGACCCCACACCACTGTATGCCGCTACAGCCTACACCACTCCACTGTAGCCACTCCATTGTATGCTACTCCACTAAATGCTATTTCACTCTATGCCACTGCACTGTACACCACTCCACTGTATGCTATTCCACTGTATGTCAATCCGGTCTAGAACACTTCACTGTGTGCTATATTTCACTGTATGCCACTGCACTGTATGCTACTCCACTCAACACCACTCCAGTGTAAGCTACTTCTCTTTTTGCAACCCATGCTGTGCTATTCTATTGGATTCCAATCCACTTTATGTCATGACACTGAGTGCTATTACACTGTACCTTAATCCAGTGTATGCAGGGCTGTAGGTTAGTCAGTGAGATTTGGGGTGGTGTGAATCATAAATATACTGACTAAAAATCAGTATGCTGAAGGGTGGAGGGATGACCAAGGTTTGGGATACTTTTGTTCCCATGTGGGACAAGTTCAGTATTGATTTGCAGTGTATGGGACCCTCAACTTCCTGATGAAAAAGGAAAAATTAAAACATTTCAGTCAAATGAGGACCAACAAAAGGTTAGGATACCCAACTCAGGGCCCCTGGCCTAACTCTCAAGTCAATAATGTACTTATCTGGGGGAATGTCACACCCCATAAACGCCCCTGAGGCTAGGACCCTGAGTGTATGCCACTCCAGTCTACACCACTCCACTGTACACCACTGCACTGTTGTTACTCCAATATACGCTATTCCACTCTACACCACTCCACAGTACTCTACACTATCCCACTGTGTTCCACTTAACCCTATGCCATTCCACTGCATGCTATTGCATTTTACGCAACTTTAATCTTCGCCACTCTACTGTATGTTATTCTACTCTACCCCATTCCACCCTCTGCCACTCCATTCTACGCCATTCCAAATTTGTATTGGACTCTATGGAGTGTGGGTATAGTTACCTTAGGGGGCAAGTAATAGTTACTTGAAAGAACTCTAACTGCTAAATTTCTATGGTTTTGTACAAGTAAATTCAGAACCTATGTATAACCTCCCTGTAAACTTTTTTTTTTCAGTGAAAAAAAAATAATATATATATATATATACACACACATATATATATATATATGTATATATATATATATATATATAACAAATTAGGTGCAATCCTAAAGGAGGAAATCAGACTTTAATGTTGAGGCAAAAGGAGTCTGAACTGATAGTTGACTTAGAGACTGTGAGCCCGGGAGGTCTAAATTTAGATGAGGAATTAGGTATTCATTTACATCAAGAGTAATAGAAAAGTGGTCGGGAACAGAATATTCTAAAGTATTGTGTAGATTTAAACTGATAGAATAGAAAATCTGTAAATATTAGTCAATTAGCCAGAATGTTCAGGACACTTTTGGGTGTGAACCTCAGTTTCATTCAGTGACATATTGCAGAGAATTATGGGAAGACTTGATTCAAAATATGTATACAATATATATATAAGTATGCAAATTAAGATCATTTTGAGATTGTATATGTCTTCCTATTTATGCAACATTATGTCTACTCAGGAAAACATTTTGTTGAAGAACATTACGAGAATAGCCTGTGATTAGTAATAACTCTTTACTCTCTTTTTTATATTTTTATATTTCTTGCATTTTGTTAAGGTGGTAGGAAGATGGCCCTGAGTTTCTGTGGGCATATCCCTCTTCTCTTCTTTCCTTTCGTGGTGTTAGAGTACAATATGTGTCTTTTACACAAGCAATTTGATGTTTTGGTCTTGTGGCTTATGAGGGGGTTGTCAATGTGTGTTTTAGAGTATAAAAGAACTCAGCAAAGATATTTTCTGCTACCTCTCAGGAATTTAGAAATAGACATGACATTTATTTGTATATCTGTCCTGCATGGTAACCTACATGGATTACACTGTACAGGATTGGCCCACTTGGGCATGGTTGAGAAACTTTGAGAAAAGAAAAAACTTTTGAGAGATAATTAGGAGCCAACTAAGAACTTACATTATGTTCTAGTTAGAAAATTATAAAGGGTACAGAGTATAGGATCTTTCTTTTAACAACTACAATTTAATACAGTAATGTACATATGTAAAAGAGAATGATGAATTATATTGGGATGAGCATTTTTTTAAGGTTGAATTTTCCAAATAATGTTCATCAGTATTTACGTAGATAGCTACAACGAATTACGCGTAGTGTATTAAGGTTATGAGCTAAATTTGGTTGATAATTATTGATTTACATATGTGCAATAACAGCTTACAAAGGCGGTCTATATTCTGTTTATAACATGCATTAATGAATGGAATATCATGCAATATGATTATTATTCTGAGATTTTAGCCCATTATTATGACCCAACACATTTAGGGGCATATTTATACTCCGTTTGCGCCGAATTTGCGTAGTTTTTTTCGACGCAAATTCGACGCAAATCTAACTCCATATTTATACTTTGGCGTTAGACGCGTCTAGCGCCAAAGTTCATGGAGTTAGCGTCATTTTTTTGCGTGAACACCTTCCTTGCGTTAATGAGATGCAAGGTAGGCGTTCCCGTCTTAAAAAATGACTCCCAGGCATGTGCGTGGTATTTATACTCCCGGGCAAAATCACGCCCGGGAGTGGGCGGGGCACAAAACCCCGCATTTGCGCCTCTTTTTAACGCCTGGGTCAGGGCAGGCGTTAAGGGACCTGTGGGCTCAGAATGAGCCCAGAGGTGCCCTCCCCTGCCCCCAGGGACACCCCCTGCCACCCTTGCCCACCCCAGGAGGACACCCAAGGATGGAGGGACCCATCCCAGGGAAGAAAAGGTAAGTTGTGGTAAGTATTTTTTTTCTTTTTTTTTTGTGGCATAGGGGGGCCTGATTTGTGCCCCCCTACATGCCACTATGCCCAATGACCATGCCCAGGGGACAGAAGTCACCTGGGCATGGCCATTGGGCAAGGGGGCATGACTCCTGTCTTTGCTAAGACAGGAGTCATGTTAATGGCGTCTGGGCGCCCCAAAAAAATGGCGCAAATCGGGTTAAGACGATTTTTTTGCCTCAGCCTGACTTGCCCCATTTTGGGACGCCCAAACGCCATTTTTCCCTACGCCGGCGCTGCCTGGTGTACGTCGTTTTTTTTCACGCACACCTGGCAGCGCCGGTCGGCTAACGCCGGCTAACGCCATTCAATAAATACGGCGCCCGCATGGCGCTTCAGAATGGCGTTAGCCGGCGCTAATTTTTTGGGCGCAAAACTGCGTTAGCGCAGTTTTGCGTCAAAAAGTATAAATATGGGCCGTACTGTTTACCATTCCAAAATGGCGGTGATTTGCACAGGGTGTTATGTTTTTGTCCCTCTTTTATGTTTATGTTTACCACGTATATATGAATAACACTATGAATGAATTTTACAGGTCATGTGATCAAGGCCACGTAGCCAGACGAAATGCATCTTTTTAAGAAGTAAAATCAGTTTTGTTTCCCATCTGAGTTTTAAAAAAAATATTGTATAAATGGGATATTTTGTACTGGCCAGCTCTACCAGTCAACGCTCTACTCCCCAAGGGTAACGGGCCCATTGAAAGGAACATGGTAATACAGATATATATATATATATATATATATACATATATATATATATATATATAGGGCCTGATTACGAGTTTGGCGGTCCTACCGCCAGATTACGATCTGTGCGTTCGGACTGCACAAGACCGCCGACTCTGTCAACATTTGAGCTGCCATTTAGGTGGCAGTAGAAATTGCAGCAGTCAATGGGAGTGGGGTCGGCATTGGCACCTCTGTGTATATTATGAATTGCCTTTCCCCTGAGCTTTTCATGGCAGGAAAAGGAAGGTAAAGAACCATAAAAACGAGCCCAGGGCGAATAAACCTCTGTGGATTATGGCAGTGGCCCATGTTTTCCCCCGTCCCTGCAAAGTCGATGCATGCACTGTTTGCCATGCACGACATGGTGCATGGAAACAATGCATCCGACTTGCTGGAGGTACAGTAGTGTAGCAAATATTGGCTTCAGGCTCCCTCCGAGATCAAAAGCAAGACCCCGCCTTGACTGCTCCGCTAGCACACCCCCAGCCCCGTGGGACACTCCTAATGTGGCGGTCGGGATACCACTTTATGCCGTTCTCCTGACCACCCCCACTGCGGGCTGGGAATGCAACCGCCAAACTCATTATCAAGCCCATAGATATTAACATAGCTATAGATATTATCTATCTTCCATTTCACCCTACACCACCTGGCCGTCAGTGGTGCATGGACCAGAGTACCTCTCCCCTTGTCAATCCAAAAAGGGAATGCCACTCCAAATCTGGCTAGACTAGCTTCTAACATTGAGTTTATGGGCGGGTAGAGGTAAAGGGAGGTAAGGAGGATTTAAATTAAAAAAGGGGCTTATTCCCCAAAAGATAAATATATGTACAATGTATACATTATCACATAATATATATATATAAATACATATATATTCATATGTATAGATACATATAAACATACATATATACACACACACATCCTATGCATTTATATTACACAGTGGCAGTCACCACTGTGTAGCTAAAAGCATGCCGAGTAAAGACCTTTGTGTAAAGTCAGACATTCTGGGTCAAATAAAGGTGAACTGACCTTTTCATCAGCCTCTGCATGCTGTGAATTTAGTTCTAAGCTTCCAAAGTCTTTCTACAGGTTATCAGATTTTAACTGAGCTCGGGAGATCTAGTCTCTCACTCCACCGAAAGAAAGAAATACCTATCCCTAAAACTATCTGTCAGAAAAAAAATCAGGATACTAATAGTGGGTATCACTTCCGGACTCATTATTTTGGCCTCTGGGCTCCTGTATTCTAAACATAATTTATTCCTGACTGATTGACAACTATGGCCCTCATTATGACATTGGCGGTAAATGCCGCTTACCGCTGTGGTGATGGCCACCAACATACCGCCACGGTGGCGGATATCAGTTCACCATATTATAACATACACACACCAATCCGACAGAATACTGCCACAAAACCACCAGCCCAAAGGTTGGTGGCAAAGTGGCGGTACCAACACCCATACCGTTATGCCAATAAAACAACCCCCACCACATTATGGTCCACGAATCACCACGGTGGACATACCACGGTGGTAAAACATTGGCGGTACACAGCGGCGTGCTCAGAATGGAAACCCAAATACAAAACAACACTACATTGGCCAAAACCGAAATGACACACCTGACACTCATACACACACCACACCCACCCACTGACAGCAGCATAAAACACACACCCACGTTACCCACAACCGTTTACGATCACCAATTTTTGCCACCAGACTGAAACCAAAACCACTGAGACAACTACACACACACATCCGTCACGCACCCCACACTCCATCACAGTATTGAACATGCACTGCACAACACACACCACACAACACCCATGTCCCCACTAAGGCACCCCGTTTCTCTGATGACGAGTTGAGGTTCCTGGTGGAGGAAATAGTCAGGGTAGAGACACAGCTGTTTGGAGCACAGTTACAGCAAATATCCATTACAAGAAAGATGGAGCTATGGCGGAGAATCATAGACAGGGTGAACACCGTGGGACAGCATCCAAGAAGAAGGGATGACATCAGGAAGAGGTGGAACGACCTACGGGGGAAAGTACGTTCTGTGGCAGCAAGGCACCAGCTCGCCATCGAGAGGAATGGCAGTGGACCCCCACCTCCACTCCCCACACCTCACAACATGGGAGGAGCAAGTCTTGGCAATACTGCATGCTGAGGGGCTCACTGGAGTAGCCAGAGGACTGGACACTGGTGAGTCTACATTTACTACCCTCAATCCCGTCACTCCACTACATCCCACACACTGCACCTACACATATGACTAACCCCAATGGCTAGCCCTACATGCTATACCAATGCATGGATAGCCCTCCCAGCCCTGCATGGACACCCATCACAAAAGCATGCACAGCATGGAGAGCTAACAATACCACAATACATCACCATACACAAACAAAGGCAGCAGGGCAACAGCAATGATAGAGGGGAAGCCAGGGATATACAATTTGTCACAGACATGAGGCATAATACATCACTTACATCCCCACAGGTGCACAAGCCAATCTCAGTGGAGAGGAGGTGCCACGTCTAACCAGTCCCCCAACAGAAGATGCACCGAGTGATGACAGTAACTCTGGACTTCAGGACATCAGGGACCACTGGTCATTCGGACACCCCAGCCCACTCACAGTCCACCACAGAGCCTCCTCCATCAGTATCCAACACCACAGCACCCACCCAATGTCACACCACCTCTGTCCCCAGGACACGTCAATCAGCAGTGTGCCCACCTGTACAGGGACACCAGTCCACACCTCACCCACAAGACAATCACGGTCCTGGGGTCAGTGGCAGTGGGCACACCGTTCGGGGACCAGAGGCTCAGGGCTACAGGGACACTGGGATGACCTCTGTGTGCCAGGGGGAGGATAGGCCCAGGGAACCGACTCTCCAAGAGGCACTCACTAATGTCCTGGGGGCATACCAACAATCCCAGGACAAGATGGGCCAGACCCTTACCAACATGCAGGAGAAAAAGCGGCTGCAAGAGGAACACCATCAGGAGATCAGGGAGGATTTGCAGGCCCTCAACACCACCATCATCTCCATAGCAGGGGTGCTGGCAGACATGGTCAACATCATGAGGGAATGGACTGCACACCAGCGGGCCCCTACCACTAGCCAACCTACTGACCAGCCCTCCACTTCCACTGCAGCTAGTGGGAAGGAGGCCCTGACACAGGACCCACAGGCCACCAGCACCCCCTGCAGAACATGAACCACCCCACAAACGTTCCCTGTGACCCAGACAGAAGCCAGAGACACTTTTCAAGACCACTGCTAGGAAAAAACACCCTCCTGATTGTCCCCCTTGTGTCCCACCTTGTCACCTTGTCCAATTTGAATTGCTTTTGCTCCCCTTCCTATGGCCATTGGACACTTGACCTGTGCTACAAACAGAATGGAAGCATACCCTGGACGTTCTTCTACCATCACCCCATTCCATTGCACTTTCCCATCAATTATTTTCACTACAATACACACCCTTGAACACAACTTGACTGATAGTGTTTAACGTGATAAAATGTGCATTTATGGAAACAGTCACATCATGTGCATATGACCTGAAACCTGTGATAGCATACAATTAATGACATGTAGCTGTCTGTAGTCATCACATCAGTACACTGTTGTAATATCTGCCAACATCTGCAAATTGAGAAGCCATTGGTGACAGTAAGTAGAGATGCAAAGGAAGTGAATGCCATCTTGCTACAGCCACACAGATAAAACAATAGTCAGAGGTATGGTCAGTCACACTGTCTCACATGTCTGTCATTGGAAGTATTGACGTATAACTGATATTCTCTTGTCCACATCCTCATCCTCTGCTTCCTCATTCTCACTGTCTTCAGGGTCCATGCTGCCACAGGGGCATTTCCAGTTTCCTCCTCCTGCAGATAAGGGGCATGTGGCCTGAGGGCCAGGTTGTGTAACATGCAGCATGCCACTCCTATCTGGCAAACCTTCTCGGGTGAGTAGCACAAGGGTCCACCCGTCAGATGCAGGCATCTCAACTTGACCTTCAGGAGGCCGAAGGTCCTTTAGATAATTCTCCCGGTCCGCCCATGTGCATCATTGTATTGATTCTCAGACCCTGTCCTGGCAGTCCTCACAGGGGTCAGGAGCCACGATAGGTTTGGGTAGCCTGAGTCACCTGCAAGTATTGAGGGACAAACATTAGCCTTACACAATGGTATGGGGTTAACACCAGAAGGCATATACTGACATAAATTGGGTGGGCACTTAGGCTGACCTATTAGCCACACTCTGTGCCTCTGTAGTTGTGCCATCAGCTGCGGGATGCTGCTATTCCTCAGAACAAAGGCATCATGCACCGACCCAGGATACTTGGCAGTGATGTGGGAGATGTACTGGTCCACCAGGCACACCATTTGCACATTGAGTGAGTGGAAACTCTTCCGATTCCTGAACACCTGTTCATTCTGGCGGGGGAGGGGACAAATCTTCCACCTGGGGGAAAGCGATGTAGCTGCACATGTGTTTGACCAAGGCAAACAGAACCCTTGCCAGCACGATTGAGAACATTGGCTGTGACATTCCTGCTGCCAAGCCCACTGTCACTTGGAAAGAGCCAGGGAATCCCAGTGGGGTGACGGATAGCTGATATCAGATCAGGCTTCAATTGGGCACACAGCTCTGTGATTGTGGCCCTGTCCAGGCTATAGGTGAGTATTATGTGCCTCTCCTCCAGTGTAGCCAAGTCCACAAGGTGTCTGTACACGGGGGCTAGTCTCCTCCTCCTATTCATCAGCAGTAATAGGTATCTAAGGGACACAAGAGTGAGTAGGCTGTCACAATTTGAAAAATGGAACCACCACCTTAGTGTACATAGAGCATTATTGTGATGGGACAGTAGGAATGGCAATGTACGTGCAATCATCAGCAATGATGCAGTTATGGATTATCTAAATGTTGTCCACTAACGTTTTTTTCCCCGTTTTAGAAGGTTATATGTTTTTACCTTCTATTTTTTTGCTGGGGGATACTTTTTTAGAAAGGATACTTTTTTAGCAAAAGTATCTTTTTTAGCAAAATAACTTTTTATTGGGGGCATAATCTTGTTGTTGGTGGCATAATTCTTTTTTTTTTACTGGAGCATCGGAGCCTGTGTTCAGGGGCCACCGGTAGCTCCGTTTTTCCTTCTTCCTGGTTGGGACTTTGCTAGACCGCCATTTTGGTTAGCGGTCTAGTTGCTCAGTCCTTTGAGCCTCGCTTGGCCTCCTCGGTGCAATTAATGCCGGACGGACGCCAAAACGCAAGCCCCTCTGCGCCCGTCTGCACCCGTCTGCGCCGAAGGGCCCAGAGCCCAGAGATGCTGCTCTTCTTACTACAAATAGGTTGGTTTATTCTTCCTCGCAGCTCCAGGCACTGAGAAGTACAGGGCTTTGTCCATCCCTTTTAAGTACTCCTGGGCCCCACGTCTTTCCTTTTTGCTCTAGCTGTTCCTGGGCCCCCATGGTTTCCTTACCCTCTGGCACCCCTCTTCCCCAAATGGGCAAAATGCTGTTGCTTAACGGTCGTTCTCTGCCAGCTCACTCCTTACATATCTATACTCTTTTAGAAGACCTTTTACCGGATGCCCTGTTTCTTACTGAAACCTGGTTGGGTGAAGACTCTGCAGTGGAAGTCTATAATTCTTTACCCTCTACCTACGCTGTGGCACACTTGGATAGACCCTTTGCGAGAGGTGGCAGTATAACCATTATTTATAAAAGTACCTTTAGGTGAGTCACATGATCCTTTGACATTCCAGACTGTGAAAGTTTAACTTTCTCTCTTTATCTGTCGCTCACTTTTACTTTTTCTGGAATGCTTCTCTATCGACCTCCGGGAAATGGTACTCACTTTTTAGATATCTTACCTCAGGTTGCAGCCAGTCTCATTTGTAAATCCCCTAATTTTATTATCCTTGGGGATTTCAATATCCATCTTGATAATGAAGACTCTCCTCAAGCTAAATCACTATTAGCCTCTCTCACTGCGCTTGACTTAACTCAACACGTAATTGGACCCACCCACATGAGCGAGTGCCCCACTTCAGAAGCTGTGACCTTGCACTGCCCAGCATTGAGAAATGGGCATGGAGCCCCCTCCAGAAGCAGTGGTCGACTGCCCCACTTCAGAGGCTGTGACCTTTGTTAGAAATGGGGTTTTTGGTTGGCAGTCAGGTTGCCCTCTGTCCAAGCAAGAACCCTCACTCTAGTCAGGGTAAGTCACACACAATCCAAAATCAGCCGGTGCCCACCCTCTGGTAGCTTGGCACGAGCAGTCAGGCTTAACTTAGAAGGCAATGTGTAAAGCATTTGTGCAATAAATCATACAATACCTTAATATACCACCACAAAAATACACCACACAGTGTTTAGAAAAATATTTAATATTTATCTGGGTATTTGCAGGTCAAAACGATCAAAGATGCAATATGAATTTGTAAAGATATCACTGAAAAGTGATATAAAGTGTCTTAAGTCTTTAAAAAGCAAACAAAGTCTCTTTCAAGCACAAAATACCTGGTTTCTGGTGGAAAATCTCCAGAAAGGGCCACAGAAGAAGAGATACGTGGAAAAATGGTGTGTGCGTCGATTTCTCCCCAGCACACACGGACTTGCGTCGTTATTTTTCACGAGGAGAAGTTGTACGTCGTTTTCCGGCGCGCAGACAGTCTCTTTCTGTGGATCGCGGGAATTACCAGATGTCCCGGGTCCGTGCGTGGATTCTCCTGCTTGTTTTCTGCCTGCGCGTCATTCCGCGGGGCTGTGCGTCGAAATTTCACTCTCACGGCAGGCGTCACGTCTATTTCTCCTTGGAAGTCGGGCAGGTTTATCCTTGCGAGGCCGTGCGTCGATCAGCGTCGGTGTGCAGCGTTTTTCTCACCGCGGAACAAGCAATGCGTCGAAAATTTCAGCGCACGAAGCGTCCAAGTGAAAGAGAGAAGTCTTTTTGGTCCTGAGACTTCAGGGAACAGGAGGCAAGCTCTATCCAAGCCCTTGGAGAGCGCTTTTACAGCCAGACAAGAGTTCAGCAAGGCAGCAGGCCAACAGCAAGGCAGCAGTCCTTCGTAGAAAAGCAGACAGGTGAGTCCTTTGGCAGCCAGGCAGTTCTTCTTGGTAGGATGTAGTTTCTGGTTCAGGTTTCTTCTCCAGCAAGTGTCTGATGAGGTAGGGCAGTGGCCCTATTTTATACTAAGTTGTGCCTTTGAAGTGGGGGTGACTTCAAAGAGTGTCTAACAAATGCACCAAGCCCCCTTTCAGTTCAATCCTGTCTGCCAGAGTCCCAGTAGGGGGTGTGGCAGTCCTTTGTGTGAGGGCAGGCCCTCCACCCTCCCAGCCCAGGAAGACCCATTCAAAATGCAGATGTACGCAAGTGAGGCTGAGTACCCTGTGTTTGGGGTGTGTCTGAGTGAATGCACAAGGAGCTGTCAACTAAACCTAGCCAGACGTGGATTGAAGGGCACAACAAGATTTTAGTGCAAAGAAATGCTCACTTTCTAAAAGTGGCATTTCTAGAATAGTAATATTAAATCTGACTTCACCAGTCAGCAGGCTTTTGTATTACCATTCTGGCCATACTAAATATTACCTTCCTGCTCCTTTCAGATCAGCAGCTGCCACTTCAACAGTATATGAGGGCAACCCCAATGTTAGCCTATGAAGGGAGCAGGCCTCACAGTAGTGTAAAAACGAATTTAGGAGTTTTACACTACCAGAACATATAACTACACAGGTACATGTCCTGCTTTTTACCCACCCAGCACCCTGCTCTAGGGGTTACCTAGGGCACACATTAGGGGTGACTTATATGTAGAAAAAGGGGAGTTCTAGGCTTGGCAAGTACTTTTAAATGCCAAGTCGAAGTGGCAGTGAAACTGCACACACAGGCCTTGCAATGGCAGGCCTGAGACAATGTTAAGGGGCTACTGAAGTGGGTGGCACAACCAGTGCTGCAGGCCCACTAGCAGCATTTAATCTACAGGCCCTAGGCACATATAGTGCACTCTACTAGGGACTTATAAGTAAATTAAATAGCCAATCATGGATAAACCAATCAATAGTACCATTTACACAGAGAGCATATGCACTTTAGCACTGGTTAGCAGTGGTAAAGTGCCCAGAAGTCAAAAGCCAACAACAACGGGTCAGGAAAAATAGGAGGAAGGAGGCAAAAAGTTTGGGGAGGTCCCTGTCAAAAAGCCAGGTCCAACAACCTTGCACTCCCCAGCATTGGGAAATGGGCATGGAGCCCCCTCCAGAACCAGTAGGCAAGTTCCCCATTTCAGCTGAGGTGCGCCCAACCCCTCTTCCCCCTGCGGTGCCTGCCCACTTCCAACATGTTGCCCCTGCCCAGTTTGGTGAGGTGAATGTCAGGATCAAGTTAGGGCTTGGACGCTGCCCTGTGGCCATGTGGGCCTTTTCTACCTTTGACTGGGCATTGGCCCCTTCTGGACAATGGTTCATGCATAATATTTGTCACTTCGGTACTAATGGTGGTTGTCATGCGAATACATTTTCAATTCTGACCTACTGTTGTCCTTGCATTATTATGACGTGTGTCCTGTGACATTGTTTTTCATCTGCAGCTGGTTGTGTGTATGGTGTGTGTTGTGCGTGTGTGTGTGTGTCACTCTCCTTGCCCTCCCTCCCTTGTGTGCTAGGCGGCTGTACTCACCATCGTCGTCGGAATTGGTGTTCCATGTGGAGCATAGCGTAGAAAAGCATCAAGAAGATTTGAAGTTGCAGTTCCATGGTGGTGTTGATCTTCTCTGTGTTGATCTTCTCTGTGTCTCTAAAGGGGAGTCGTTGGTCTTCTGTGTTGTGTTTCCGCCAGGCTTTTGATGGCGTTGGTACCGCCCTGGAAATCGTGGCGATGTGCTGTGTCATAATATGGTGGGCAGTACCTTGTCTTCCACCTGGCTGTTCATGGCTACCGCCATGGTCAGTGATGTTTACACCCTGGCGGTTGGTGTGGTCATAATTTGACGGTAATTACTGCCAGCCCGTTGGTGGTATTACCTCCACTTTATCACTCACCGCCAATGTCATAATGACCACCTATATATTTCAAATAAAGCAGACTTCTGTGAGGGGATGAACACAATTGAGTATTGATTTTACATGTATTTTCTTGCTAGGAGATATTCAGGTTTGAAAACTCCCCCATTAACTGACCTTAGTAGACCTTATAAAATGCCAATGATTTAATCATTTCCAATATCTTAAATATCCTAGGGAAAATAAATTGACCTGAAGAGGTCGAGGCAGCAAGCATGGCATCTCTGGTTGTCAACCAGCTTTAAACTATCATAATTCGAGCCTCCAGTCCTGGCATGGAATATAACAATTCTTAGCTATCTTGAAGGAAAGTTTTAAATCTATTAAGGACACAGAGGTGAAGATTATTTCTACTGACATGATTCCCTTCATCACCCACCCTAAATTCTACTTGGCTACAATGTTGGGGATAAGGATATTTACTGTGGTTATGTGAATTCAATCCATAATAATCTTCTTGCACTTTATTCTTATAGTGTATGGTTAACGGTGTTGGATGATTTGATTGCTAAATTATCAGGATATCTGACGTATCTGCTTTGTTCTGTTTTCCTTAGGATCAGACCAGAAGCAAGAATTCTGATCGAAATGCTTGGATCAGGTGGTCTCACATGAAGAAAGAGGATGTGCTTTTCCTTGTTGCTGAATATATGAGACTGACTCTATGTTTTTTATGGTATTGACTCTGTTGCTAAGACTCACAGAACATGTAGTCTTTGAGTTTAAAATGTTACTGTTTAAGGCAGTTGAGTAAATAAAATAAAAGGTAAAGCATAATCCTCACCTCTGTGTCCATAATAGAATTTAAACTTTTCTTCATGATAGGTAGGACATTTATATTATGTGGCATAGTGCAGCACAATCTGTTACACTATTCCTTTGTAATGTTGTCATTCCAGCAGGTATTAATACTGTGTGGGCAAGTTGTTCCTTACTAGTAAACAATAAGATAATGAAAGGTCTTCAATAAACCTTTGCAAAGGGTATGACATTGCCCAGAACCATATTCTTTTGTTTTTTTTAATAACTTTTGATCCGTTCAAGCTAGAACTTTTTGTTAAATCTGCTATTTAAGCAGTACATGCTAGTTTATGTTGTCAAATCCATAATGATGTGGAAAACGCTGCAGCTACAGAATCATATAATGGTGGCTTTTAATATATACCGAGCTGGACGTTCAATACCAGATCTAGAGATTGTAAAATTGTACAGTATTGTACAATCTTATGCATTACACATAAAACAACTAATGGAACCATTATTCTACGCTTTGATAGAGTTTCACTTTTGTTTTACTATCGGTAGTCAAAACACTGTACACATATCTTTGACATATATCATGCTTAAAAGCAACATATTTCCTGAAAAATAGTAACCTCAATTAACTAACCAGCTGAAATATCCTTTATGCTTCCAGTGTTGAATCTCCCCTTTATTTACTGTGTGTTTTTTTAAGTATACTTTTAGGGATGGACAGAGGTGGGTGCAAAGAAGCAACTACCAAAAATGTCAGATGCTAATCCGCTCAACTCTATATCCCCCTGACTCATGTTTCTTTCAGGGTGGTGGGCAGCTGAGTTCCAGACGGTGAGCCATAGCCAGATCCAATTCGGGGAAGACTAGTCGAGAGAAGATGTGATTACGGCAGAAATTAGGTTGAGGCCAGCTCACCTATTAAGATCGCACTCTCAAACCACCACCATTTTAGTTTGCATCCCTTCTAAGACCTTGAGGGGCATATATTCAAGAACCTCTATCACACCCAGAGCGCCGTCATAGTGTCATTTTTTGTTTCCGCTAAGCGGCGCTAAAGTGACATTTTCCCAGCGCCATATTTACAAAGTGGCACAATTCATGCAGTGTGCCATTTTGTAAACCCTTACGCCACACTATGACTGCGCCAGGCATAATGTATGCAAGTGAGCGTTCCCCCTTTCAGGGGGTGAAAAAATGACCCAAGGAAATCTAAAAGAGTTTCTTGTGCCATTTTTTCAGCACTTTTAACACATGCTCAAAGCAGGGACTAAAAGGGGGAATACCATTATTTACAATGGATCACTATGTACTCTTCAGGAGCAGCACCAAAATGTTGGCATTACTCCTGTAGAGTACATCAATAGCGTAAAAAAGAAATGACGCTATTGCCCCCTACCCTGCACCATGGTGCGCCGTATTTTAAATACTAGGTGCAGCGCCACTTCCCTTAAATCTTCCCCTCCATTTACTTATTTTTGGCGCCTTTCCAACTTGACAGTCTTGGCTTGTTTGTGCATGACTTTGTGAGAAATATTTTGTTAGAAAATCTAATAAAGATATATCTGAAAAATAAATATTATACAATCTTTACTATGGCAACAATCTGCCAGAGTTCTACATCATCCTATGGTGAAGCGTCTAGGCATTGTAAAATGTTCTTGTCTTATCTAATAACTCAAAAGAACTTTCACCCACCAGATCTGACGGATGAATAAAAATAATCAAAAGCTTAACAAACTGGCGATCATAACTTATGGCAATATTTATGCCTTTAGAGATGGTCCTGCCGCTTCTAGGAATAGTACCAAGGGAAATGACATCTACAGTGGTGTGCACAGTTCTAAACAAAACTAATGTGCACAGTCCAGTCTAACAGAATGCTTATGACAAGACGTGCTTCATCACAGAGTCTTCTGTTGTGGCAAACAATATTATATATCTGAGGATAATCTTATTAGCTCGAGCAAGCCTTTACTTAGTTCCTTTGGAGTAGAGCACATGATTTATTATGGCTGGCTAGGTATGTGAACTTTACACCTGCCACTCCTTGTGGACGGCAAAGATTCCAGTTTTTCTTGAACTGGTGATAAACAGCATTTTACTTGCATTAATTTTTCACCAGGATACCTTTCAGAGTGAAAGGCCAAGCTGCCACCTAAGCCAGATAGGTGTGAGCCTTTTCTTTTACTTCAAGCCACAAACAGGTTTTAAGGGGTGACTTGAATAGATAATCTTTGCAAAACCTGTGAATTTTACACAAAGTTCCATAGACCTTTGAAAATTTGCTGTACCAAAACTTTGGAACTTTGCACATACTGCATAAAACAGTGGTGTAGAACGTCATTTAGGAGTGCTCCGGCAGTGCAGGTGGATATCATGGCTGCTGAATACCAAGGCTCCCTACTCTTGATTCCACTTCTTGCCATTTTCTTCCGCCACCCTGCACTCTCCTTATCTCACTCTTTCAGGTTCCATACCATTCCTGCTTTCTTCCTTTGTCAATGTTTCTCTATCTGTCTCTTCCTTCTACTTTCTCCCTGTGCTCACCACCTACACGTAGCTGCAGCAATTGAGCACTGGGGACACCTTTTTATATGGTTCTGCCACAACCCTGCTGACTTTCTCTATAGCATTATTTTGGTAGAATATTTGCTAAAGGATACAGCAGATTTTGAATGCAATATCTTTGGCTCTCAGCAACTCTTAATAGAGAGAAGTCTTCACTGTTGGTCTGCTTGTGGTCATAAGTATAAATGTATTACTTCTGGGGATGTGCCCAATTTGTGTAATTTCATTTTGCATAAACATTCAAAATTTCAGAAATATTTCAGAGAAATTCGATGAAATGCAAATCCTGCAATTAAGCGAATAGTTTAGTGCAAAATGCGTTCCTGTGTCCAATTTGAATCCGAGAACATATTTCACCCTCAACCAATAGCACAAAAGCACAATACCATGAACAACAACCATTCACTTTCTGTTCATTTGCGTTCTTCTAGTGCCCCCACAGTAGGATTTTTACATGAGTGGACTTGGATTTACGCAACGTGTTATAACAGCATATTTTTGGGAATTTTGCATAACCAGTGTAATGTGAACTGCTGGAAATTATGCAACATTAAATCAGCATAAAGAAATGTTGCTGGAGCTTAATTACTTTTAATTGGAAATAAGCATTGTTGGAGGTGGCACGCTCTGGTTGGCTGAGGCGAGGTCCTAGCCAGGCAGAGCCTACCACTCCTGTCAGGGGTGGGTGATTACACTCACCGTATAACCTGCGCTCAACCTTCGATAACTTAGCACAGAGCAATCAGGCTTATCACAGGGGCAATGTGTAAAGCAATGGCACAGCACAGCACTTCCACATAACAATTACACTGAGTGCCACAAAAAGACTTCACATGAGGTGTATTTAAATAAAATTTGCACTCAACAGACACATTATAACGCAGCATGATCATCATGTAATTCTGGGTATAAATCACATTTAGAATTATTACTCGCAGTATGTATCCATGAGAAAAACAATACTTTCCCTCCCAGCACCCTCATGTGATGCCAAATGTTGTCAGCATGAGACCCACCCTAGGGATTACCACTAGCAATATGTGCATACTAAGGGGCTGATTTAAGGAAAGTGGTGCTGCAACCAGTGCAGCGCCACTTTCCTTGTGCCTTAGCACCCCCTCTGCCACCACCGTGTGTGTCATATTTAAAATACGGCGCACCATGGTGCAGGGTAGAGGGCAAACAGCTTCATTATTTTTTACGCTATTTATGTACTCTGCAGGAGTAGCGCCAAAATGTTGGTGCTACTCCTGCAGAGTGCAAAAGGGCCTATTGTATTCTATGACATGCCCCTTTCAACGCCTTCTCTGAGCAGGCTCTAAAGGTGACAAAAAAAACTGCGCAAGGAAATATGTTAGATTTACTTGTGCCATGTTTTCAGCCCCCCTAACAGGGGATGTCCCCTTTGCATACATCATGCCTGGCGCAGGCATACAAAGTGGCACAATGCATGTATTGCACCACTTTGTAAATATGGTGTAGCATTTTAGGCCATCTAACGCCACATTAGCATCAAAAGAATTACGCTAATGCGTTGTTAGGATGGCACTAGGGGCTCTTAAATCAGCTCCTAAGACTTGCAGCACTTTTAATTAGCTCCACGGTCTGGACCGCACTAGTAAAACTCAATGTCAACCATGAGAGGCCTCTGGCAAGCAATATTGTGGTATTATTAACAAAACCACCTTTATCATGAGAAGGGAGTTGGCATGGTGAATCCAATGATAGTGAACATCATGAGGCTGCTCCATTGCAATCCACTATTGCAGCTGGGATTAATTATATACTTTCTCCCTTGTTAACCAATGGGCAGAGCAGCCCTCGTGGGCAGTGAGAACACATATGGGTATTCTGCACTTCCTGAGCACATGGGCACTGACACACGCACAAGCCTCCAGGGCAGGCTCAGAACCTTATTGAACACGATTGTGCAAGTGCATACACAGTGGCCTGCAACGACAGGCTGAGCACATAGTAAGAAGCTATTGTGCAAGTGTGCCTAGACTGGCCTGTGGCAGCAGGTCTGTATGCACTGGTATGTGCCACTTCCTAACCAGTGGTGAAAGGGCACACGTACTTCTGCCCTGTACACACAGTGGGATAGTGCCCAGGGCCCTAAGGCCACTACAGAGAATCAGCCCACCCTATAGTAAAAGTTAACCCCTAGGTAGGGAAAACCCACATGGGGGTTCTTCCCTACCAGGGCAATGCAAACCTTAGTGTATCTGCCCTGGGGTAGCATAAGGCCTGAGAGATTAATACCCTGAGCACAGGCGCACATGCCCCCCCACAGGCCTACACTGTCAGGCCTAAGACATGGTTGACAGTCTCTTCTAGTCGGTGGCACACTGTGCAGTGTTCCACTAGTATGGCCGAACCCACCCCGGGTATGTGGTGTACCTTTTTTCTGGGCACACCTGGGTACAGCATGCCAACCACACCCATGAGCTCCCCTTCCTGGCATGTGTAGGAAGTGTGCAACACTTTCCCACTGCTGTACAGTGGGAAAGTGCCCACAGTCCTAAGGCCACAAAGAGACAGCCAGCAAAAAAAAAAAAAAAACTGGGAGAAAAAAGCTAAAGGTTTCAGGAAAATTCCATAAGAAGACAATGTCTAACAAGCATAATTAATTGCATCGCATATACTGTGGTGAACTTGTCAGTCTATATCAGGCACTGGAATAAACTATCACCACTCAAGCTACACAGTCATCACAATCCCACCAATATGTGCTTTAAAACACACTCGTTCTGCCCTCTTTTCTTGACTATTCTTGGCATCCTATTGCGTTAGATATCTCTCTTTAGCCTACCTCCGACTTTTTTCCATTTTTTAAGGTGTATGTCACACTAGATGGCCCCTGTGGCCCTCTTGAGTTACTATATTGTAGTAAGGCTTAAGTGTCATATGCTTAGCATGGAGAATTATGAAAAAAATAGTTTTTTAATTAACGGGTCCAGGTAATGATGCATCCTAGGCTACGAAGAGACACCCTGGAATTCTCCTCCTACCCCATCATTCAGGGGCATTGGCCCTCCCAGTAGAACATATAAGCATGGCCATTTCGGAGACAATACTTGATCTAAAATGCGAGACCTCAGGTAGGCATTAGCTCTTTTCAGAGCCATAAACGCTAAATGTGTTTAATTATCACGAGCACGTTGTGTGGGCAGGCTACTGAAGGAATATCTAATGTATAACTGACACCTTTAATAAACAGTTTATTAGAAGGCAGACGCCCGTCTGTGTGCATAATTACCTTTCAGCATCACAGATTCTTTTATAATGCAATTTGTTCTTTAAAATGGTATTTTCTTTTTTTCCGTGATAATGATTTTTTTTTTTTGCATGTAATGCTGTTCACTGATTGGATTTTAAATAGTGTAGAAGTGATGCTAAATGAAATAAATGGAATTCAACTGAAACTCTGACACTGATTGGAAGACATAATCAAATGGATGGAGCAGTGTATGATTAGAAGGGAATTGTTATTGCTTCGAATGTGTCCGGAGAGAGATGGGAGTGCCTGCTTGAGAAGAGAGGCACAGAGCTTGAGTGAGAGAGAGAGTATGTATTTGTGTGTTATTGCGAGAGGTAACTAGACGTACGTGGAGATTAGTCAAGAATATCCATGTATGATTCATTTTCTGTGCAATTTATGTACTCTTCTACTTCCGACACTCCTGCAATTCCCATGATTAGATTTTGATTTGTGAGCTGTAATTATTTTTGTGTAATATTCCTTTAATATATTCTCTAGATACAATAGCACATTGATTAAAACCGGTCATAGGTGGGTGATTAATACAACAAACTAACCGTCAATCCCAAAATGTAAAATAACCCAACACAACATTCAGCAACACAACAGACCCAAAGTGTCCAATCGTCCTTGATTATTTATCACATATACATGCAAAGACCAAAAAATGAAAGCAGGCGGAGCTAACAGACTTTTTGGAACTTCCCACTCTGCCTGGTGCACAGAGTTATCCAAAAACTCCAGTAGCCCCGGCAGCAGAGCAGAGCTCACCTGGTGCGCACTGTGGGCTGCAGTGTGAACCAGAGCAGAGGCCAGAGGGAGGCAGCCTCTGTAGACTCGTCGCCGTCAGATGACAAGGAGAGGAGGCCCCCCTGGAAGATCCAGGTAAGTCCTTGTCTCTTTCTTTTGTTTTGTTGTCATTGTTTGTGCACACTGGTGCACAAACAAGGAATGAAAAGGTAGCTTTTGACGCCTATGGCCCTGGCCTGAGTTCAGGCAAGGGTCGTAGGCAGCAAAAACTGCTGTTTCAAGTCTCTTGTGCACCAGCCTGACCCGTTTATCCTGGGTCTTTTTTCAACTGCGTGGAATTCTGCAGATTCAGACTCCATTATCTCCACCTAGGCCTACCTGCTACATCTCTCTGCTTCTGCAACTTACCACAATCACCTAATTATTCTTTCACTTCTTTTTGCTGGACTCCCCTATTTCATTTCTGTTCCTCTCGAGCATGGTGCCCAGCAATTCTGTCTCAGGGGACTCCTTCAAATTAGTCTCCTCAACTTTCTCCTCCAGTTTCCTCGGAGAGCACTAGAACTACATTTCCCAGCTGCCCTAAGTGGTTCCAAGCCTGAGGCGAGATCAATACTAGCCAGCCTTCGTATTCTGCCTCATTTGAGGTGGTTACAGAAATATAGCTATTGTTAATGCCTTATGTGCAGAGGAACTGGGGCCTAGTTAGAGGCTGGTTATTGGTAGAGGTAAATATGAACCTACCACTTGCAATAGTGCCCCCACACAACATTAGGTCCAGTCAAGGTCTTAAAACATTAGTCCCTGGCTCAACCCATGGTAGGTTGGCAACAAGCAGGCAGGATTAACTTAGGAGACAGGGATGTAAAGCATTGAAATACACCAATAAAGTGAATAAGTAAGACACAACACACAATAAATGTCCCACACCAATTTATGCAAACAGTAAATATTTTTATCATTAAGATAACACCAAAATGTCAAAATTCCAATATATGGAACCAGAGTTATGAAGCTTAAATAAAAAATGTGCTTTCTAGTGCTTAGAAATCAATAGCGCCAAGCAGGAACATCTGGTCGTTCGTGACTGGAACAAAGTCAAAGTTTGGGGCTGACTGCGATGGAGTGCTGCTTGAATACACTGAGCGGGAGGCCTCGGTCAAAGTTTCACCTTCACACATAGAAACCTTTTTGGAGCTTTCCTCGTTCAACACGTGTGGTCCTCCTTAGCAAACCTATTTAGATGCAAAGTCATTAGACTCTTTTTGTGCGGGAACTTGATCAAATCCTGGAAGTCTGAGCTCCGGAGCTTTCAGCAGGATGAACCTGAAATCCTGCCTGGGTCGCGGTGAGGGTATTTGGCTTCACTCACGATGGTGAGTCAGTCCCCTTATGGAGCTTTTGGAGCCCCAGTTCAATGCTCTGAAGCATGTGTCTGAATCACAAATTCCTTTGTGTAGTCAGAGGCCAGTGACACTGGTGCTTACCACATAGCATAGATGGTCAAATTGCTCTAAACAAATCTTCTATAATATCCAGTCAGACCAAGGAAAGTCCTGGCCTGTGTCTGGGTTGTAGGAGCAGTCCAATCCAATATGGTTTGGATTTTAGCCTGGAGAGGTTGTACATGGCCTCCACTTACAAGGTGACCCACGTACCTAACAAAACTCTACCCTATTTGACACTAACTAGTCTAATAGTCAGGCCTGCCTGCAGCAGGACCTGAAGCACTTCCTTCAGGTGGGTCAGGTGATCTTCCCAGGTGGCACTGTACATAGCTATACCACCTAGATAAGCTGCACTGAACTGTTCCGGTCGAGACAGGACCCTGCTCACCAGCCCATGGAAGGTGGCAAGGGAATTACTTTAAATTGATAATGTACCTCTGGTGTGGAGAATGCTGACCTCTCCATTGCTCCTCTACTTAGGGCAATCTGTCAGTAGCCTGAAGTCAAATCAAATGTACTCAGGTACCCAGGAGCCCCTAACCTATCAATGAGCTCATCAGCTCTAGGTATAGGGTAAGCATCAGTCTTTGTGACTGCATTCAGTCCTATGTAGTCCACACAGAACATCAACTCCTTCTTTTCCCCTTGGGGATTAGGTTTGGGTAGCAGCACGACTGGGCTGGCCCATGGACTGCCAGAAGGCTCAATTACCTGCAATTCTAACATCACAGCTACCTCAGCTTTGATACTGGCTCTGACCTGGTTAGATAATCTGTTCCGCTTGCTTTTGACAGATAGGCTGTTGCCAGTACCAATGTCATGGACACACCAAGTGCTGAGTCCAGAGTTCAGGGAGAATAGACCATCAAACTTCCCCAGCACCTGTTCCCAGCCTCTGCACTGTTGGTCTGTAAATTTGGGAGAGAGTACAACTCACTTCACTGACTCATCCTTCACATTGTCGGAGAGGAGGTCTTGCAATGGCCCAGTTTCCTCTTCTCCTCCTTCATTCTGTGACCGTCAGCATGGTCATGTCTGTCCTGTCATAGTAAGGTTTCAACCTATTGACATGCAGGACCCAGTGAGGGTTCCTGGGGGTTCTTAAAGTCTAACAACTAGGTAACTTCACCATTCTCTTCTAGAATTGGATAGGGCCCAGTCCACTTGTCCTTGAGGGCCCTTGGAGCCACAGGCTCCAACACCCAAAGCAATTGTCCTAGTTTATACTCATGCATAGTAGTCTTCTGGTCATACCAGAGCTTCATGAGCTCTTGGCTGGCCTCCATTTTTCTGCTTGCTTGCTGTACATGTACTCTGAAATCTGAGATCTCAGGCCTTGAACATGGTCCAGTACATTGTCCTTCGCTTCCCTGAGAGGCTTTTCCCAAGACTCTCTCACCATGCACAATTGGCCTCTTACAGAGTGCCGAAACAACAGTTCAAAGGGACTAAAGTCAACTCATTTTTGTGCGACCTCCTTGTAGGCAAACAGTAAACAAGGGAGAGGAAACATCCCATATCCTCCTGAATTTGTCAGATAAACAATTGATCATGCCCTTCTGGGTTTTTTTTTTAACCTTTCAACCAGACCGTTAGTCTGGGGGTTATATGGGGTGGTGAACTTGAAAGTAACATCCAATTCATCTAACATCACCTTCGCACAGCTGGGAATGAAATCTGTGACCCTACTTGAAACAATCTCCTTTGGGAAACCCACTCTGATGAACACCCCTAGAAGGGCCCTAGTCACTGAAGGTGCAGTAAATGTTCTGAGGGGAATTGCCTCAGGGTATCTCGTGGCACTGTCTACTAACACCAAGATATACCTGTTCCCTGGAGTAGTTGGTGGGTCTAGGGGACCAGCAATGTTTACCCTCACCCTCTCAAAGGGAGTCCTGATCACTGGCAGTAGTATCAAAGGAGCCTTTGGCTTGCCCTCTGTCTTGCTACTGGCCTGACAGGTGGCACAGGAGCTGCAAAACACCTTCACTTTGGCAGACATGTTGGGCCAATAGAAATTGTACACCAACTGGTTCCAAATGACCTGCCAAGGGAAGTCATGGCTCAAAGTGAGGAAGAATTCTCTATACTTTTTAGGTACTATCAACCTCCTGGTGGCTCCCTCCTTGAGGTCCCTTAACTCAATCCCAGTAAACTTTATGGGATCCACTAAGATCACCTTCCTCTTGCCTAGAGGCAGTCTGCCTTGCGCTGTCAAGAGTGGGACACTCTCCTTGTACCTCCTCTCTGATGGGTCTACCAGCTCCTGTCAATTCTGCAAAGTTGGGCAGATCTTGCAGGTATGGAATTCCACCTTCAAAGGTCAGATCCTCCCCTCAGGGTTAGATTCCTCTTGCACCTCTCAAGTTCTCTGAGTTGGCTCACAAGACCCAGTGCCCTTTACTCTTCTCATTGGATGCTTGGACCTTTATTCCAGAGTTGAAATGTCCAGCCTTTCCCTGATGAGGAACCTGTGACCTGGTCACAACGCACGCCCACTCAGGGAAATCCAGCATCCTTGCATGGATCATTCTGTCTACCCCTGACCAGTCAAGCAAGGCAAACTCCTTAGGACTGTTGTTCCAGTGTGCAACAGGAGCAGTACTTCAGTGTGCCGTCCTTTGGGTTGCAGACCAGGGTTCCAGCCGGGCAGTTCTTCTTCTTTTTGGCTTCAGGCAGCATATCTGAGTTGCAATGCAGATCAGCCACTTTTATTCAATCATCTTGGGGGACAAACAGGGGGACCACCTTGCCCAATGAGCTGCAGGGTGCCACACAAAAGCATGACAGCTTCTTCCAAAGTGTGGCATTTTTCTTGTCTCATAAGGCTCTGCACTATAAAATTCCAAGATGGACGATTTTCCTTTAGCAGAGTAAGACCTGGTTAAACCAACCTACGGATGTGGCTCATTTTCATTAACACTCTCTCTCTGTGCATCTGCAAATTCCTTTCCTGAGCCTGCTATCTATCTGTGGGTACAGGGTGAGAGGGCAGGCCTGGCTGGAGTTCCTTCTCCTCCTGCTTCCCTTGAAGATCAGTTTGATTTACCCAGCCCCCTTCCTGACCTGGCCTCAGCATCTACCAACCTGCCCAAATCAGATAACCTCTGCTCAGTGCAGGCTAGTTTTCAACTCATCAAAGCAGGCTGGCTATTCCTGCTAAGACTGACCAATCAGGGGAGGCCACTAGCAGGCTGGAGTTTGGCTTACAGAAAAGAAAGTGTATAACTTATTTTCTGTGTTAGTCATGATAGGTTCAACAGTGGCAAGTTGTTGAATTTATCATTACGAAGCTTTTGAGTCCTTTCATGAGATATTTAGGTCCTTCCTAGCAATACCTATGCTTATGGAAAATACCCCCATGTTAGCCTATGGAGCTCAGTTTCTATAATGAGGAAAAAGAAAGGTGCAGTTTTTCCCTCACCAGGGCATATAAAACATTGTTTATAATGTCCCTGCTTATAGCTACATGGCCCCTTCCTCTGGTGCATTTAGGGGAGACCTTAGGAATGGCTTATATATAAAAACAAGGCAGATTATCACTTTGGAAGTACCTTAAATTCCAAAGTCGAATTTGCACACATTTTACTTTTTAAAGACAGCCTGCAAGACAGAGCTGCCTTTACAAATGACAGCAGGAAACATAGCAGGGCACACTCCAGTGCAGGAAATCTACGGTCCTCTAAACTTCCCTGCCCTATCATATATCAGGGACGTATATGTAGTCTGAATTCCCCTTGCCCTTGTATCTACTCTGGACAGGGGTTTGTCATTGCCAAATATAATTGTACCTTTTTACCATATACCTTTTATTCAGAGCCCTGGTCCTGGGCCATTGTGTTTGGTACACTAGCACTGGGCCAGTATAGCAGAGCCAGGGTACAGTCTGGGTCAATTACCACTAGTATCAGTCAGAAACAATGGGATGAACATGCTAAAAGGATGACTTTCTCACAGGCCTGGAACCCAAAGTGGACCCTAATTACTCTTTTTTTAACCCAACAGACAGGGGAAACTCCCCGTTTTCCCTAGTAACTGCTAAGAGGGTCAATAACCTAACTGTCACATATGTGCTAAAAGCTTATTGTAGACTGTCAGCAGTCACCAGAAGAAATTATACCACTATTTATTATGAAAGCACATTGCTGGAATCTGCTCTTAGCACATACCTGAGTGTCTTAGCGCACATTGGCTCACGTACATGCCAGTGCGGTGCCTTCAAAAATGCATATGCTGTCTCCATGTACTGTGGCACACACTGGCTAACGTAAATACCATTGTAGTGCACTAACACATACATGCTCAGTCTCGATGTACTGTTGAATACACTAGCTTGGGTACATATCATCATCATGGCGCACTCAGACATGCATGCGGTGTCTCCTCACATCAGTCATATTGTAGGCCTAGATTGAGCTGAGCACACAGTACTGGAACTTTCTATTAGTGCTCCAGTAGGCCCTACTCTCATGACATAGGTCAGAAGGCCTGTCCATATTACTTCATTACTTACTATAAAATTGTATTTTGCCATCACCATGCCCGTGCTACTCAGCTCCTGATTAAGACAATAGCATTCCATCTTTATGAGAGTAGTGTGTGGTGTGCCCTATAATCAGACTTCAATGTATGAGATAGTCCTAAAACATTTTGCATACACATGATCAGTGTTCTCTGAGGACCAACAATTTCTTACCAAGGATCCAGACATCACAGCAGCAGGGCAATCAGACTGAAGTTCACTTCTACTACAGTCCGAGATACTTTTCTCTCCAGATAATGTCAAACGTTGTCTTCTCCAATTTAGACAAATCCATGATTTGTTTGGAAGAGGAGTGGTCATGTCTATAAGAAACCGTTCTCAAAAGGGTGCAATTTCAAGAGTACTCTCTAGGAGACTTTCAATCCAAGACTAAGTAAGAGTTTTTCTGACAACTTCAGTTCCAGTTTATATAATACATAAAAGGAGGCAAACACAAAATGAAAATGCTTCTCAATGCATTTGTTTCCTATTTATTTCACCTTCGTTATCAACATGTTCTCCATTTTACTCCTTGATTTTTGTTTCTTGCAGCAAAATTCCTTTTTAATTGATCTTGTGGATTTGTTGGCCTTGATTTTTCTCCTTTTCTGATGTCAGTGGGCATTAATGTCTGGCTAACCTACTGCAATTTAGATCTCTATATTCTTGCCTTTGTTTAATTTTCCACGTGATTGAGACCATCTTAAGGAAACTCCTGACATCTTTCATTTGGGTTATACCTTGCAGGGTGAGAACATGGCTACAGAGGGGAGTTGCCTTTTTCTCTGACAGTCAAGAAGAAAAATGAACACACCATCACCACGTCCATTGAGTGCTTGCTGCTAGATGGCTACATTGTTCTTTGTAAACTAGCTGCACCCAGATATCAGGTGTTTACAAAAAAAAATTCACTGCTCTCTGATGTAGGAGGCTGGTCCTCTATGTAGTGTGCAAAACCAGGCACACTGTGTAGAGAGTCCGAGCAACCACTTGTTGGTTTACAGAGGCAAAAACTAGACCACCTAATGCTAATGGAGAAGTGCAAAGCATTTTTTTGTACTCACAATATCAATAAATGAAGACACACACACAAAATAATAATTTGAGATCAATTTACAAAAATAATTCAGATTTTTATAAAACTCTTTAACACCAAGCTCATCAAAATCAGGTAAGTACTTTTTAAGTTATGAATTTTTAAAGTTTAGAAAATGTCTCAGTTATGTGCTTAATTACACACCATAGGAATCAATAAAGAAAGACTTTACAAATGCATATAAAATGAAGCAATGTGTTTACCAATATCTCCTTTTGCATATAGGTTGAGGTCATCAGTGGGCCTTTTGGACCATTTGGAGAAGTTTGGGTGGCTCCTGGTTTCAGCAAGAGCAGCTGCAGAAAGTTGGTGGAGCTGGTGCAAGGCCCACTGCGGGGGACCACTTGGACAAGAACTGCACAGGTGGACTTCAAGGTTAGTCGGTGGGTCCCTTTGGACTGTTGAGGCTGCAAGGGGTGGCGGACCCTTAGAACACAGCTGGATTTTTTGTGCAGGGCAAGGGGTGGCCAGGTGCAGAGCAAATCGGTGAGCCAGGAGCTGTGCTTGGAAGCAGGAGGTAGGTTACTTTGAGGGTCGCTTGCAGGTCAGCAGTGGCACTCTGGTCGGGGGACCTGGTGTTTTCTGAAGTCACTTGACTGGGGATTCCTTTTGGTCCTTTTTCAGTCCAGAGTAGACTGTCCTTCTGGGTGTCCGATGTGAGGTGACCAGCACCTAGGGCCCAGCCAATTTAGGGCGCAGTGCCAACACACTTGGCACACAACAAAGGTTTGTCCTCATGGTCTGATAGGAGGAGGTTGGTCTGGCTGCGGTGTCCAGTTCCTTGGTCAGCAGTTAGTCAGTGAACTGGACTTCACTGGTGTTTTGGTCTTTGTTTCAGGAGAGTGATGTCTTCACTCTGAAGGGGGATCTTCTGTGAAGAGTGGAGGTCCTCTGAGGGTTGGTAGAGTCTAGCCGATGTCCGAACAACCCCTCAATGGCGATTGTCAAGTCCTGGGTGCAGCAGGCAGGGTTTGGCACCTTCATCTTGGTGCAACCGAACTTCAGTTTAGAGCCTTGGATCTCCTTTGTTGCTGGTCTTCTTTTGTCTTTGGAATCTAAACCTCTGGTCTAGGGGTGCCCACTAATTACTGTATTTAGTGGGCGTTTAGGGGAGTACCTTGTTGTGGCCAATGGGTCATCTACCTTTGGGTGGCTACACCCACTAAGTGCCCACTTCCTGTTGACAGAGTTCACTTCCCTACACCTGATTGGCTATTTTCTTTCCAAAGATATAGTAAAATGAAATGGAGGGGTTACCTCACCTGCAACACCTTAGGGGTATTGCAAGCTGGGGCTGACCACTCCTTATGTCCTTTGTGTGTTTTCCCACTGTTGCTCCCACCAAAAGTGGGGGTTTGAAATGAGGGTGGCCATCTGCTGCTCTCACCCCAGGGATCCAGAATCATGTCTAGTGGTGACAGGCTGGGTGTGACCGGCCAGCAACCATGTCAATGTTATTTAAGTTTGCATGGGTCACCTATAAGGTGGCCCCTTGGTACATTTTGCAATACATCCAATACTGGCACCAGTTTGGAATTATCATTCTCAATTGTTTGATACCAAACAACCCAGGGTTCAGAGTAGCCATTGTGTAGCTGTGAAACTCGTACTGACCAGTGTCCAGCACATGTATTTAAAATGGCTGCTCTTTTCACTTACTATGTCCTAGGTTTGGCAAGGACACAGTAGGGGTATATTGCTGATGCATCTATGCCCACATACACAGTATAGTGCATCCTGCCTTAAGGCTAGAAGGCCTGTCAGAGGGGTGAATTACCTATATTGCATGCAGTATTTAGTGGACAGGGCACACAGGCTGTGTGCCATGTCGAGTTTGTATTTTAAGATTGCATAAGGGCACTCAGCCTGCAATGGGAGTGCTGAGTACATCTAGATGCATGGCCCTAGAGGGTGGCACAATCCGTGCTGCTTCCAACAGGGGCCTACCCTTAGTACCCCATGCCCTCGGTACCTAAGTACCGTTTACTAGGTACTTAAAGTGGCAGCTACAGGTGTTCCCTATTGTGCCAGTGCATCACAAGAGTTTTGGGAAATAGATTGGACCCAGGGAACCTGGTTATCAAGGGCCCTTGTCACTAACAGCTTTGAGACCACATCAAATACCTGGAAAAACGTGGGGCTAACCATGACAAAAGAGGCCTTTTCTCACATCAGAACAAAGCATTCAATACCAGTGCGTGCAAGAGGGAAGGAATTGTAATCTAGAGCAGTCAGAAAATACTTGCAATTGGTCACCACAAGTGCTTTTTCTTTTCCGTTTGTGAAGATTCTGAATTCATGTACCAGAAAAAAAATCTTGTGCACACATTCTTGATTGTAGTTTACACAGTCTTGAAATACCTGCAAAAGAAACACCCCAGTGAATACAGGAAATGGCAGAAGACTTACTCCCCAGTTATTAAATGTTAGAATGTCAAGGGGAAAAATAATGTAATACAACATTTTTGTGGCTGCTAGAAAAATGTCCTGAAGGTAGCTACATGCAGGTGAGCATGGATTTTTTGTTTACATCTCCACATCTATGTATGTTGAAGATGTACATATTATTAATGTACATGATTTGATTATAGTAATCCAACTCTTATAAATACGCACTTCCCTATACCATTATTTTTTACAGTATATTTACGCAATAGTATCACTATATTCTTCCCATGATATTCTGGTATAAATCCTCCCACCCCAATGACCTGGACCACTACAAGAGCCAGCGAAAAATTTGCTTTCTGCCATTCATAATTCACACATTTAAGTGCTTATTGACAAGCCCCTTAAGCTGCTTTAGTGCATTTTTTTGACGCTACAGCGACGCAGAACAGCCCCCCTTCCCACTCCATATATACAAACTGGTACAATGGTATCATTGCGCCAGTTTGTAAACCCTTGTGCCACATTATACCTGCACCTGGTATATTGTATGCAGGGGAGGCGTTCCTCCGCTAGGAGGCCCGCAGGAATGGCGCAGTGAAATCTACAAGATTTCACTGTGGCATTCCAGTGTCATTTTTTAATGCCTGCTCAAGGGTTAAACTGAGGCTAGGCTATTTTCAATGGGCCTCCCCAAGCTTTGCTGGTCTAGCATCAACATTTTGTACGCTAGTCCAGCAAAGGGCCACAACTGCATCAGAAATTCTGATGCAGCTGTGCTAACGAGCGCCATGGTGTGCTGTATTATAAATTCAGTGTTACCATGGTGTCATTAAGAGGGACGCAGGGCGGCACAAGCAAACTGGCGCATTGTGATTGATGCTCCAGTTTGTTATAAATGAGGCCCTCAGTTTCTGGAAGGAGGGGATTCAGTGAAGCTTCCTTGATAAGCTAGAAGCCAACAATAAACATTTAGAGGCATATTTACAAGAAAGTTGTGCATCTTCTATAATGCGCCACTTTTCTTGTGTCGCCCTGCACCCCCTAACGTCACTGTGGTAGTGCTGTGTTTACTATACAGTGCACCAAGGTGCACGTTAGCACAAAAGTGTCATAATTTATGACACAATTGTGACACTTTACTGGATTAGCACCATAATTTATGGCGCAAGTCCAGCAAAGCACAGGGAGGCCCCTAGGTTATTATGGGAGCATCAGTTTAATGCCTGCCCTGAGCAGGTGTTAAAAATGATGAAGAAATGGAGCAGTGAAACCTTGTAAATTTCACTGCGCCACGTTTTTTGGGCCTCCTTGCGTGGGAACTCCTTCCCTTGCATACACTATACCTGGCGCAGGTATAATGTGCAGCAAGGGGTTACAAAGTGGGGCAATGCTTGCATTGCCCCACTTTGTAAATATGCCACACGGTGGGGACCTCCTTAACGCCTCCTTAGCATAAGAAAAATACGCTAGGGCGGCGCAAGGAGGCGCAAGTGTCTTTTAAATATGCCCCTTACTTTTTGCTTCATTACACTTGGTTTGGATATGATACATGCAATTGAACTGAAGGTCCTCCGGTACCCACCACAGCAGGCAACGTTGGGCAGTGAGTCAGCCCACTTCGTCCATTGGCTCTTGAGTGTGACTGTCTGCATTTTCCCTTTGCACATGTCCACATCTGCTTTTGCAATGGTTTGCCGTGGGCGAGTTTCTCACCACACATCTACTAGCCCACTCGCTCCCTACGCGGACCTTTGCAGTGCTGCACTTCCTGCACGAGCACTGCTTTCATTGACGGCCATCTCTTAAAGGCAGCCGCAGCCCGTCCTTTAGGGCGAAGGGGCCACCCCCCCCCCCCACCTTTTGCCCCTCATGAAGAGTGTCTGTCAGGCTGAGCAAACGTCAGCCTGACAGACACTCTTAATCTTCAGGTCAGGCAGCCAGGAGCTAGACATGCACGATTTACACAAACTCCTGGCTGCCTGAGCTGACCTTTGCTGGGCTGAAGAGGTCACAGCTCCTATGGGCGTGACCTCCTCGGGTCAGCAAAAGTGCCTCGAGGCCCTTCCCCTCGATGACGTGGGGAAGCATCACCAATTGACTTTGACTTGGGTGCTTCAGGTTTAAGCCCTGAAGCGCCCAGGGCGAGTGTCAATCAATGACACCTCGTCACAGAGTGGGGAGGGGTCAGAAGTCTCACTGACCCCATCCCACGCTGTGACGAGGTTGGGACTGCTGCCTTCCCTCACTGGCTGACCTAAGGTCAGCCAGTGAGGGAAGGCAGCAGTCTCAACCCTCCTGGGACCTCCAAGCTGAAGGTGTGTGTGTGTGTTTTTTTTTAATGAATGTTTGGTGCATGCGTGTATGTTTGAATATTTGATGAGTGTTGTGAATGGATGTGCGTGTGTGATTGAATGAGTGTGAGTGTGCTTCCCACCCGCCCCCCTCCCTCCTAAAATTACTGACCGCCACTGCTTAAAGTTTATCAATAATTTATTGTAGATCGACAATTCCAAATAGGCCGGCAACTTACTTCTAAATGAGTGAACCGTCTTGCAATAATAAAGTATTAATAAATTATACTAAAATGTTAAAATATTACTATGTGCATATGTAACCATGGACTGTGATCATTTAAACGTTTTACAATGTTTTGTTATTGGTATACTCTCCCTGGCAAAGCCCATAGCTCAGCGATGTATTAGTAAATTAAAGACCAGAGCTATTGGGTTTGCTAGTGCTTGTTTAGTAGAAGTACATAATTCGTTAAAGTTTATCCTCAGCTTAAATCAGAGGGGATACATTCACAAAATTCGTTGTAGCAGTAATAGAGCAAGTGTGGCAAAGCTGTTTAAAAGAGGACAATAAACAAATGCAGTTTCATAGCTGGAGAAGGACTCTCCAGCCAAGCATGCCGCACAGATGACTGCAGCAGCAATTGCCAGTTGGATAGATGTGATCTTTAGTATAAGGAACTAATTAAGGAATTCACAGAGGGATAGGAAATAGCCTTTGGTGGCTAGCGAGAGAATAGTTGATTAGCGAAAGGGCATAGTTTTAAAGAAAATATTAATTTCCATAAATTGGCGCATTTAAACTCTTGCTTAAGACAGTCAAAATTTGCAAATCCTCTGGAAGAAGAGCGAGTAGGGCCCCTCACCCCTCCATTGTGAAAAAACCTTACTGGACAATACTGCTGATGATAAGGGCACACAGGTCACTAAACAATGCCTCATTTACAAAGGGACAATGAAGCGATGTCAGGAAATGAATTTTTAGACATGTCAGGCATTGTTCATTGTAGCTAACATGTATCAAGGCTAAACGCACCTGATGTTCGAGCTCAGTGGCTTACACTATCAATCACCTGACATGTCTGTTTAATTAGGATCCAATAATGTTATCAAATCACTTTTTATGCATAGGACGCTGAGAAATTATTATTCTGTTGTGAAATGATTACTGGACGACACATCTAGCACTAACAATTTGAGCAAAAAACACATTCAAAAAGTCTAGGCTCAACATTTTCATGTGTGCACACATCCACACTGACACCAGCATTCCCAAAGACACTGATGTTATGTTTTCTAATCAGCTGTCTAGCTTCCATTTGTGCAGCAGGTGCAGTGGCACCTGGGCCAAAAGACCTGAAGGTCTCACGGCACCCAGATTATTTCTGTAAATTAAAATGCAGCCAAGATGGGGAGGTTGCATTTCTTTCCTTGCTCTTGGGGCCTTGCCTCACTGTATATCCTACTGGTATACCACTGGTTTTAATGTCAATGGAAGGCAATTCCAAAGATGTCTGCCACCCCTTACAAAGCTCTTTCCCCAGTGCAGCATTTAAGTGACGCTGAAATGTCCTGCAAATTGTACGCCAAGTAATCATGAGAAGGTTGCATGAAAGGTTCAGATCTGTTCACAGTGCTGCAGAGAGGTTGAAAGCCACTCTGCCTAAAGTTTAGCTGCACTTCAGTTTGTGATGCTTCCCATGCACAGGTATCCTGTGCAATGCATTAATTCCCAGTGTAGTTCTAGTGAAGTATTCACGTGCCCAGCCGAGAGAGCATATTTATCAAGCTTTCACACAACATAGCAAGCCAGCTTGCTGTGCTGCGCTGTTTGAAAGGGAAAGGACAGGAATACACAGTATTAGACAATATACAGTGCATTTCCTGCCCTTTCCTTGCGCTGGTGCCCTTTTGGCTACCCAGAACCAATGCAGGAACCCTTGCATGATGGTGCAAAGGTGCCCGTATTGTAGGCAGGATTGTTCTTGTGCAGAAAGGGATTCCTTCTTGCACAAAATTAATCTCCAATGGCATTTTCCTCTTTCTATGTGTGCTGAGGAATGAGGAAAAAAACAAGGAGAAAGATAGAAATTTCTCCTTGTTAATCCTCCCTGGGGAGTTGTAGCATTTTTACTCATTCCCAGTTCACTACTAACAGTAAATCTGTGAATGCACCAAAATTCATGAGTGGATGTGTGGGAACACCCATCTTCCACCCATGGAATGCCTTCCTGAGGCAGTGTAATGCAACACAGCAATTCCTGTTGCGTTGCATTACTCTAGATTTATCAAGCCACTCAGAGACATGCAAATCTGACTTAGTAGATGTGTCGCCCTTGCGTCCCCTTGCCTGGTGCAAGGGTGACTCAACTCAATGGTGAATAAGCCCCTAGATGTTTACCACAGTCTTGTAAAATGAAAAAGTAAATGTAAGTGACTGTGAATTAAAAGCATGAGCACAGGTACTCATAGGTGTTTGAAAATATTTGAGAGTAAATGAGGTGAGGATTAAAGTATCCTAGATTTAAGAAGGGAATTGGTTTTCTGGGGATCTAGTCATGCTTGTCAAGTTAATTGAGCCTTTGTGTATTACGTAATTTAAGTTCTGAAGAAGAAAATTACTGGCCAGAATGTACCGAGTTGAATGGGCAGGATTATTGGCATGTCATAAATTCTCAGGTCTTGGATCTGAAAACATTGCAACAGGTAAGATTGCTAAGGAGGTCGGTAATCCTCTGAGAGTCATCCAGGTCACAAGAGGGTGACTTCATTTCAAATTAAAAGGGATGCTACTTCCAGTCCTGAAGGTTCGTGTTTTGATTTTCCTAGTCTTGCTGTGCCTCCTTTGGACGAATTAGGCAAAGACACCTGCAAACAATGATATGTAAGAGAAAAGGTGAGACCTGGAAACAGTGTCCATAATGGCCTATGTGGAGGGGGGCTCACCCTAGTCCACAGGCTCATCTACTGGAATGGCTACCTCAGCTATTTCACAATCAGACTTTGATATGATAACAATAAGACCTAATGCAATAGGAGTTTACTGCTAACTTTGTTGGAATTCTGTGGTGGCCCACAGTGTAGGTGGAAGACAGCAACTGGGGTCCTGTTCTCAATCTGATAGGTGCACTACCAGAATATCAAGCTTTCACAATGATATCCCAAAAATATCAGCTACAGAACATTAGCTATCACTCTAATGCCAAAGTAAGTTCTTATTTAGGGAATTATGAACTTTCAAGTGTAAGAAATTGTAGTCATTTCCTCTCAATTATTCGAAATTTAGGCAAAACTGCTCAAAATTATGCTTAAATATGTGAAATGCAAATGTCATCATTTCATATTATATTTTAGTGTGAACTGAATCCTCTCATAATTTTTTGGTACAAGGACAAAAAGTGCTGCGAACAACAGCCACTCGCATTCTGTTGTTCCTATGCTTTTGCAATAACGTTTTACTGCAAACAACATGTTTGCAGTAAATTCTTACTGTCAATGGCACATAAGTATGTGAAGTAGTTTAATGGAATAATTTCCGTAATTTCACATAACAAACTCCCAAAATTACTCGAATTTTGTCGTGCTAATGTAAATTTCGTCCAGGCCTATTTAATATTCTTTACTCTGAGGCTAAGTATTTTGAGGAGATTTGTATCATATAGGATATCAGAAGCAGAGCTGAGAATACTAAATCTATACTTACCTGTATATAGTTACCTTAACACCTTAACAATTTAGAGGTAATTTGTGACCTCTGTATTCTCATATACACCTTACTAGTAGGCAAGATCCATGTTTTATTACGTTGCTTGATTTTAAGGATATAGCTTGAAAGTATGCTAGCAAGTGGACCTAAGCTTAGTGAACCATTATATTAAAAAAGTGTAATCCGTCTTGTGAACACCATGGAAATCTCTTGGTTTAACCTCGGACCTCTCTCTTCCACTCCCACCACATTGCAAATGTCTTCCTCTGCTTCTTGAAAAACTGTGTCCCGCACCCTAGCGACCTTGAGGCTAGATTTTGGAAATTACATCCCGGGTGGCATTCTGCAGCCGCGTTTAGCCCCACTCTAGACTATTCTTCAGCCTTCAGCCAGAACAGTCTACCACACTTCCTACATTTTCCAAGCGCTCCACTCGCTACCTCTGAATGTCAAGAACACATTCACGATATGCTGCATCGCCTTCAAGCCAATCAAATTGAACAGCTCTCGGTCCTGCTCTTCATTATTGAACAGGTCTGGTTGTGTGAGAAATCTGTGTAGGAGGAACACCCTATTGAATGAGGTGCCCAAGTTCAAAATGTTATTAGATGAGAATTGTCGCAGTGGTGATAGAGCGTTCCGTACTAATAATTTACCTGTATTCGGACGCTCTTTAGGCCGATGAATCTTTTGACTAAGTGGGACTCTCCGTACTCTATATCGGTTAATTTTAACCAAATCAATAATCAATAACGAACATAAGCAATACCTTGATCAACATAACACTTAACAATTAATCCAGAATACATTTCGGCGAACCCTGACCTTTCAGCCAGGAATAACCACACCAGTTTATTCAAAGTTAGTGAATTTTATTTCCCTATATTAACAAAGCTAGCACAATATAGATGTGTCTCAACACCAAATGATAAACGTAAATGAACATTAATAGCTGTCCATAACGGCGAAACAGGTGCAATCTATGCAGCATTTGAATAACAAGGCATTCGATAATAGCAATGCAAATCACTAAAACTATAATCTGTAATGAGCTAATTGCATACATTTAGTCAGCATAACAAGATTTCAAATTGCATCGTGTGACAAAAGGAATCCTCGTCTAACCTCAAATTAGCATCGGCATGTGGGACTTCATGCAAAACAATTTAGCAACATTAATTTAGAAAACTCCTAACTAGGGCTCTTATCAAAATCAGCAGTTGGTTACCTAAAAGAAACACAATGCAATTGTACAATTTCCTTTCATATTTACCAATTACGATCAGCATTCAAGGAAGTCTTCGTCTCGCAGGTACCGTTTCAATCAGCATGGGACGGGGCAAAGGGGGCAAGGGTGGACGGGGCAATTGCCTCACGGCGGCAAAATAAAACTACTACTTCATGCAAAGGGATCAAAGTTAAAGTCTCTAGGGCCAGAATCATATAAAGTCTCTTTCTCTCGATTAGAGAAAGCATCAAAGTCTCTTTCAAAATGGCGTCGCAGCAAAGTGGGCTATAGTAGCTGCAAAGTCTACAAAATGGCGGGATGTCCAATAATGGCTGCTTTCCTCTCGTGCACCTGGTTTAAATAGACAACAGTTCAAATCCAGTAGGGTCTTCCATTGGAGGGTTCATAGGTTAGCTTCAAATTATCCAATCAAAAACAACAGTTCTCAAGCTTTTACTTAAGCATACATTATCCTTGGAGACGGGTACGTAAGTTGCAACATTTTATACCAATTAACTCACTTTCAGAGCTTCCATTGTCCGCACCTGCAGATCGACCTTGGAGTAAAGAGAAAATATGCCAGGCTGGCACGAAACCTTAAGATAAGCATGTGAACGATCTCAGTGGAAAAGTACAGCTTCAAGCAGAAATACACGTTTAATAGCACATTGGAAAAATACGAGCATCTAAACCGTGAGACCAGGCAACTAGGCCGAAGCCTGCACTAAAGTAATGCTAAGCTAAAACATTTTAAACAAGCAAATCATAGCACACGTTTACGATTATGTCGGATTAGTGCAATTCTAATACACCACGTTATATAAAGCACGCTTATAAATGTTGGCAAACTACTCTGAGGGCACATTTTGTCCCCGTACAATCTTTATTAGTTCGGTTAAAGTCACACATGATTATTCCACACTACGTTTATGCGTTAATAAATGTAAAACCTTCATTTTCTGCTTCATCAATCCCTCCTCTGATGACTACTTGTCATCACACCAAATCATGCCCACAAATTTTATTCCATTAAAATTCTGTCAGTTCTTTTTTCCTTTTAATTCCCCTAGTTTTCGCTTTGTAATTCTTCTGCCATTCTCTTCATAATTTTCTCTTCCTTCCTTCTTCTAATTCTTTCCATAATCATTATTATTCCCCTTTTTATTCCCCAAATTCCAAATATGCAAATTAATACTATTAAAATTCCCTGTATTATTTTTAGTAATATTCCCTTCCAAATTCCCCCAATCCAATGTCCCACTGAAGCAAGTCCTTTTCCAACCTTCTCCCACACTCCTGGTTCTTTCAGTTCCTTCAAATCTGCACTCTCTTTTGTTAGATTAGCAAGCATAGTTTTAATTTTCACACTATTGTCTGGAATATACGTACAACAGTGTCGTGCACACAGCATTTTGCAAACGCCGCCATCCTTTGCTAAAAGAATGTCTAAGGCAAGCCTGTTTTGAAGAGTCATAGCTCTTTCCGCTGCAAGTTCAACATCTAACAGTATTATAGCACCTGAAAACTTTGTCAACATGTTATCCACTATAGTAGACAACTTTCTTATTTTGATGGAATTCAACACGACTCCCAACGAAGGAATCATGGCTCCAAATATATCTCCTACCACAGCAGCTGCGGTCTCTCTTTTCTGGATACGATGGGATCCAGGTGTCTTTTGAATCATCGATAGGTCATCCAGTTGATAAACCTTTGGGAACACTATACCCAAATAACATCTCCCCCACCATCCCTTTGGAAGACGATAATAGGCATTATACCCACAAATGTAATATACCCCTAGAATGACAGGGTCAAGTCCGATCATCATGAATGTCCATTTGGCCTTAAAAATAAACGTATGTTTACACTCACTCGTTCCTACAAAAATGTTATCATAATAAGATTCACCTCGATATATACAAAATTTCCCTACATGCCAAGCATCTAAAGCTATTCTCACTTGTGTCTTTATTGCGGCAAAATCATAATTATCTACTGAAGTCCTCTTATGTAGCTCTTTTTCTAATTTCGCATTCATTTGTGCTCTTCTATCATCTGTGCGATCTAAAAAGCTTATTTCTATTGCAGAGAGCGAGCAGGTAAGGTTTTCCCTATGAGCGTGAGCCGTTTCAAAAGGTTGCATTGGCTCGAAAAATTCCCTCATTATTTTAGCATCCCAATCTTTAGCAATCTGACTTAGCTGCGCTATTATAGGAACATATGCAAAGGTAACATCATAATTTGAGTAAAAATACTGTATGTTAGTCTGACCATAAAACCTAGACATTACTATACTACATGTAATCCCGTATGTAAGAGGCATGTGGTGATAAGTCACCCCTTCCTTTACTGATGTCGGTATCTGTGTACACACATAACAATCTTTTGCATCCATAGTCTCAACATATTCTGTTAGCAAGCGATAGAAAACATTATATGAAAGTTCTTTCTTATCATGCAAGAGCCTCTCATCTAATTCTAATCTTTTTAATGCGGTTAGTTCAGTGACAGTAACAGGAGCAAAAGTAGAAGCATCAATCTTCTCATTCTCACCCTTTCCATGCATTCCAAGCACTATTGCAATTATTATTAGTACACATGCAATTACCAAGCCTACACACACATATTTACAATATTTCTTTCTACTATTTTGCGTCATGATCTGTATAGAATCAGAGAGCTGGAAGCACCTGTAAAAGAAACTATTTAGCAATTCAGTTACAAAGCTGAGCGAGCGCAATGTTCACACCGTCTTCTTCAAGAGGCCAGTCACTTATCGGTTAGCAGCATTTGTCTCAATTCGGCAATAACTCAGTCTCAATTCTGCAATAACTCAAAATATTGTTTTTTTTTTTGTTTTTTTTTCCCAAAGTTCAATAACTTACTCTCTCTTTGTTTTTTTCTCTTCAGTTGGCACGTTGTCAAATCGTGTTTAAGAGTCAATCAGGTTTTCAAAAGTCTTATCAGGTTAGCAAATGTCTCATCCGGTTTAGCAATGTCTCAGCTGGTTGTTTCGTATCACGTTAGATTGTAGCAAGCAATATCATTTATTACCCTTTCAATCGACAGAGTCCATAAAACTTTTCTTTTCTATTGGTATCTCTTCTTCTTCGTTCTCGAGGCTAAGAGATACAAATTCGTCAGTCCAATCGTCATTGACTACATATGCCCATTCTGGACCGGAATATCTCCTGTTTGGTATCCTTTTCCTTTTCAATTTTGCTTCTCTTTTCGATTCTGCCTCGCTGGTACTTTCCTCTTTGGCCAAGTCTTTTCCTTCACTTGAGGATGGTACCACAACAGTCACTTCCTTTCTTTTCTCTTTCACTTTTGGCCTTTCTCCGTCGTTCAAACTTTCTTTAGTCCTTTCTTTTATTGGTGATATACTTAGTCTCCTCTTTGCACCGTGTCCATTTGATGGACCTGCGATCTTTTCTGTGGAAGCTTGAACTTTTTCGTTCTGTTCTGCCTTGTCCCCTCCTTCTGGGGAATCAATCACGTTCTCCTTTTCTTTTTCTGTATCGTCTGCTTCTGGGAAAGCCCTCCTCTGATCAGGCTCTCCTTCTTTTTCGCCTTTTTCGAGCCCTTCGTCACTGTTACTTTCGTCAGGCTCTTTATCACTTTCAGCTGCTTCAGGTTCTTTGTCACCTTCAGCTGCTTCAGGCTCTTTGCTACCCTCAGCTGCTTCAGGTTCTTTGTCACCTTCAGCTGCTTCGTCGCTGTCTGAGGATTCTCCTTGGTCTTCCCCAAGCGAGTTGGTCTCTTCGTCCTCAGAGAATATCTCTCTCTCTCCCGTTTCTGCCTGTTCGCTTTCAGTTCGGTTTTGCTCTGTCTCAGCACTCAGCACTGTTTTATCAGGCACTGGCAGTTTCAGTGCTTCAACTTCCTCATCTGTGGGACACAACACTTTCTTTGTGTGACTGGCGTGAATCCAGTTGGGAACTCCCGCACACTTCACAGCGGTAGTTGTCGTCAGGATCACTTGGAAAGGGCCTTTCCAACGGGGTTCCAGATACGACTTTCTCACGTGCTTCTTTACCACGACCCAGTCACCTGCTTTCAGTGTGTGTCCTGGACCTTGAATCGGTGGCAAGGTGGTCGCTTCCACCTGGTGAGAGAAAGAGCGAACCACGTCAGCTAGACTCTTGCAGTAGTCTAACACCATATCATCTGTAATATTCAAAAGCGCGTTTGCGGGAACTGCAGGAAGTCTCATAGCCCTGCCCATGAGAATTTCGTGCGGAGACAAACCAGTCTTTCTATCAGGGGTGTTTCTCATTGACATTAGCACCAAGGGCAATGCGTCAGGCCATTTCAAATTTGTCGATGCACATATTTTCGCCATTCTCGATTTCAGTGTACCATTCATCTGTTCCACCAGTCCTGAGGCTTCAGGGCGATAGCTACAATGCAGCTTTTGCTCAATGTTCAGCGCTTCGCAAAGTAACTTTATCACCTCGTTATTGAAGTGACTTCCCCTATCTGATTCTAAAGAGATCGGGAATCCGAAACGTGGTATTAACTCCCTCAACAATAGCTTTGCAACTGTAAGGCTGTCATTTCTACGTGTGGGGTATGCTTCAATCCAGTGACTAAAAATGCACACAATCACCAACACATACTTCAGACCTCCATGCACAGGTATCTCAATGAAGTCCATTTGCATTCGACTAAATGGGCCACTGGCTCTGCCAATGTGGCTCGCGCTCACAACTGTTCCCTTTCCTGGGTTCATCTGCTGGCAAGTGACACATCGATGGCAAACTGCTTCTGCAGCTTGACGGAATCTGGGTTTAAACCAATCAGTTTTGAACAATCTTATCATGGCATCTCTCCCTAGGTGAGCCTGCCCATGATAGAACCTCGCTAGCTGCGATAAGAGACTATTTGGCAAAACAAATTTTCCCTCATTTGAAACCCATAACTCATCTGGTCTTTTTATACATTGTGATTTAATCCAGGAATCTCTTTCATCCTCACTGACATTATTCTGTAATGCTTTTAGTTCATCTATTGTATCTACGACCTTCAAGGCAAATGCTTCAGCTGGTTCGAGTTCTGGTTCACTTATCGAATTCCATTCATCTCTGAGTAATATACAGTTCAAGGCACAAAATCTTGCAACTTGATCCGCATATGCATTTCCCAGAGAAACATAGTCCTGTCCTTTTGTATGAGCACTACACTTTACCACTGCAACTTCGGCTGGCATTTGAATGGCGTGTAACAATTCCCTTATTCTCTCCCCATTTTTCACTGGGGATCCTGAAGAAGTCAGGAAACCTCTCTGTGACCATAGTTGTCCAAAGTCATGCACAATCCCAAACCCGTACTGACTATCAGTGTAAATGGTGACTTTCATCAATGCAGACAGTTGACATGCTCTTGTAAGGGCTACAAGTTCTGCTACTTGTGCAGAATAGACTCCTTGAAGCCAGGCCGCTTCCAAGACACCTGTTACAGTACATACAGCATATCCTGCTTTCAAAATTCCCATCCCATCTCTTAGACATGAACCATCAACGAAAACAATTTGGTCATTTTCATCAAGCTTAGTATCCTTAATGTCAGGTCGAGGTTTTGTGCAAAATTCAGTCACCTGAAGGCAGTCATGCTCGACGTCTTCAGCGTTCTCAATTTCAGCATTTTCTCCAGGAAGCAAGGTTGCTGGATTCAACGTAGTGCACCTTTTCAGCTGCACGTTCGGTGAGCCCAGAATTATCGTTTCATACCTTGTGAGTCTTGCTCCAGTCATGTGCTGCGTTCGGGAGCGGGTCAAAAGTATCTCAACTGAGTGAGGGACCATGACTGTTACTGGGTGTCCCATCACTATTCCTTCACTCTAAGTGAGGCTGATACCAACTGCTGCTACGGCGCGCAAACACCCTGGAAGTGCTGCTGCGACCGGATCCAAGGTAGCTGAAAAATATGCTACTGGTCTGTTTACGCCACCATGGGCTTGGGTCAAGACAGACAAAGAACATGCATCACGTTCATGACAAAACAATGTGAAAGGCTTTGTGTAATCAGGCATACCTAAAGCTGGAGCCCTGCACATGCATTCCTTCAATTCAACAAAAGCATCCATCTCGTCTCCTTTCAGCTAAGTTTGATCCAAGGCATCCTTCTGGGTCAACTTCAGTAAAGGCTTTGCTAGAGTCGAGAAGTTGGGAATCCACTGGCGACAATAACCCACCATTCCCAAAAACGTCCTCACCTCCCTCCTTGTCTTTGGTGGACTCATTTGAAGTACACTCGTTATTCTTTCCTTCATTATTCTCCGTGACCCTTTCTCTATCTGGTGACCCAAGTATTTCACTTTCTTCTGACAGAACTGCAATTTGGAAGGAGACACCTTATGTCCATTCCTTCCCAAATGGTTCAACAGAGCAATGGTATCGGCTGTGCAGTCACTTTCTGTCTTTGATGCAATCAGCAAGTCATCAATGTACTGTACTAGAGTTGACTCGAATGGCAATTCTAATGCTTCCAAATCTTTCTTTAGGATCTGATTGAAGATTGACGGTGACTCAGAAAACCCTTGAGGAATTCGACACCAACTGTACACTCTGTCTAGGAATTTGAAACAAAAGAGGAATTGGCTGTCCTCATGAAGAGGCACCGAGAAGAACGCTTGTGACAAATCGATGACTGAGAACCATTCGGCCTCGCAAGGGACCTGGAACATTATCACAGCTGGATTAGGTACGACAGGGCAGCATTTGACTATGATGTCGTTTATTTTCCTCAAGTCCTGCACTAGTCGGACCTTTCCACTCGGCTTTATTAGTCCCATGATTGGTGAATTACATGGACTGCTCAACACCTCCTTCAGCACTCCCTGCTTTACAAATTCGGCAATGAGTTGGGCAACTTTCATGGGGGTGTCTTGTGCCATGTGGTATTGTGGGGTCTGGGGAAAGATTGCATTGGGCTTTACAGTCAATTTCACTGGTTCCACTCCTTTCATCAATCCCACCTCTTTCCCTGTCATATCCCACACTTCCCTTCCGACTGTTTCCCGTAATTCAGCTGGGATATCTTCTTCAGTTATCATTGGGAACAGACAAATCAGAGGATAATCTTCATCGACAGTTTCCATCTCCTCCCCCTCTACACTGTCCTCTTCTTCCCCATCACTGCTCGTCTGAATTTTGATTCCCTCGTTCGAACACATAATCGAACATCCCAATTTGCACAATAGGTCTCTCCCTAATAGTGCTATCGGGCTTGAGTCACATACCACAAATTTGTGTAACCCTTGATAGTTACCAATGCTGACTGGTACCGGATCTGTAATCGGGTTTGTCAGGTGCCTGTTTGCTACTCCCACCACTTGAACTGTACTCCCTGAGAGTGGCAGATTTGGTACTTCACTGCTCTTAACAGTTGAACGTGTGGCTCCCGTGTCAACCAAGAATGAGACACGATGACCCATTACTCTTCCCTCCACGTACGGACCCTTTTGATCAACTTCCAAGGATGCTGCAAGCACACAATCTCCTTCTTCTTCTGAACTTTCACTCTCCCATACATTGTTTATTCCACTCTCACTGTGCAATGGGAACTATTGTACGGTGCCATTTGTACTCATTACCTGACCCGAGACCTGTGGAGGAACCATCACTTGCTGCTGACTCATTGGTGCCAAAGGTATTTGCATTTGCTGATTAAGTACCATGGGTAACTGCTGTTGCATTGGCTGCATTTGCGTCATCTGCATACGAGGCATCTGCATCTGCTGCGGCTGCATAGGTTGTAATCCCTGCAACTGATTTACGGTCTGAAAATTTGGGTTTGGACCTCTCATTTTCGGTCCCCTCATTGTCTGAAATGCATTGACATCATTGTTTTGCTGACCGACACCTGCACCTGCACCTTCCTGCACCACCATCGGGCACTCGCGTTTCCAATGACCGACGATCCCGCACACGTGACACGGCATCGCCTTCTTCATTGCCTGCACACCATTCACAACAGTGTTCAAATCCGGACCATTATTCACAAAACCTCCTCTGCCTCTGCCTCTCCCCTGTGGCTGAAACGCCATGGTTCCCTGCAACTGCGGCTGCGGTTGCGGTACCTGTTGTTGGAACCCTTGCAACCCCTGCAGACCTTGCAAACCTGTCTGAGCTGCCTTAAGCTGCATCATCATCACCTTCTCTTTCAACCTTTTCTGTTTCACCTCAATTTCGTCGCTGCAGTATTTCGCATAATTCAATACTTCGTCAATAGGTTTCGACTGCCAGCAAATCAAATGCGACTTTATCATCTGACTTATCTCTGGCCTCAGCCCTTCCACAAATCTAAACACAAAATGAAGCATGTCCTTCGCCTCTATTGTTTCCGTGCCACTGTAGTTTTTGAACGCCTTCAACAACCTCTCATAGTAACTATGAATCGATTCTTTAGCCTCTTGGGCAGTTCGATCAATCTTCTGCCAATCCACATTTTTCGCGGCAACCTTCGTCTTCAAATGCTCAATCACCTTATAGTACAAGCTCATCACCATAGGTGATGGTGCACCCGTATCCCTATCTCTCTCCGGTTCACTTGTCGGCCAACCTACCGCTCTTTTGCAATCCTCCCACAAATCTGCCGGAACCACAATCTCAAATAGAGTGTTCAGGTCTTCCCAGAGACATTTTGCAAGCTTCACAAACCTATCAGTCTGTTGATACCATTCAATCGGCTTCTCTCTCAGTTTGGGAAAATCGTCCGTAAAAGACTGAATATCGCTTCTGTGCCATGGTACATGTATTAATTTTCCCCCTGCTGTTTCCCTCATTGGTAACATGGTTACTGCCTCGCTGCTCTGTGGTCTTTTCTCATTGTGCTCTGTAGCACTGTCCCTCCTCTTTTCCTTTCTCTTTACCCACCTGCTTTCCCACTTGTCTAAGCACCTCCACACTTGTGCACTCTGTAGCAGTTCTCTAAGGTGCGCCTTCATGCCTGCTGACCTCATATGTTCAAAATCTGTGGTCCCAAAATCCAACCTGTAGCTCCTGCTCAAGTGTTTTGTCTTGTCTATATCAACCCCGTTTTTGTCGGCTATTTCCTGCAAGCTCTTATGTACCTTGTTCACTTCCTTCGTAATCCTGGGACATAGATACCTCAGTTCTTCTTCCGAGTAGGATTCTAACCTATTCACACCCATAGTCCCTTCCACCAATTCTTGTGCTTCCATGTTCAGCCTCATCCTATTCATATAATCTTCTCCCTTCCCACTGGCTGAGCTTTGTGTGGAATTCAGACTGTTGAACCACTGTGTCAGCTGTTGCGCATTCAACCCCATAAGTGTAGCATTTACATCGACTGCCATTGATGGTTGCGGCAACTTTTCAGTGTTCGATGTTAGAGGTATTATCAGTGGGGGGCTCGACCTCACCAGTGTTGACTGAGCACATATGGGACTAAACTCCATCAAGGATCTGGATCCAGTTGGCTGAGCCGCTATCGGAGTTATCCCTGGAGTGTTTTCTATGCACCTTCTTTCTGTCCCATTCTGCAGCATTGATCCTTGACTGCTCATACCTAAGTTAGGCTGACTATACAAAGGTACTGGTGGACCTACAGTAATGGGCAGTGATATCGCGTCTGGGTTCTGTCCATTTCCCATGTTCTGAGATATGTTCATTCCCATATTATGGGTCATCATTGCCGGCATGCCCATCTGACTCCCCGTCATTTGAGCATGTGCTGTTACCCCCTGCATCTGCTTTTGAAGCATCAAAAACTGGGTTGATTCAGCTTGTGCCATTGTTGGGTTGTGACCATTCTGTACTCCCCTTACGGTTGGATCTAGAATCATTCCTGCACTGTTGTCACTGCTGTAGTACCCTGGCATCTGCGGCTGATAATTTTCTGCTGGTTTCAACATGGGTACATCTGGATATATTCTCCTGACCGGCGGTATCTGCGGGGTGAACAGTAAACTCGGGTCCTTAGATCCCGATGATGCTCCTGAACTCTGAGTTTCGCTGTTCTGTACCGGTGCCGGAGGGGCAGAACTGGTACTTGGACCTTGTCCACTCTCCGCATAAGGTGGTGGACGGTCGTTCAGCAATTGCATTATTAGCTCCTCATCCTCTAACTCCTCTTCTCTTCTCAACTTTTCCTCGTCCTCTCTATCCTTGGAACACCTCCTGTTTGTCTTACAGGTAGCTTTCTTACCTGCCTCCCCTTCTTCCTTAGTAATTGCGGGAAACAATTTTATCCCCTGCAATACATCTGACCTCCACACCTTCTGTGCATTATCATACCTAGCGTCCGCTGGTGTCTTTTCTACCTTCCTCATCCTGGTCTCGAACTTATTTTGCTGCTGCTGTCTAGCCATTAGTTCCCAAATTGCTAGAGCCTCAAACTGTGCTGGCCTTGGAGGTACCTTCATGTCGTACATCGTGAATCTCAAATTCTCTAGGATCCTTATATTGAATGTCCCATGTATCGGGAACGCTACGCTCCCATGTTTCTCTGTCAGTTTGTGCCATTGCTTTAGCCAAAGACACGGAGCTACCCCCTTCTCTTCCATTACAATGTAAGCTGGTGGGCCTTCGGGCGGCGTTTCCTCTCCTACGCTCGCTTTAATGTATGTCTCCCCCTTCATCGCACTCCTTAATGCTTTAAAAAATTTCATTTTCTCGTCTTTTATTTCACAAAGTTTGTAATCAATAGGTGACTTTAATTCCCGGAATACTCTTCGCTTGCCTTTCCCCTTCCAATCGAGCCCCACGGACTGCGTCCAATCCATGCACGACCCTTCTCTGCAACCAACCTATCCCAGCGCGGCTCCTAGTGACGTCACACTCACACACACTGCGGCTGACAAAGCCTCGCGGCTAGTCCTCCTTCACTCAGCTCTTTTCGTAACAACTTCTTGCATGTATCGCGAGCTACCAAAAATATAAAACAGATCTGTCGGTTTACTACAGGAAGGGTAACACAGTCGCTTCAGGACCTTAGGGATTTTTCACTAGCCTCGGCAGTTATTCCATCTTTCTCGGTCCCCACGTTCGCAAGCAAATCTGACCCGCAGACTCTGCTCTCAACTTGTCAGTGATCTATGCTAGTGCACTTAGAATTTTGTCAAACCCCGAAGTCGAAGTTTCTTTCACTCCCTAACACACGTACCAACTTGTTGACCACGCCCGATCAACCTACGAAACCGCCCAGACCACAACATAAAACAACATACTCCGGAGTCTCTTGACCTCGCAGGGCCCGTCTCAACAACAACAACCACGTGGACCTTTTTTATGCACGAAGCGCCACATGCACATGAAGTTCGACGACTTCCCTACTCTCACACTCGGAGTCGCACCTCCGCTATTTCTATGAAGTTCGACGACTTCCCTACTTCTACACTCGGAGTCGCACCTCCGCTATCCTCTAAAAAGAAAAAAAATTCCTCGCAACCTTCTCACACATCTGCGGCAGTAAGCTGTGCAAGCGCAAAACCCTAACTTCTCTCATACCGTCACTAGTACCACCAACGCCGATTCCACACCTCCATTCTCTTCATTCGCAAGCTCCGAGATCCCGGGAAAGTCGCGGTGGACCTAGCCCATCATCATTCTGTCAATCTATTTTACCCAAGAAAAATCTAATTCAACTTCTCGAATGGGGTCTCAAAGGGCGTAACCGTTAATTCAACACCATGTACTTTAAGAGTACGGGGTCCCAAAAGACAAAACCGTCCTCTGCTACCATCTACTGATAGAGCGTTCCGTACTAATAATTTACCTGTATTCGGACGCTCTTTAGGCCGATGAATCTTTTGACTAAGTGGGACTCTCCGTACTCTATATCGGTTAATTTTAATCAAATCAATAATCAATAACGAACATAAGCAATACCTTGATCAACATAACACTTAACAATTAATCCAGAATACATTTCGGCGAACCCTGACCTTTCAGCCAGGAATAACCACACCAGTTTATTCAAAGTTAGTGAATTTTATTTCCCTATATTAACAAAGCTAGCACAATATAGATGTGTCTCAACACCAAATGATAAACGTAAATGAACATTAATAGCTGTCCATAACGGCGAAACAGGTGCAATCTATGCAGCATTTGAATAACAAGGCATTCGATAATAGCAATGCAAATTACTAAAACTATAATCTGTAATGAGCTAATTGCATACATTTAGTCAGCATAACAAGATCTCAAATTGCATCGTGTGACAAAAGGAATCCTCGTCTAACCTCAAATTAGCATCGGCATGTGGGACTTCATGCAAAACAATTTAGCAACATTAATTTAGAAAACTCCTAACTAGGGCTCTTATCAAAATCAGCAGTTGGTTACCTAAAAGAAACACAATGCAATTGTACAATTTCCTTTCATATTTACCAATTACGATCAGCATTCAAGGAAGTCTTCGTCTCGCAGGTACCGTTTCGATCAGCATGGGACGGGGCAAAGGGGGCAAGGGTGGACGGGGCAATTGCCTCACGGCGGCAAAATAAAACTACTACTTCATGCAAAGGGATCAAAGTTAAAGTCTCTAGGGCCAGAATCATATAAAGTCTCTTTCTCTCGATTAGAGAAAGCATCAAAGTCTCTTTCAAAATGGCGTCGCAGCAAAGTGGGCCATAGTAGCTGCAAAGTCTACAAAATGGCGGGATGTCCAATAATGGCTGCTTTCCTCTCGTGCACCTGGTTTAAATAGACAACAGTTCAAATCCAGTAGGGTCTTCCATTGGAGGGTTCATAGGTTAGCTTCAAATTATCCAATCAAAAACAACAGTTCTCAAGCTTTTACTTAAGCATACATTATCCTTGGAGACGGGTACGTAAGTTGCAACATTGTATACCAATTAACTCACTTTCAGAGCTTCCATTGTCCGCACCTGCAGATCGACCTTGGAGTAAAGAGAAAATATGCCAGGCTGGCACGAAACCTTAAGATAAGCATGTGAACGATCTCAGTGGAAAAGTACAGCTTCAAGCAGAAATACACGTTTAATAGCACATTGGAAAAATACGAGCATCTAAACCGTGAGACCAGGCAACTAGGCCGAAGCCTGCACTAAAGTAATGCTAAGCTAAAACATTTTAAACAAGCAAATCATAGCACACGTTTACGATTATGTCGGATTAGTGCAATTCTAATACACCACGTTATATAAAGCACGCTTATAAATGTTGGCAAACTACTCTGAGGGCACATTTTGTCCCCGTACAATCTTTATTAGTTCGGTTAAAGTCACACATGATTATTCCACACTACGTTTATGCGTTAATAAATGTAAAACCTTCATTTTCTGCTTCATCAGTGGCTCAGCTTGGTATTCACTTCTCAACGCCATCAAATTCTAGTCTTTGTGCTTCATCTTCCGGAATCTACTTAAGACGCAGCTCTTCAGTGTTTTGCTGGACTGAATCAGACTTCTCACTACTTGTTCTTTTTCTCTGTTTTATTAGCCTCCTTCACTTCCCTCTTGCTAGGTACCATTGACTTCTGGAAGCTACCTAAAATGCATCTATGCATCCACTTCACATCATCCCTCACTGTATCAATTTGCTATCTCTATTTTTCCATCCTTCAGCCCCTCTTGCCTCTGCCAAACCTCTATTCACTCTCTTGTCCTTCGTGATTTCTATTTTGTTTCCTTCCATCAGTTCGTTTGTCTATTTTGTGCTATGCATATTGGTTCTGTTTTCCGGTAAAGCGCTTAATTATCCTCTGGTGCTAAAGGACAATAAGGAAGAATAAATACATTAACTGCATCTCATGCATGTACTAACAACAGATACAACCTTGTCTGACCATAAGAGAGTGGCCACTCTGTGTGCATACGCCAGCACGTGTCACCTGCCAAAATGGCGGTCAAGGCACGTGATAGGGCCTGCTCAATTAATCTCAGTTGTAATTCCTGGTCTGCATGCAAGCCTGCTCTCGGCCTTAGATGTCAGATAGGCTTATAAGAGATCAAACTACCTGGGATAAAATGACACCAGTTTCGCTAGTGTTTGCCCTGCCTTTCTGGATGTTGTTTTGAGTCTGGTCCGTCAGTGCCAACACAACTGCAAAATCGCCCAACACCGGTTATTCAGCCGCTAGTTCCTAATTCTATTCAATGCTTTCTCCCTGGGCGGCTGACCTGATGCTGCAGGAGAGCTATTTCTAAACTGAAATAATGGAAATCATACCTCTTCCTGAGGAAATCTGGATCATCCGAGCCTCAGTCGCGATGAAAATGTAAGGTCTAATGCATTTTTCATCATCTTAATGAGCACATGCTTGTCTCAAACCAGTTTATGCAAAGAGAATGCCGTCCCTTTCCCTCCCCCATCCAAATCCCTCACGGGGTTTAGAATGGGTCATTAAATTGCTTCTAATCTGAGCACTTGTCTGTGCCATCAGCAAATTATAAAGGCAGTGCGGACATCTCCACGGGACTCAGGAATGTTAACGGGTGGGCATACATCTCTTCCATCTGTGCATTCATGGGAAAGTGTTGGTTTTACAAAAAACAGGAGCGTTGTGGCAGCACCATGCCTGTTTCAGACTGCTAATTCACTAGTTTGCTGTGGGAAAGAACTATTGTTGTCAGTTCATGTCTAACATGACAGCGCAGGTGTCTGCTGCTAATTCTTTAAAATATACATAGAATGGGCCATTGCTCTTTATAGACAAAAAATGTTTGGACTTGGGCCTTTCTGCAGGGTCATCCCCAAATTTTTGCCTTCTCTCTTCTTTTTTTCTAAACTTGCTTTTGTTGGCTTTTGGGACTTTACTATTTCTAACCAGTCCTAAAGTACTTGTGCTCCCTCCTCTAAAAATGGTAAAATTGGCCAACACCCAATCACCGATTTATTTTCTGTGTAAGTCACTAGTAAAGTGGTACTGCTTATACCCAGGGCCTATAAATTAAATGCTACTACAGGACCTGCAGCACTGATAGGACCAAACATTTAATTAGCTCTTTAAACATGTCCCTGGCTTGCCATTGCAGCCTGTGCATGCAGTTTTAAACTATCATTTAGACCTGGCAAAATATACAATTTGTCATGCCAAAACGTTCCTTTTTAATACATATAATCCACCCCTAGCATAGACTCGAGCAGCCCAGAGGGAAGGGAGCAGTGTATTTAAAAAGTAGGACATGTACTTTTAAGTTTTACATGTCCTGGTATCGAAAATGTCCTCAAGTTATTTTTCACTACTGGAAGGCCTATCTCTCCCATCGGATAACACTGGAGTTTAATAAGCAGTATCCTTCCAATTGGGAACAGGGAGACAGGCTGAGGTTGATGTCTAAAGAATTTTTAATCACAATTCTAAAATTGCCAATTTTAGAAAGTTGACATTTTCTTGTACTAATAATTTAGTGCCTGAAGCCTGTTCCTGGGTCACATCACTATGTGTTGCTGGCGGTTAGTATTTCTGTATTGCTCCCAGACACTGAGACAAAGAGAAGGTAGCTGTAGACAGGATGGGCCACTCCAAGTTAAGGAGTAGTGGGAGGAGCTGTCATATATCACACTTGCACATCACAAAAGCACTGCCTGAGTACTCTCAAAAAAGGATTTTCACTAGTTTATTGTGACTCTAGATAAACAGGGTGAGGACAGTGAGGAAGGGGATGCCTAACACCTCAGGGGGTAGAAACTTATGGAAGCCTTTTCCACTTCAGAGTCAGCACCAGGTAGAAATATCGGGCCTCAGACCTTCAACTTTTCAGGACCTGTGGGCTTTGCCAGGAAGAAGAACTACTGTGCTGCTGTAAGGACGAACACTCTGCTACACTGCTGCTCTGCTCTGAAGGACTGCTGCCTTGCTGTGGTGTCCTGCTGCCTGCTTCTCTCTTGCCAGGATGAGAAGGACTAGACCTGCATCGTTGAACCTAGGACCCCAGAGTGAGTCAAAGGGCTAGTTGGCTGACTTCCTGACTAGAGCCTCAGGGATAGAGGGCTCCAACAACCTTGAACCCAGCACCTGCCATCTGTGCATCCTGCCCTGCTAAGTGGTGCCACTGCAACCCTGGATCATTGGAAGTGCACCTGAATATGCTCAACTAGCCCACCGGTGGTTCCAGCAGAACCAACACATCTCTTCTCCTGCATGGCGCAACCGTGAGCAGAACTAACACATCGCCTCTGCTGTATGGACTTTCCCCATATCAAGGACGTAGCATTGCAGCCCACACCCCATCAACCTGCTGCTGCACAACACATCCCCAATGCAGGCCCTTGGATCACAAGAATGTAATTAACAGCATGGTAAACGATGACGCAGGACCTCGCATTGCTGCCTCGCAGCTCCTTGTCAACGGACACTGAAAAAGGGCTTCGCATCGCCATGACTGTACAATACATACTTGACTTGTGACTACGCAAATCTTCACAACCAATAATTAAGGTACTCTTGCTCAGCAAGCCTAGCTAGGTCCTTGTATCCAACCCACACTCCATCGCAGTTGGGTTCAACTTGTGACTTTGTCCGGTCTAACTTGACCAGATATTCACAGATGGTTCTTTGTACTTTTTGACACTATCTTAATGATTTTTTTAAATTACATATCTCTGGTTCTACTGATTGGATTTTGTTGTTTTGGTACTGATTTATTTACTAAAATGTACTCAATTTTTCTAAATTGGTATGGGATTTTTCTTTTTTTGCACTTTCACTTTATTACTGTTTAAAGTGCTGCTTAAATACTTTAAATGTTGCCTTTAAGTTAAGCTTGATTGCTTTTTGTCGAACTACCAGATGGTTGAGCATAGGTTAATTTGAGGTTTGCTTGTGGCTTCACTCGGACAAGGCCTTCCCTTGCTGCTTGGGTAGTGTTTTACCGCTTGCAACCAATAACCCAATTTCTTATAAATATACTATCATACCTCATGTTATGAGTATCATTCTTCTACTATACAATCTCTACATTGCAACGCATGAAAGGCTATTTTACAGCTCAAAAGTAAGCTGAAACTTCACTCAGACATTGTTTTATTTCGCATATAATATATACATGGAGCAGCCTTTTTGTTTGTTTAGTTATTACATCAGAGGGCACAAGCACACACTCACAAATACATATCTGTGCATGCATAAACATAGACACATAAACACACACTCCCTCTGCTCTTCCCTATACATCACAATAGGGCAATGATGTAAAGGTGAAGGGGAACAAAACAACAGAAAGGCATTCGTCACTGTCTGTGAAACCAGCTCAGCATCTTTGAAGGCATACAGGGGTTCTCAGAGTGTGTGGGCCTCAGAAATGCTTTTGTGGCCACACACACCTACCAATTTTAATGCACATGGAATTTTTCTGTAAAAGAAGGTTACATGATCTGCACACAACCGACTGGAAGGTGCCTTCTGGTGCAACCGCACATGTCCCAAGAAGATGCCAAAGTGCAACATAAGTCGCTGTTGCTAGTGGAAAGAAGGTGATTAAATGTCAAAATAGCATTGAGCTTGGGATACACAAATCCCCTTCACGCTCAGAAGCATTGACAAAGACAATAGGGCTTCCTTTAATGTCCTAAACCACCCAAATAGCATTTGTGCATGTTTGTGTTTTCATGTGCTAGTGCATTAGAGCCAGATTTATTGCCGTTTCAAATGCTTGTTTTTATGTTGTCAACCTGTTATACAGATCAATAACACATGGCAATTAAGAGCTAAGTCCACTGCAAAAAACAAGAGCGAACAATAATGAAGTAAACATTGAGTTGCATCACGTGATCTGTGAATTTTCTGGGTCATTCTCACAACTGAGCACACATTTTCATAACACCACTTGGGGCCAAACAATTAAAGTGTCCTTAGAGTGCAGAGGGTGTTATTAGCTGCGTTTCAACTCACAGATGCAGTTTCATGTCACAGGAAGGCAGCAGCTCCTGTGCTACCCTCCTTTAAATCCACAATGGGTACTTTATTCGCATGCAAGAAGGGACCGCCAAAGCTCATATGCTTACGCTACAGTAAAGATGCAGGGATGTGGTGTGTCAAAATGACTGTGGGGATAGGCCTCCGATGCTTATGCAGCCCCTTCTGTAGTACCCATTGCCAATGATACATATCTTACACTTGCAAGTGTAAACAGAGACTTCCTTTGTTTGCAAGGGAATGAGGTCCTATGGAAAGGAGAAACGTAGTCACTCACCTATGCAATACAACAGATGTGGATGCAAGGGGCAGGTACTCCTGGAAGCACATTAACCATGCGCCATCTAGGAAGGGGTAAATAATAAAGGGTGAGAGTAATGCCAAATTCATGAATCAGACCATAAAAATGTTGAGAAACTGATTAGAAGGGTTAATATGCAGAAGAGGCTAACTCAGTTTTAAATGCTTCTGTCTTTTGAGTTATCTTAACTTTTTTATACATTGAGTTAAAATACCAGGTAGTCATGTAGCAATAATCAAAAAATACCAGTGATAGGGCAGAACTGAAACTTAACTTACAATTTCAAATCACCGTAGGCCCTGCTGCTGCCTAACATCGTGTGGACTTTGTGTGGTTAGGATCTGGTATGGAACTTTTAATGCTTCTATTATGGCATAGCATTAATCGGTTATCACTCGAAATGATATATAAAATTATGCCTACTCACTCTTGATGGTATATTGCATGAAAAATGTGTGTTCAATGGTCATGCTAGAGACCAACTAGGAGACTGAGTTGAGGAAAACTGTCTTACGCAAAGTCATTTTCTACATGAACTAGTCCCTAGCAAGTCATTTTCTTATCAAAACTATGAAATGTGTATAATATAGCAACAAAACTGGATAACACCCAACAGAGACCTGTGAAGGATCACAGTAGGCGTAAAGCCCACCCAACGAGGGGCTAACATACTACACTCCCCTTCCAAAGGTAGGCTGAGCATGTCTACTATGAAAGAATAGCAGACTGCTCGAGTCACCACTTCATCCTGTACTACTGCATTCTCATCAGTGCATTGAGTAAATATGTGATGGACAGGGCACACTTCTTTGTGTAGTTAGGTTATTGTCCTAATCTGCAATAGAAAGTCCCAGCGAGGGTGCAGCGACTGGAACTATGCACCTAATTGGTAATTAGGAAGCCTGGGTGGAGTTCGCGGAGATCCGGGGAACTCTGGGAAGTTACCAAAAAACTCTGCTGCACTAAGGGGAGTACCGCAGGTGGTGGAGTGCATTAGGTTGTGCTGTTTGTAATGATTTTTTTAGCACCGGTTATTTGTCTCGTGATGTAAAATCAGCACAAATGGCACCCCGTGCAGCACAAAAGGACGCTTCTTCTTTTCTACTGCTCAAGTAGATTTTATACTCGAGCAGCAGCTTCCTCAACGTGAACAGAAGGTTCCTCTACGCAAGCAGTAGCAACCATCCACAACGTCCCGCATTCAGAAATCCTGCAGGGAGGTGGTCTGGGGTAAGATTTTCCTCATTCGTGGTAGCCAACTTAATTGCGAGTGCGAACAAGGAAAAAAACTCTGCTACTCTGAGTTTTCAGTTTTCACAACTCTACACTCTACGTGGAGCGCAGAGTGGGAAAAACTACACAAACTCAGTGAGGGGAGTGGAGTTCACTGCCCACCCCTAGTAATTAGGCACCTGAAAGCCACATTACCATGAGGGTGCAGTGTTCTCACCGCTGCTCACCTTTGTGCCAGTAGCAGACCAGGACAATGCACCCTTTTAGAGTGCTCAGCTTATAGGTGCACATTTGCGCCTGTGCACTGAACAGTAGATTAGTGAAAGGTGGGCAGGTTGTGTAAAGCCGCCAGTATGCCTTTCACTGAAGACAGAGACGCGTCCTCACATTTAAACAGGGAGTGTCCCGCTGCAGGCGTGCGTAGTGGGTGACTGCACCTGCCTGCAGAGAGATGCATGGGAGGCCGTATGACCCCCTATACCCATTCAAGGGTTGCAATCAGGGACACACCCAGGGGCATATTTAACCAACAATCACGCAATGCAGCAAGTCTCCTTGCATGCTGCATGACAGGGAAAGGGCAGGAATGTGCTGTACTTAACACAGTATGGTGCATTCCTGTCTTTCCCTGCACTGGCACAAAATGGTCTGCCTAGTGCTAATACGGGCAGCCTTGCACAATGGTTGTTTTACATGGGAAGAGGCATCTTCTGAGACAAAAACAATCCTGAGAGGCATTTTCCCCTTTCCACATGTGCTGCATTTCGCAGACTGCAGCGCACGCAGAAAGAGGAACTAATGAGGAGAAATAAAGACATTTCTCCTGGTTACGCCTCTCCTGGATAGACGTAGGACTTTGCAGCATTCCCAGCCCTACCAGTAATGGGAAATCTGGGAATGCACCAAAATCCGTGGGTGGATGTGTGGGAACACACACTCTCCACCCATAAAATGCCTTCCAGGGGTAGAGCAATGCAATGCAGCAATTTGTGCTGTGCTGTGTTCTTTATCAAGCCAGGCAAGGCCATGCAAGGTGGAATACAAACAAAAAATCAGTAGCTCTGACACATATTTCATTTGTGCCCTGCATGGAGATGTTAATAATAATTTTTCCTGTCCAGTTTGCCACACTATGTATAGCGCCCTATCTGAATAGAAAGGGCCTTCTGATGCATTGACCCATTGGCCCTGTGGCGGATGGGCCACTGAGTCAGAGGTGTCTGAAAGTGGAGCTAGCTAATACTCAGTCATTGGAAAAATACTAGCGCGGTCCTCTCCAAATGAGGCAGAGGAAATACAGACTTAGCACCAAATGCTAAAGTAAGACGTGTCTAATTAATGTGTTCCATATATCAGGACAACACCTTAGGAAAATTATGAAATAATCTGATATTTATGAAAGAGGTTTTCGACTTTTAAATTGATATCAAAAGGGGTGAGCATATTGGCAAGACTTTCAGTGAGGAATGAAGGCCCAGATTTACAAGGAGTTGATGTAACACAGGACATCAAATAGCAGTGCTGCATGACAAGAATTGAGAACTGTGTCATATATGTAAAATAGTGGTACATTTCATCTTTCTATCTGCACTGGTGCACTTTCAGCAGCCATACACCAACACAGGTGCCCTTGAGCCATAGTTCTAGGGTGTCTGCATTGTGGTCAGCATAGTTCTTTTGCAGTAAGGGATCCCTTCTTGCGCGAGAACTATGCTATAAGGCAATTGCACTTTTCTCTGCTGTAGAAGGCCCTTCTCAACTTCATTAACACATTTAATGTGGTACAGCACATCACCCAACCACCAGGCTTTAAAGGTCACATCCTCAAGCTATTCACCTAATCATCACAAACAATCCACTTCAAACCATCCATAACCATGGACTGGACCAACCATCTCGTCATCACTATCTTCCTGCTTAGCATTCTACCAAAAAGCCAAAGTCAACCCAACACAGAAGAACCACAGCTTCTAAGATTTTCACAGGAAATCAGCATGCTTGGAACTAATATCCAAAAGTGCTCTAGAAACTGTACCAGTGCAGCAGCTGCAGGCTATACTCTCAAAACAAGAGACCTTGACCACACTCATAAGCATAAGTATTGAAATGTCACTCTTTAGGACGTGGTGGAGATCAGGAAACAAGGATTCTAGATGGATATGAAAGATATCCATCTTTTAATTGCAAAACATGCAAACCTACTTCAAATCTGCCTGCACTTAAATGTATGAAAGATAAAATCTGTTTTGAATCAAAACTTCAGACTGCATGTATACCAGTAAAGTTGCACTAGGAAATATAGCAACAGACGCAGAACGATAGGGGATACCGCCTCCTGCCATGTTGCTAGAAAACTAAGGGGCATATTTACAAGAAAGTGGTGCATCATAAATGATGCATCACTTTTCATGTGCCCCGTCCCCCCCACGGCATCTAACAACACCATGGTTGTGCCGTATTTAAAAAAATACAGCGCACCATGGCAGTTGTTAGAACAATAGCGCCAACATTTTTTACGCTATTTTGGCTCTTTGCTACACTAGCGTTAAAAATGTTGACGCTAGTGCAGCAAAGCACAAGGAGGCCCACTGACTATAATGGGTGCGTCATTTTAACACCTGCTCTAAGCAGGCGTTACAAATGACGGAAAAAATGGAGCAGTGAATATTGTAAATTTCACTGCGCCATTTTTTCTGGCCTCCCTGCGCCAAAATGCCCTCTCTTGCATACAATATGCCTGACACTGGCATAATTTGGTGCAAGAGTGCCACCTTAACGTCAAAAACATGACACTATGGTGGCGCTAAGGTGGCGCAAGGAGCTTGTAAATATGTCCCTTAGTTTCAGGACTTGCGCATTCCTTTTCCAAATCATTATCAAGAATTTTAGGCCAATTGTTTCAAGGCAAATAAATCATGACTACAACTCCCAGAATGCACTCCGCTGTCACCTGAAAGCCCTGGACTAGAAATATGGTATCCTGTCAACATGGCGTGAAGTGAATCAAAAATACAACTCCCAGAATGCATTAGGTTGTTACACTAAGCCACAGACGTGGCGCACTGTTCAGGTGCTGTAGTTTTCAAACAAAAGGTCCAAATGTGCCCAAAACCACTGAGGCATTGCCTTCATTACATATAATAAAGACTGTTGTTGACAGTGCGTTACTCATAATTCCATATTCTTGAACTATTTTAAATAAGAAAAATACCTCTTCATCACATGTATGTCAGACATTTTCTAAAGTATCAGTTTCCTGGTTTATGCTTCTTTTGATTCTTAAATTGTGTTAGAAAAATGCATGTGCATAAGTGACAGTCCATTAGGATGTAGCCATCAAAAGCTGAAACGGTGAGCACGAACCGTATTCTTAGCTCTGCTGTTCCTGGGTGAAGACAGATGCTAATGCATCGCCTTTTAAGAGATCCATTGATGCTTAATTCCATTGCACTGACACAGATTAGCTTAAAAAAATCGACTCTGCTGTAATTTTGCAAATGGGCGTGTGTTCTTTTTTATTTGCTTTCTATCAGAGGAAAAAGCTGAATTAATTTTGAATCAATGCAGTAAAGTTAGATTGATTCCTTTATTAGCAATGTTATGGACAGAGCCTTATGCTCAGGCACCACTTCACATCTCCTGCATCCGTTCGCCATTTTCGAGCCATTCCCTGACTGTGGTGTGTGCAATTGGTGGCAATAAAATTGGAAATTTGCAGTTTCGTTTCTTTAATAGACAATAAATGAATCACAGCCCAGGGGATTGTGCTGGCGGAGCTCCTAATAAACCACCTGATACTGATGACTTATTTTCAGACAGAAAAGAAGAGGGATAAATAAACTTGGGTTACTAAGTGCCTCCGTGTTACCAGGGTGCCGCTTTCCCAGTCCTAAACATGTCTTTTAAAGAACATTGTTTTCGGGTCTGTTTGACACATTTAGCTGAAGCCAAGCCACAATTCTGCGAATGCACTGCTTTTTTAATGGCCGTCCAGTAGTGGAAGTAAGATGCCCCAGTGCCGTGCACTATTTGAACAACCTGGAGAAGGATGGAATCAGTTGTGTGCCCTACCATCGTCTGTGGAACTGTACAATTTTGGACATCACTGCTGTTAGACCTCACATCTTTGCCGTGGTATTCCCCCTGACTTTTTGCCTTCGCTCCCCTTTTTTTGCTGAATTATTTTTTTAGGTTTTAGGACTTTCTGCGCTTTACCCCTGCGACAGGTGATACAGCGCTTGTGCGCTCTCCCTTAAACATGGTAAAACTGGCATACATCTAAGTGGCACCTCTAATATGACTTCTAAGTTGCTAGAATATGGTACTACCTGTACCCAGGGCCTGTAAATTAAGTGCTAGCAGCGGGCTGCAGTACTCATTGAGCTTCCCTCTAAAGTAGCACTGCAACGCATATCTCAAGCCTGCCCCTGCAGCCTTTAGGGCAGTTTTAAACTGCTTATTGGACAAGGCAAAATAAACCTCTTGCCAACCATAAACCTTCTTTAAAACTTAAAAGTACATGTCCAACCTTTTAATTACATTGCACCCTGCCCTATTAGCTGTATAGGGCCGACTTTATGGGTGGCTTTGTGTAATAAAAAGGGAGTTTAGGGCTTGTTAAGGAGGTTGTTTTGCAAAGCTAAATTGGCAGATTGAAACTGCTAACAGGCTACAGAGGCAGCTCTGAGACATGTTTAAGGGCTGCTTAGGTGGGTGGCAAAATAAGTGCTGCAGTCCCACTAGTAGCATTTAATTTACCAGCCCTGGGTATATGGTGTACCACTCTACTAGGGACGTAGAAGTAAATTAAATATGACAATCAGTTGTAAGCCATTTTTATCATGTTTAGGGAGGAAGCACAATCACTTTAGTACTGGTTAGCAGTCGTAAAGTGCACAGCTCTAAGGCCAGCACAACTCAAACATATAACTTACCTCATGCATGAGCTATAGAGACACAATAAGCTTCCAGAGGCCTCCCTGCAACTACCTAACTGACCAGAACTTCCTGGTCCTGCCTGAGCCCTGCTTATGGCCTCTTCTGGAGTGAGTGAGTGAGTCCTGCTCCCCCAGAGGTGTCTACCCAAGTCCTGTGCCCTTGGCTGGTATCAGAGTGTACTTCTCCTGCTGCAAAACATATTTCAAGGTATAAATCCAGACATTTAGGGAGCTTCACGACTCCATACTCCTTGCATCATCACTGATCACTATGTATCCCTCCAATGCAAAGGTCCAATGGCAACCTGCTCTTCACAGCAAACTGTGACCACCCGTGTTTCCCACCAACACGAAGCTCCAGCAACAACCTGCTCCTCACACTGACAGCGACTTCCTAGAGCCCCCATACAATGCGAAGCTCCAGCTGAGGCTCTTCACATTGACTTGGACACTGAGTAGGTAAATCCTTCACTAAGATAAACCTGATCCCTTTATCTGACTCATGCTCCACAGCAGTCAACTTGAACGTGTGATATTGACCCAGTCAAGGACAACTAGCTGACCTCGAGTTGTGCTTTGTGATTTTTAGTAATATTTTCACTTAGAAATTCAGAAATTCATGACTCTGGTTCTATTTGTGGGATTATTTTGTTGTTTTGGTGTCATTTTATATATTCAAATAAGCTTTATTCGGTTATCATAGAAATCATAAAAGCATCACAGTTCATAGAATAAAATAATACATAGATATACACATACAAAGTCAGATAAAAACAGATTTGAAATTGAAAAGACTTTGAGCAGGCCTTGTATGCCTCACTATGTTCAGTCACCCATGGAGTTCCTAAATCACATTGCAGGCTCTAAAAAACTAGCAACATTAAAAATTATATCAGTAGTTAGCATTTGTAAAAACAAAGAGCAGGCCTAGCTTGTCTGAATTGGCGAGCTTTTAAAAGAGAGGTGATATAGGCATTCCTTGGTACTTTAAAATATTTACAAAACATAACAAAGTACATTGTGTTCCGAGGAGACATCTGGTCGCAATCGTAGTCTGCTAATGAGTGGATGTCCTTCCAGCCTCGAGGAGGTGCAAGCAGCTGCGGTAACAGGTTAAGCCTAAACCTTGTAAGCAGGTACCAGTCATAGGTAAGGGCTCCAATAGTAACGTAAGGCTACATAAATGTGAGCACATAACCTCACCTCGATGGCTTGTGTAGAGCCACACGATCCCTCTCCAATAGCCTCTTCTTTAAAAAGGTTTCATTAACCCATCTGCCGTCAGCCATAACAATCCCCCCAGGGTTAGTGTTGAGCTCCGCCATACCTGGACTCCGAAAAGTTGTGTTGATATTTTTAAACCATACTCAAGAGACAGGCAACCAAGCAAAATCTCTTATTTAACTGGGGTCCCGCCTTGGCCCAAATATTTATCCAGCATATAAGAGGGCGCAAGGCTATAATGTCCGTAAGATACTTAGCCCCGAGTTCTTCATGAATTACAAAGGACTGAATACATTGAGGGACACTAAAAAGTTGCCTAAAGAATTTATTTCAGATTACTTGCAGAGCATCGTATTTGACATACCCCCCCCCACACAAAAGTTCGCTCCCATACGAGACATTTGATATGCATTTTGCCAAGGAGACCTGCATAAGGCTCTGATCATCTTCCTGCCCACTCTAGAGCCAAACCTTCATACTGCCACATTAGCCCTTTGTAAGTTAGCCTCTTTCCCATTTAGCAAGGCGGTCCAGTGCATCCCAGATTCAAACATGACACCCAGATATAAAAAGACATTGATCCGAGTTAAGGCCTGTATCCCAACCTTAAAGGTTTGTTTTTTTGTGGAGCTAGAGCTTACCATCCTCCGCATTGAGCAAGACTGGCAACGACCAGACTCCAATCTGTGGACAATCTGCCTGGGCATTCCCTAGGGTATGTTCAATGTTGTTAATATATAATGGAAAGAGAAAGGGAGAATACAAACTTGCCTAACCCCCCAATGGTATTAAAGGTGCATGCACAGTTTGAGTCACTGGTATACCTAGCAGCTTCTACAGGGTGGGCATGGAGGGCCCTCAAAAAATAAACTATGTCCCAAGAACTCCCATTTCTAGAATGATCCTCAATAGTTTGTCTTGGTTCCCTCAGTCAAAGGCCAAGGTGAGATTCATGAATGCACGATGGGTGAAGTCTTTAAGGGACACCGTATATTTGCTCAATATCATATACAAGTTCAGGCACTAAACCCAAACTGTAGATCAGAGATGATTTCATGCTCCTCAGCCCAAGGCAAGTATCTATCTAAGAGGACAACGCTCAGAACCTTAACTATAGAGTCAATCAAGTATATCGGCCTGTAGCATTGGGTGTTGTCCCTCTCGCCTTATTTTTTTAAACACATAATAAAAGAGGTAGCCCAAGAGGCAGGAGGGCCCAAACTAAGTGCAGCATTTATTGTATCTATTAAAGTCGGGGTCCAGAAGTCAGTGTCACTAAAACAGAGATCAGGTGGGATCCCATCAGGCCACGGTGCTTTATTTTTAGTCATTCCCAATATTCTCTTGGTCACAAGAATCGAGATCCCTACTACTAAATGTGTGCCCACAGTCATTTCTGCCACCGACCCACCATTGAAAACCCCTTCAACATGGGCGATCCAATCTTCCTCTGTTGTATGGTGAGATAAAGAGATGGCAACTGGGGCTAAACCTGGGTGGTTAATCATAAAACAAAATATTGCATCATTCTTGAGGCAGGTAGGTACCAACAAGATGGCCCAAGCTGCATCTCTTAAATAAAGCGTTCTTCCGCCTCTTTACTTTAAAGCTTGTATTTCCTATGACCAGTCACTACATGGGCAGGGTCTCTTGGGTAATCCTTTAGTGCCCTTCTTAAACCTCTAGAAACTTGGGAGTATCTTTTATCCAACCCTTTGGGTCCAGGCAGGGGCTTAGCTCCTGTCGGGAGGCAAAGGAACTCTAAAATTGTGAATGCGATGGTGAAACAAGCATCCAGAACCTCACTACGAAGGGAGTCATTATTTATGCAGGTTGAAGACTCGCTTGTGTACCTGGCGGACAGATCCTGACTAAAACACTCAGCAGGTACCAGGCTCCCCCGAAGTGTTCCACCCTGGCTTGTTAGCTTCCAGGATCCACCAACCCTATAAACCTTTTTCTCCTTCCTCTGTCCCAAACAGAAAGATAAACAAATGGGTTTATGATCACTAAAAAGGCTATAATCAATTCTAGCCCCTGAGCTCGTAAGATAGATAGGGGGCATTGATTAAGGCACTCCCCCTGCCTGTAAAAGTTGGGTTAACCTCCCTCATGTCTGAGTGGGCAATTATTTCAAGTGAAAAAGTAAGATTATGTTAATTTAAGATAGAAATTAGAAGACTCCCACATGAGGTGTGTTCCATGTGAAAACCTTCCATAAACAAACATCTTTGGACCTGATGGATAAAGGTATGGGGCTCTCACACAAGTGGCAGTTAAAGTCCCCTGCCCGGATGACATGTGTCAAAGCCCATTTAGGCCCCTCTAAATTATTTAGGAAAGATTCCAAGAGGTTTAGGTTATTTGTATCTTGGTAGGATTTTTTTCGGCATTTTAACAATTAAGCAACAATGTTTTAGGGGCACTCACCAAGGATAGTGATAATGCTTATAGGGTGGGAGTCCTAGTAGAAAGAATCTTGATGTCTCCTTGTAATGCAGGAGACACAAAGGTAACCAAATCACCCTTGACCTGGCTTGAACTGGATTCACCTGCGTTAATTAAAAAACAACGATGCCCATGTCTCTTGCAAACAAATCACACCAAAACTCTTTACATAACTAAGCCAATCTAGCTTGTTGATTTTAGCTGCAAGATCCACAATCTTGCAGCGAATCACATTTAAAACATTAGAATTGATTTCTAAGGCGTCTACATGTAAAGGTTTACTAATCTCCCATGTCCGGCTACGAGAAATAATGGCAAACTGAGTCAATTACAAAAGTCCAGGGAACTGAGGGGGGGCAAATCTGTTCTTGGTGTTCAATGTAAAGGTGTCCAGAACACCCCTGACAGCCCCTCCTTCTCCACCGGGTGTTCAGGCAAAACTATTGCTTTTCATTTGTTCACTTCATAGCGCACAATGCCCCACTTTGGAAAATCATGATGAAGGAGTGGGGGCCTGAGCCAGCCGGGTATGGACTGGCACAGACGGCCCGCTCTTGGCCAGGTCTTCACCCGGGCACACTCCGGGCACATCCCGTGCACGTCCCACACTTGCAGCAAACCTTCAGCACTATATAGCGTGGCCTCTGGTTTGTGCCTTCCTCACTTCGGTCAGTCAGCAGCAGGGCAGAGTGGTAGTATGGGACTCATAGCCCCCAAAGCACATGCTCAGGGCAGAGTTTATTTATTCAGTTTTACTCAGTTTTTCTAAATTAGTTTCACATTTTTCTTGCATTGTGTTTCCACTTCATTACTGTTTGAAAGGTACATTCATACTTTACACATTCACTCTAAATTAATGACTGCTTTGTGCCAAGCTATCAGATAATTAAGCACACGTTTATTTAGTGACTTTTGTGGTTCACCCTTACAAGAATTGATTTTATTTTAGTTGGGTTCTCACTCGTCTCAAATAATAACCCAATTTCTTACAATTGTCTCTTGGACTCCTTCACTGTAAGATCTAAACTCTACCGTATCTGGCAGCAGACTACAGAAAACATAATTTTATTGAGTTTATTTCTGCTTTTAAATTAATTTTACTAAACGTTATCCCTGTACTCTGAGTCTGACGACAGGACATAGACATCAAATGTAATTCTTTCCTGCAGTTCTGAAACCAGCCCAACATTTGTGGAAGAGGTGCTACACTGCAGTCACCCCTTCAGGGCAGAGTAAGAACATGCGCAGACTGGATAATTAGGAAGTTAGCAGCTAAGCCCCCAAAGGAGAGGGAGGATGCGGAAAGCTGGGGAACAAAATGAAGAGGAGAGGTGAAAGGAGCAAACAGAGGGCGAAGGTCTGAGGTGAGTAAAAGGAAAGGGAAGAGAAGAGAGTAGGAGATGGGGAAAATCATTGAACTGGATGAGGTCCCCAGGTGCAGACTGGAAGCTCCCAAGACAGAAACGTGGAACTGAATGAGCGAGGAGGCTGAAGTGCCCCCTATCGTCAGCTATTACACCTAATAGTTGGTTCTCTTACAGTGACAAGCTGACTTTGTGGGGTATCTGATGACTTAAGATGGAGTGCTTCTGATAGACTCAAGAACTGAGACTGGACTGGAAATGAATTAGCCACGTGTCAGGCCAGTGCCTCTGAATGACTAGTTGTGATGGATATTGCCCATGCCGCGTCACAGTGGTGCTAGTGAGGGCCAGCGAGCTAAAATAATGCTTCCGTCACGATTTTCACATTCTTTAGCCAACCCAGAGTCACCCTTCATTCCAGCTATCCAAGGAGCTTTCATTTAACTCTAAACAACAACAAAAAATGCATTTTATCTAGCGATCATAAGTACCCCTAATAAACACACACCACTTCCAACGGGCTCAGAGAATCACTCCACTTCCTGTGAAGTGGGAGGCATTTAATGCTCTGTGTTAATAGTAAAGGACAGCCGTCACTTTTGTAACCAGTTCAGACACCCTAAACTCTTCCATCCTTTTCAGAGGGATTCACAAGTGCACACACTACTACAGTACACAAACTTACCAGCTCACTGAACCTAAACTCCAGTCATTCGGGGCCACTCACAACACCCAAAATAACAATAACAAACAGCTTCACCCTTATAACTAATTAGAATAAACAGATTCTTACAATCAGAACAGAGGCATTCACATCACTATGAGACAGGGAAGGAAACACTAAAAGAACGAGCAGCTTCTTTAATCTGGTCTCCATCATAAAACCACCAATATCATTAAAGAAGACACTTCCTTTAAGAATATCACGACAAGTAAACCTAAGACTGTGGCACTCACCTTGGTGCTGTAACAAATGCCCTTATGAACTCTTAGTAAATTTACTTTTTAACATGTTTAGCTGATGCTCCCATGCGGGTCCGCGTATGCCCGGTGGTCTCAGGGACAGTGCAACTTTCTGACCGACAGTCCTCTCTTCCTTGCAGGGCGTGGGTGATGGGCTTTCTACTGTTGCACTTCTCTGGAGCAGGATGTCACAGTACCAGTTCAGTACTTTAAAAAATCACACCCTCATGTATGCTGAAGCAGATGTCTTAATTCGAAATTATTAGTGAGTGTTTACGTATTTTGAATAATGATTTATGTAGAAAATGCATAACGCAGAGAAAAATAATGTGCACGTTTGAAAATGTGACCTCGAAGAATGGCCACCAGTTTTCACAAATTGTACTCATTTATGATTATTGCTTATGAAATATTGAAAATGTGTTAGATTCATGTAGTAATATGCCATATTAAGGATCATGAAGTATGTTCTAATTTATTAATTGCAGGCCTTAACTTAGCGGATGTCTTGGCCTAGTTTTGCCAGGCCCCATGCAGAAGCTGTATTTCTTAGCGTTTAATAAAAATGCTGACAGAGTGAATTAACTGTGAAATGCTCATTTTTTTATAAAATGTTTAGCAGAATCTTTTCCTGAGAACCGACTAACAGGAGATAATGTCTCCAAAATGTATCTACTCGTGTGTAATGTGTGCCAGAGGTTCTTTCTCAGGACGCGAACAGTGAAGACACTGACTGGAGAGAAAGATGCAACAATTTCGATACCTGACGAGCTGGATGATGAGAACATCGTAAAGCAGACCAATCAACGACGTGTGAAGCATAAAATTTTAGAATTCATAGATTTGGTATATGAAAATTACTGGACAGAGTAACAACGTACGATTAATTGACCAATAGGGAATTAAGGGACAGTTTGGCTGACTTTGATATAACAATTTGACAGAGGAAACGAGGTTGAGATTAGACGAGATTGCGAGACTAGAGATCGAGAGTGACGGTGGGAGAAGAGATTCGAGATTCTGTCACTGGGCTCATACTCTCTGACTCAGAGCCTGATGTTTTGCTGATTGACTGATGACCTGAGGACAAAGACTGATTCTGCTTACTTACCCATACCGTGGATAGGTAGCTATGACAATATGAGTGAATTGCATTTTTTTACCTTTTCTTCCCAGGTACCAAGTGCACTATTTTAATAGTTTGCCTAGTTAGACGTTTTCCAAATTGGTGTTCTAAATTGTTTTGCATGAAGCCCCACATGCTGATGCTAATCTGGGATAGATGAGGCTATTCACATGACGACTGACACATTGCAGGGACGAATGTTTAACGAGCTATCTCGCGGAACTCTATGTACGTGATTACTTCATTGCAATTGACTTTGCTATTGATCTGTACCAGTGTTTTAGAATGTTTTGTGATTCAAGCCTTGGTTAGATTGCGTTTCTTCTGTCACTTTGGTCAACTAGTATTGTTTTTATATGTGTTTCATTTGGTCTTGAGATTAATCTACATGACTTTAGCATTGTTAATATAAGGGAAATAAATATACTAAACTTTTAATTAAAGGTGTGGTTATTCATGGCTGAAAGGTCATGGCGTGTGAAATTTACTGACTCCATTGATTATTGATTTGACTAATGATTATTGGTTATTGCGTATTGAATTATTGTTCCCGTTCTGAAACTATGGCAAGAACATCTTAAATAAGTCAAAAGGTTAATCGACCTATACGTGCCCCTTGTAAGTTTACTTATTAAGGACTGACGCGCTAACAGGTATGTTGCGTTCTTTGGGGGTGGTCCAGTGGGAGACTGATGCACTCCAATCCTGTCTTAACTTACCTCCCAACTTTTTCTAACACCATTTCTGAAACATCTTTTGGCCCATAGACTCAGCAAAATATATATATATATTAACTATTAATTACTTTTTAACAGTTTTGCCTGTCGCACGGGCACCAAAAAGATAAAGATGTTCTTTGCAATGTACATTAACTACGAGGTAGTGGTTGACAACGTACAAACGAGAAGAAATGAGGAAAAGGGCTGGGAGGGATGTTTGCCAGCAGGGAGAGTAAAAGGCCTCAGCAACATTTTAAATAGTTTGGTGTAAATTTGGGGATTTCGCTGTACCCTTGTTATGCTAAATTTCTGAAATGATGCAATTACACCATTTCATGAAATTATGTGCCATTCATGGTAACCTTTTATTGTGAATTCCCTCAAAATCTCTTTGTGACTCTCTTTCCTGGTGCTTCCATGACAAAATAGCCACTATCAGCAATTCTCTCCCTGCAAAGGAGAATCCAGTTCCTCATATTCCTATGCAAGAAACATGGCTTTAGCTACTTTTTCTGGGCCCTCTAAATCTACTTTTTTCCATGCTCTCTTGACACTACTACTCAACTTTGTTAGGCATTAAATCCAGCTAGCTACTCAACCATTGTACTGCTCATGCATTTTTATCAAACATCTAACAAGGTCATATAAATTCTACAAGAATTATGCATTGTCTCTGTGGCCAGAACTAAGGCACTGTCGCATAAGCTCTCATTATTCTAATGAGACTACTGGATTTGAGTGGCAGAATCACTTGCAGGGGGGGGGACTGTATCTGAACCTACTACAGGTGACTCCTGTTGGCCCAATCCGGGTTTTGCTCCGGCTAACTAGCAGTGCCTCATCTCTACCCAAGAGCAGGGATGATTGGGCAGCCAAGCGCATGAAAATCGCAGTGCATTCGTGATCACTCAGATCGCACCCGTTTCAATCAGTTACATTGGTCTTACATATACAAGGACAGTCAGAGGCAGTGTATGTTTCAATAAGGTTTTAATGAAGCAACTGCATCTTGGATAATAAAGCATGTACTGCAATAACCAGGACGATGGAGCATGACAGGATTAAAATTGTGACAAGGAAAGTAAAGCATAAAAATAACGCTGCCATGTTGTCACTAGAATCATTAAAATAATTCCTACCTAGCCTATATTAGAGCACAGCATGTTAAGCTATAGTTCTGCCCTTCAGGTTCCCCTGGGAAGACATCATCCCTCATACCTGAGCAAGAGGCCTGTAGCCTACAGAAGCAGCTGTAGCAAAGCGTTCAGCAATCAGCACACAGTTGTGGTCATTTGGCTGGAATCTCCCTCTAACGTGTATGGGACAGAGAAGTGTTTTTTGTAATGATACAGCTGATGTTCTGAGAAAATGTCCCTACGTAAGGATGTGTATGTTTATATGAACACTAGAGAGAAAGCATTACCACTTTTACCAGCAACCTATCTTACTGCAGCCTTGAGACAAGCACAGCGTTAAAGAAATGTCTTGTTTAAGAACACAGTGCTGACCTAAGCAAAGGACAGCTAGATAGAGAAAAATAAAACAAGACCGCAAACGTGACTATTGTTAAAATAATAAACAAAGCTGTATAAAATATATCTAGGTTAAAGTACAAAGCTGCAGGCCTAGTTTGCTAAAATAACGTGCATGGAGCTATAACTAAAATGGCTACACAACACCCTCCCTTTGCCAGTTCAAAGGTGATTCAAAGCCTAATAATATATAAAAGCTATTAAAATCTAACCTAAGGCATTTATAAAAACGTCAATAATGACGAGTTAAAAAGACATTTGGTCATATGCAAAAGGACAATTTAAAAAGGTAACTGTGGAGTCAGAGTCATTTTGGAAGTTGCCAATCGAATCTGGAATAATTGTAGATAGGAAATCTTCCACTTCAGCAGGTGGTAACATGGGAAGTTCATCGCCAAGAAAAACAAAGGAGCATTCGTGTTCCAAAGCCTGAGCTCCAGCCAAGGTAGAAGCATTCTGTGATGTGCCCAACAATGAGTTCAGAGCTGCATCCTCTATGAAGGGCAACTCATAAGCAGCTTCCCGTAGCAAACGCACCTTCAACGCACATGTCTGATAATGAGCACTCAGCAAGAACATCAACAGATCAGCATCCAATGAAAGCAAGCGTTGCGTCGAAAGACAAACTTTCAGTGCATGTTCAAACGAGCACCAGAGGCACCAAAACACAGGCTGCACATAATGCAAAACCGATCTGAATGATGAAGACCAGTACTGCATCATTTGTTCATGACACAGTTGCGCTGGTGGGAGCACTTTCGGTCTTCATTATTGCCGCGGGACACCCATTGCGCAGAAAAAAATAGCAATAGCAAAATGCCACCTATTATAGCCAAATTTATTGGAAATCCCACAAAAATACTGGAGAATATTGAGTGGATGGCTGATGGTATTAAACCGAATATAGAGCAGAAGGTGTGAACGAAACCAGAACCAGCAGCCGTAAAGAGATTTGCGATTCCAGTAGTACTGGAGGCATTAAATATTCGTCCCATGAACTCTCCAAAGTGTCTCCGAAAGTTAGTACTTAAAAGGGACTGAATCCTTGCAGATGACCTCGCCACCTGAAGCACATAGGTCTCGCGTGCAGATGTAGATGCCACATGTTTTTGGAACAATAAAGCCTTGAGTCTGCTCAACTTGTCAAAATTCACATTTAAAATAGCGATATGGGGCCAAATCTCAGCTACTTCCCTTTGTCTTGAAGGAGAAAAAAGTACGTTCCTGCAGCATGTAACAATCTTAGAAACCAAAACAACGCAAACTATTCTGGCTTGCATCACACAACAGTTTTCACTATTGAGGAGGATTTAGCTGCCATTTGAGAGCACCTGGAATGCAGGTCTAATCAAGGGGACTGGAACTCCCTTCAGATAACAAGCCAAATTTGCTGCTGAAGAGTTACACGCTCCGTGCAAAGACAGCTGTTTACAGACCATCGAATGGCTGACAGATGTCTCGCATTCACTACCTCTAACAAATACCTTTTTCATGCCACTGAGACATTTGTACAAGAAGGGCAGCTCCCACATCTCATGGATGTTACTATCTCCTAGCCTTTCATATCTGCCTACTGGAATGTGTTTTAAGCAGGACGTAAATTGAAGTATTGAAATAGGCAGATGAATTACCCCATGTATTAACCATTCAGCAGATGGTATTTCAGCCACAGTAAAAGGCAACTTTTCTAACTTTCCAATGTTTAACATGACATAAGTCGTGTTAGAAATGGGGTCTTTGGTTGACAGTCAGGTTACCCCCTGTTTAAGCAAGGACCCTCACTCTAGTCGGGGTAAAAGAGAATCACCCTCAGCTAACCCCTGCTTATCCCCTTGGTAGCTTGGCAGAGCAGTAGGCTTAACTTCAGAGTGCTAGGTGTAAAGTATTTGTACCAACACACACAGTAACTTAATGAAAACACTACAAAATGACACAACACCAGTTTAGGAAAATAGGAAATATTTATCTAAACATAACAAGACCAAAATGACAAAAATCCAACATACACAAGTCAAGTTATGAATTTGTAAAGATTTAACTCAAAAATAGCACTTAGAAACAAAAATGCTTCGATGAGATGTTTACACGGCGTTGTGACGGAGTCGTTCCCAACAAGCCGACACCAGCGGCGCCGGACACGGAGTCGTGTAGACCCCCAAGTACAGTACCTTTGGTGAAGAGTGAAAACAAGTCGATGCGCGAAGTCGGGGATCGCGGCGTCTGTACGAAACGTTGAATCCATGCACTTCGAGCGGCGTCGGTCACAACGTGGTGCGGCGACTTCCACGGAGTCGCGGACTTCAGCGGGGCTGCCGTGGCGTCGGGCCTGCGAAGAGCGTCACGTTCCAGCGAAGGTCACGGCGTCGGGTGCAGGCGGCGTTACCGGATTCAGCAGCGGCGTCGGTCCGAAGTCGTCCGAAGTCGATTTCCTTGAATTTCCACCAGCTTTCCCTTCAAGGGCCCAGGGACTGGATAGGGCACCACTTGTCAGAGCAGGAGTCTCTCCAGAGACTCCAGGTGCTGGCAGAGAGAAGTCTTTGCTGTCCCTGAGACTTCAAACAACAGGAGGCAAGCTCTAAATCAAGCCCTTGGAGATTTCTTCACAAGATGCAAGGCACACAAATTCCAGTCTTTGCCCTCTTATTCTGGAAGAAGCAGCACTGCAGGAAAGCTCCACAAAGCACAGTCACAGGCAGGGCAGCACTTCTTCCTCAGCTATCAGCTCTTCTCCAGGCAGAGGTTCCTCTTGGTTCCAGAAGTGTTTCTAAAGTCTGTAGATTTGGGTGCCCTCCTTATACCCATTTTAGTCTTTGAAGTCTCCTTTCTTCAAAGTGGACTCACACCTACTTGTGAAATCCTGCCTTGCCCAGGCAAGGCTGCAGACACACACCAGGGGGTTGGAGTCTGCATTGTCAGAGGCAGGCACAGTCCTTTCAGATGAGAGTGACCACTCCACCCCTCCCTCCTAGCAGAGATGGCTAATTAGGAAATGCAGGCTACACCCCAGCTCCCTTTGTGTCACTGTCTAGTGTGAGGTGAAAAACAACCCAACTGTCAAACTGACCCAGACAGGGAATCCACAAACAAGGCAGATTCACAGAATGGTTTAAGCAAGAAAATGCTCACTTTCTAAAAGTGTCATTTTCAAACACACAATCTCAAAACCAACTTTACTAAAATATGTATTTTTAAATTGTGAGTTCAGGGACCCAAACTCCACATGTCCATCTACTCTCTAGGGGAATCTACACTTTAATCATATTTAAAGGTAGCCCCCATATTATCCTATGAGAGAGACAGGCCTTTCAACAGTGAAAAACGAACTTGCCAGTATTTCACTGTCAGGACATATAAACCACATTACTACATGTCCTACCTTATCCATACACTGCACCCTGCCCTTGGGGCTACCTAGGGCCTACCTTAGGGGTGCCTTACATGTAAGAAAAGGGAAGGTTTAGGCCTGGCAAGTGGGTACACTTGCCAAGTCGAATTTACAGTGTAAAAATACACTCACAGACACTGCAGTGGCAGGTCTGAGACATGATTACAGGGTTACTTGTGTGGGTGACACAACCAGTGCTGCAGGCCCACTAGTAACATTTGATTTACAGGCCCTGGGCACCTCTGTTGCACTTTACTAGGGACTTAACAGTAAAACAAATATGCCAATCATGGAGAACCAATTACATACACATTTTAAACAGGAGCACTTGCACTTTAGCACTGGTTAGCAGTGGTAAAGTGCCCAGAGTAATAAAAACAGCAAAATCAGAGTCCAGCACACATCAATAACCTGGGGAACAGAGGCAAAAAGTTAAGGGAGACCACGCCAAGGATGAAAAGTCTAACACGTGTCCCCCCCAGCTAAAAGTGGGGAGCAACTACCCAACCTCATGGGAGTTCTCATCACTAAGGCGGAAGAACCTGGACAGACCATCAGCATTGGCGTGCTCTGTACCAGGAAGGTGTTCCACCATAAAGTCCATCCCCTGTAGGGAAATGGACCACCTCAACAGTTTTGGATTCTCACCCCTCATCTGCATTAACCATCTGAGGGGCCTGTGGTCGGTCTGAACTCAGAAGTGAGTCTCAAACAAGTAGGGTCTTAGCTTCTTCAGTGCCCAGACCACAGCAAACGCTTCGCCTTCTATGGCACTCCACCTACGTTCCCTGGGTAGTAACCTCCTGCTAATGAAGGCTACAGGTTGATCTAGGCCCTCTTCATTAAGCTGTGAGAGTACTGCCCCAATACCATGCTCTGAGGCGTCTGTTTGCACAACAAACTCCTTGGAGTAGTTAGGTGTCTTCAGCACAGGTGCTGTGCACATGGCAGCCTTAAGGGCATCAAAAGCGTTCTGGCAAGCCTTTGTCCAGATCACTTTCTTGGGTTGCTTCTTAGAAGTCAACTCAGTTAAGGGGGTAACAATGGTATCATATCCCTTAACAAACCTCCTGTAATCTCCTGTGAGACCTAAAAAGGCTCTCACTTCAGTCTGGGTCTTGGGAGGCTCCCAAGACAGAATTGTGTCAATCTTAGGCTGTAGGGGTGCCACCTGGCCACTCCCCACCTGGTGTCCTAAGTACACCACAGAACCCTGCCCTATTTGGCACTTGCTCGCCTTAATAGTGAGGCCTGCCTTCTGCAGGGCCTCTAACACTCTCCAGAGGTGTTGCAGGTGTTCCTCCCATGTGGAAGTAAACACAGCAATGTCATCCAGGTAGGCGGCACTGAACTCATCCAGTCCTGCCAACACCTGGTTGACCAACCTCTGAAAGGTGGCAGGGGCATTCTTCATCCCAAAGGGCATCACGTTGAAGTGGAAGTGCCCATCTGGGGTAGAGAATGCTGACCTCTCCTTTGCCCCTTCAGTTAAGGCAATCTGGCAGTACCAAGATTTTAAATCAAACGTACTGAGGTACTTGGCAGTTCCTAACCGATCAATGAGCTCATCAGCTCGGGGGATGGGGTGTGCGTCAGTCTTGCTGACCGCATTGAGACCCCGTTAGTCCACACAGAACCTAAGTTCCGGAGTGGCACCAGGAGCAGCAGCCTTTGGGACCAATACCACTGGGCTGGCCCAAGGACTGCTGGAGTGCTCAATAACCCCTAGGGTTAACATTTTGGAGACTTCCTCCTTAATGCAAGCCCTGACCCTGCCAGTCACCCTGTAAACCTTATGTTTAACAGGTGTACTGTCCCCAGTGTCCACATCATGTGTGCACAGGTGTGTGACCCCTGGGATCAGAGAAAATAGCGAGGCGAACTGTCCCAACACGTGGCGACAGTCTCTCTGCTGTTCCTCAGTCAGGGAGGGGGAGAGGATCACTCCCTCCACAGACCCATCTTTCTCTCCTGCAGACAGGAGGTCAGGAAGAGGCTCACTCTCTTCCTCCACCCCGTCATCTGTCGCTAGGAGCATGGATAGCTCAGTTTGCTCAAAGTGTGGTTTGAGGCGGTTGACATGTAGGACCCTCAAAGGGTTCCTGGGGGATTGCAAGTCTACCAGATAGGTGACCACGCTCTTTCTTTCCACCACCTCAAAAGGCCCAGTCCACGTATCTTGGAGAGCCCTAGGCCTCACTGGTGCCATGACCCACACTTTTTGTCCAGGCTGAAACTCAACCAGAGTGGCATTCTGGTCGTACCACCGTTTCATATCCTCCTGGCTTGCTTCCAGGTTCTCCTGAGGGAGACTCCTGAAGCGGGCAGTCTGGTTTCTTAGTGCCAGCATATAGCTAAATACATCCTGGGGTGGTTTATTAGGAGCTTTCTCCAAAGCCTCCTTCACCAGACTGAGCGGTCCCCTCACAGGGTGGCCATAGATGAGCTCAAAGGGGCTAAAGCCAAGTCCCTTTTGAGGCACCTGCTTGTAAGCGAACAGAAGGCATGGCAAGAGGACGTCCCACTTACGCCTCAAGGGCTCTGACAGGCCCTGAATCATGCCTTTCAAGGTGCGGTTGAATCTCTCAACCAGACCATTACTTTGGGGGTGGTAAGGTGTGGTGAACTTGTAGGTTACCCCACACACCTTCCACAGAGACTTCATATAAGTGGATATGAAGTTTGCATCTCTATCAGATACCACTTCCTTGGGGAACCCCATGCGGGTAAAAACTCCCATCAAGGCACGTCCCACCACGGGGGCAGTGACCGTCCTTAGAGGAATGGCTTCTGGGTACCGTGTGGCATGGTCCACCAAGACCAGGATGAACCTGTTGCCCATGGCTGTCTTGGGATCCAGAGGCCCCACAATGTCAATTCCTACCCTTTCAAAGGGAGTACTGACTACAGGTAAAGGTTGGAGGGGAGCTTTGCATTTCCCCCCACTCTTGCCACTTGCCTGACAAGTCTGACAAGACCTACAATAAGCAGCTGAATGCTTGTGCATCAAGGGCCAGTAAAAGTGGGAGACAAGCCTCTTATAGGTCTTGTCCTGCGCTAGATGTCCTGCCAAAGGCACATCATGAGCCAAACCCAGTAGGAAGGCCCTGAAGCACTGGGGTACCACCAGCATACGAGCTGACCCAGGCTCAGGAACCTTAGGCTCATTATACAGGAGGCCATCCTTCCAATATATCAAGTGAGTACCTGGCGCCTCGCCAGCCGCCTGGGCTGCAGCCTGCTGCCGCAGCCCCTCAAGAGTAGGGCACTGCTTCTGCGCTGTGCAGAATGCTTCCCTGGTGGGTCCCCCTTCCTGCTGCCACTGTGACAGCTCAGGGACCTCCCCCAGTTCAGCCACCTGCTCCCTTGTAGGTTCTGGGGCGTCACACTCAGGCTCCGCCTCCTCCCGGACTGTGGGAACCTCTGGGGCCAGTTTCCCGCGCCCCCTGCCCTTCCTCTTCTTGGCAGTCCCCTGGGCCACTGTTTCAGGCTCCAGGGGCTCTTGACTACCCTGATTGGCTGCCATAGACCGGGTGGATACGCATACCCACCCAGGCAGACCCAACATCTCCAAGTGAGACTTGTGTTCCACCTCCTTCCAAGGGGAATCCTCCAGGTCGTTACCTAGCAGATAATCAACAGGCATGGTTGGACTCACAGCTACTTTCCAGGAACCTGAGACCCCCCCACCATTCAAAGGGAACCTGTGCCACTCTGCAGAGGCGCTCAGAGTTGTCTACCGCAACTACTTGGTGAAGTACCCGGGGATCAATCTGCTCTTCAGACACCAGGTGACTCCTCACTGTAGTCACACTGGCTCCTGTGTCTCTCAGAGCCTCCACCCTCTGTCCATTGATGGTCACCCATTGCCTGTACTTCTTAGTGTTATCAGGCACTAGGTTTCTCTGGACCATCTCACTGTCCCCTAGTGATACAAGGGTCATTTCTGCTGGTTCCCACCCACCTGAAACCAACTCCTCCCCAAGTGCTACACTGGCCAAACCCTGGATGGTGCACCAGTGGGTGCCGGTGTACTTTTGGGGCATTTGGGGTCCCCACTCACATGACCCACCTGGTCACATGCATAGCACTTACGTGGGGGACCACCTGCCACTGGCTTCCCTTTGGACAACCATGGCTTCTTTTCACTGGGGGGTTGGAAATCCTTACCCTGGGAATCAGTTTGGGGCCCTTTAGAGAACTCCCCCTGTTTGCCCTTATGCCCCCCCTTTCTTCTGAGAGGGACCCTGCCCACCCTTGGCGTGGTCTCCCCCATACCTCTTTTGGACCCTGGTGCTCTCCCAGCGGTCCGCTTCCTGCGCAAGTTTCCTGGGGTCAGTCAGCTTGCTGTCAATGAGGTGCTGGCGCAGCTCTGGAAAACATAAACTGTACAAGTGCTCCCAAGCAATTAAATTGTAAAGCCCCTCATATGTGTTTACCTTACTGCCCTTCACCCAACCATCCAGTGACCTGCAAAAAGAATCAACACATTCCAATCATGTTTGGGATTCCTTTCTCTTGTAGGATCTAAACTTCTCCTTGTACTGCTCAGGGGTGAGACCATACCTGGTGAGTAAGGCCTCCTTCATGACAGGGTAGGTGAGACCCTGAGCATCCCCTAAGGCTGTCAGTGTGTCCCTCCCCTCTGCCTCAAAATGCTTCCACAGGGCTGCCCCCCAATGAGCTTCAGGGACCAGGTTCATGTGGAGAGCTGACTCATAACCCTTGAACGACAAGTAGATATCATCCTCCCTCTTATAATCCCTCACAAGGTCTTTTGGGATGTGTGCCCTTCTCTCAGGCTGCACTGTAGGATTGCTGCCACCATCCCTACTGGACTGACACCTCTGATCTATCTCTTTTAAACTGAGCTCATGAGCTATTGCTAACTTCCATTCCTCAATGGCTAGCCTTCTCTGTTCCATCTCTAGACTGAGCTTTTTCAGCTCCAATTGGTACTCCCTCTCTGCCTGTCTGTCCTGTAACTCTTCAGGTGTCAGACCCTTGGAGGACACACTGCTACCTGCCCTGGAGACTCTCTCCTGAGACATAACAGGCCCACCCACTACATCAGTGTGAGTGACTTGCAACTCCTCCTGCCCCTCTGGCTCCTCATCTGTGTGCCCCTCAGCTGCTTTGGCTGTCACCCAGGCCCTCAGCACCTTTTGCAGCTCATCCTTCCTGTATGAGCTCTTAATGGGACAGCCAACATTACTACAAAACTGCTTCAACTGAGCCACTGTGTAGCTCTCCAATTTCTCCAAATCAAAAGCAGCTCCAGCTAGGGCATCTCCAGACTGAGACATGATGAGAGGTTAAAAGAAGTGCAAAGTTCCAAAAACAGAAAAGCAAGTTCTCAAATGAAGTTCCAGAAATGTCAATCACAGGATCAGCGAAAAAAGAAACTGAATGCAGAGCAAAAACAGTCCAAATAGAAAAAAACTAAAATCACAAGACTAGTAGTATGTGGTCACGTAGTGGTCTGAACTCAAACAGTAGTGTACACTTAGGGGGTCATTCTAACTCTGTCCCCCCTCCAGAATACCGCACCGCGGTCAGAAGACCGCTGCGGTTATTCTGTGTTTCCCGCTGGGCTGGCGGGCGACCGCCAGGAGGCCGCCCGCCAGCCCAGCGGGTAACCCCTTCCCACGAGGAAGCCGGCTCCGAATGGAGCCGGCAGAGTGGGAAGGTGCGACGGGTGCAGTTGCACCCGTCGCGAATTTCAGTGTCTGCACAGCAGACACTGAAATTCTTTGTGGGGCCCTCTTACGGAGGCTCCTGCAGTGCCCATGCCATTGGCATGGGCACTGCAGGGGCCCCCAGGGGCCCCACGACACCCCATACCGCCATCCTGTTCCTGGCGGGCGAACCGCCAGGAACAGGATGGCGGTATGGGGTGTCTGAATCCCCATGGCGGCGCAGCAAGCTGCGCCGCCATGGAGGATTCAGCAGGGCAGCGGAAAACCGGGGGGTTTGAATGACCCCCTTAATCACTGTATGTCAAGTACAAATACAAGTCCAAATCCCAACCGCTGATCACCAATGTTAGAAATGGGGTCTTTGGTTGACAGTCAGGTTACCCCCTGTTCAAGCAAGGACCCTCCCTCTAGTCAGGGTAAAAGAGAATCACCCTCAGCTAACCCCTGCTTACCCCCTTGGTAGCTTGGCAGAGCAGTAGGCTTAACTTCAGAGTGCTAGGTGTAAAGTATTTGTACCAACACACACAGTAACTTAATGAAAACACTACAAAATGACACAACACCAGTTTAGAAAAATAGGAAATATTTATCTAAACAAAACAAGACCAAAACGACAAAAATCCAACATACACAAGTCAAGTTATGAATTTTTAAATATTAAACTCAAAAATAGCGCTTAGAAACAAAAATGCTTCGATGAGATGTTAACACGGCGTCGTGACGGAGTCGTTCCCAACAAGCCGACACCAGCGGCGCCGGACACGGAGTCGTGTAGACCCCCAAGTACAGGACCTTTGGTGAAGAGTGAAAACAAGCCGATGCGCGAAGACGGGGATCGCGGCGTCTGTGCGAAACGTTGAATCCGTGCACTTCGAGCGGCGGCGGTCACGACGTGGTGCGGCGACTTCCACGGGCCGCGGACTTCAGCGGGGCTGCAGCGGCGTCGGGCCTGCGAAGAGCGTCGCGTTCCAGCAAAGTTCACGGCGTCAGGTGCAGGCGCGTCACCGGATTCAGCAGCGGCGTCGGTCCGAAGACGGCCGAAGTCGATTTCGTTGGATTTCCACCAGCTTTCCTTTCAAGGGCCCAGGGACTGGATAGGGCACCACTTGTCAGAGCAGGAGTCTCTCCAGAGACTCCAGGTGCTGGCAGAGAGAAGTCTTTGCTGTCCCTGAGACTTCAAACAACAGGAGGCAAGCTCTAAATCAAGCCCTTGGAGATTTCTTCACAAGATGGAAGGCACACAAAGTCCAGTCTTTGCCCACTTACTCTGGCAGAAGCAGCACTGCAGGAAAGCTCCACACAGCACAGTCCCAGGCAGGGCAGCACTTCTTCCTCAGCTATCAGCTCTTCTCCAGCAGAGGTTCCTCTTGGTTCCAGAAGTTTTTCTAAAGTCTGTAGATTTGGGTGCCCTTCTTATACCCATTTTAGTCTTTGAAGTCACCTTTCTTCAAAGTGGACTCACACCTACTTGTGAAATCCTGCCTTGCCCAGGCAAGGCCTCAGACACACACCAGGGGGTTGGAGTCTGCATTGTCAGAGGCAGGCACAGTCCTTTCAGATGAGAGTGACCACTCCACCCATCCCTCCTAGCAGAGATGGCTAATTAGGAAATGCAGGCTACACCCCAGCTCCCTTTGTGTCACTGTCTAGTGTGAGGTGAAAAACAACCCAACTGTCAAACTGACCCAGACAGGGAATCCACAAACAAGGCAGAGTCACAGAATGGTTTAAGCAAGAAAATGCTCACTTTCTAAAAGTGTCATTTTCAAACACACAATCTCAAAACCAACTTTACTAAAAGATGTATTTTTAAAAAGGGAGTTCAGGGAGCCCAAACTTCACATGTCCATCTACTCTCTAGGGGAATCTACACTTTAATCATATTTAAAGGTAGCCCCCATATTATCCTACGAGAGAGACAGGCCTTGCAACAGTGAAAAACAAGCTTGCCAGTATTTCACTGTCAGGACATATAAACCACATTATTATATGTCCTACCTTATCCATACACGGCACCCTGCCCTTGGGGCTACCTAGGGCCTACCTTAGGGGTGCCTTACATGTAAGAAAAGGGAAGGTTTAGGCCTGGCAAGTGGGTACACTTGCCAAGTCGAATTTACAAAGTAAAAATACACACACAGACATTGCAGTGGCAGGTCTGAGACATGATTACAGGGTTACTTGTGTGGGTGGCACAACCAATGCTGCAGGCCAACTAGTAACATTTGATTTACAGGCCCTGAGCACCTCTGGTGCACTTTACTAGGGACTTAACAGTAAAACAAATATGCCAATCATGGAGAACCAATTACATACACATTTTAAACAGGAGCACTTGCACTTTAGCACTGGTTAGCAGTGGTAAAGTGCCCAGAGTAATAAAAACAGCAAAATCAGAGTCCAGCACACATCAATAATCTGGGGAACAGAGGCAAATAGTTAAGGGAGACCACGCCAAGGATGAAAAGTCTAACAAGTCACTTCTTTCTTAGCCATTAGTTGTTGATGTCGCGATAAATTAAATATGGAAAATATATACCTTGCGCTAACGTGTTGCCAGGTAACGCAACCTGCCTTCAATGTTTGTAATGTCCAACCCAACTGCATAATGGGCCATAGTTGACTCTGTCAATGGTGTAAAGAAGACACATCACTTTTTATTATGTCTATTGCAGAAGAGACAATGTTGTTTAAGGTGTATATCCGGTCGGACAGGGTATTAATCCCATTATCTACAACAGCTAATGCCTTTTGTAAGTTTTCCTGGTCTTTTTGCCTTAATCAGGCAGCAGCTTCTTGTTGGGAAAGCTTCCAAATGTCATTATATACTGCGTATAAGAAGTGCTTTCTGTGTTGTTTTCTGGGGCCTAAAAGAAAGTCCTGTAAGTAAGTGTTATTAGACAGGAGACTGAGGTGTTCTCTAACAGCATCTAGTGAGGAACTTTTCAACCATTGCAGGCATGGTTTCCCTACACTGTATGTTCTTACTATACCCGCATGTTCGGATGACACATAGTGAGGGTCCGGCCTACTAGTTCTAAAACCCCCACGTGGAGTTTATAAAACATTTATGACACCCATTGGTGTCTATTGGCCACAATAACCACCCACCAGGACGTGACAGTGAAGCATTAAATGTGCCATTCTGGACCCATTCATTGGGCTGATCTTCAGTTTAATTTATATACTTTTGCCATTTGTAAAATGTTGCAGGGGCAGGAATACTGGGCACATTCAATTACTTAATTTTTGCTAAGGCTAAACAACTTGTGTGTTGTACAGTTTCATTTAAAAATATTATTTGAATAGGTATCAGGCGTGCTCTACATAAAGCTTCCTTCCTACTTATTTGCCAATGTCTTGTTCCCCACACACTTTTTAAGTCAATCAACTTCAACCAATATTCATAGCCTTCTATAGCCAACCGGGAAACAAAGGAATCCAAATAAATGAATTTCGTATCTGTCAATAATGTGTGTACATTTTCCATTGATGGCAATTTAAAATAATATGACTCAGGATTTTTAACATTGTGCCCAGAAAAATATCCAAATTTTCCCAATATGTTTTAAAACTCCCTTGTGGTATAGTTGGACAATGTTCCCATTGCGTGTAATTAAAAATAGTCTTTGGGGAACTTGCTCTGTGAATTAAATAGTGCCCATCACAATTATAGCAAAACATATCACCATAATTCTCTTTAGATTGATAAACATCTTCACATTAAAACGCAGTAAAACACTGCAATTCAGTCATCATAGAATCAACTGTTTTCACATCCTAATCATCAGAAACAACTTCGGGTATTATTACATCGTTCATTGAAAGTTTAAACACATATGGTATTTGAACGACCTCCGTGGGGCTGTATATATCAAATGTGACTTTATCCCAAACTAGCCCATCAGGAATTGGTATAGCGGAAATGTTCACGAAAAACAGGTCTCTGCGGACCCTGTGAGAAGCAAAATGGGGTTTTAGGACCTCATCCACCAGTTCAACTATTGATCTTTTATGAAGAAAATGACCATGTATTAATAGAGAGAATGTTATGAGAAAGCCAATCCAAAGGAGGAAAGCTAATACAGTCAAGGAAAGACACAGATAGTTCCATGGAAAAATAAAGTAATTTGTTTTAAGCCAGTTTATCAGCTTACGTGTTTTCGGAAGTTCAGATGTAGAAGAGGCAAATAAGTCCGAAAAGGTGTCGTTGACATTTGCAAAGTATCCAGAAGCAATTTGTGCAAAAGCTGGAGCCGTATTTGTAGGAGGAGAACTGGTAGTTGTCTCCCTCTGTGGTTCATAGTAAATGACATCATCCATCTGTGGTGAAGTTGTGTCAAGTCGATCAGTAGTTTCTGTATTGTTTGTTGTAACAGATGTTTGTGGAACTAATGCAAGATCATTTTCCACCCTCCCCAAGCTCGGAGAGATGTCAGCGTTGTTGCTCAAAACTTGTAGAGGGACTTCTTGACCAGTAGTGAGAGGGATTCGGGAACTACTGGCTGCTCCTCTTGGTCTGCTGTGCAGGATTGGCCATATGGTGTAACTTGACATTGTCAATAGATACAAAGGGCCATATTTATACTTTTTGACGCACAACTGCGTCAACGCAGTTGGGCGTCAAAAATGTTAACGCCGGCTAACGCCATTCCAAAGCGCCATGCGGGCGCCTTATTTATGGAATGACGTTAGCCGGCAGAGCTGACTGGTGTGCGTAAAAAAAAATTACCCACATCAGGCAGCGCCGGCGTAGGGGAAAATGGAGCTTGGGCGTCAAAAAATGGGGCAAGTCGGTCTGAGGCAAAAAAAATCTGCCTCAACCCGATTAGCGCCATTTTTTTTGACTCCCACCCTCCATTGACATGACTCCTGTCTTAGCAAAGACAGGAGTCATGCCCCCTTGCCCAATGGCAATGCCCAGGGGACTTATGTCCCCTGGGCATGGCCATTGGGCATAGTGGCATGTAGGGGGGCACAAATCAGGCCCCCCTATGCCACAAAAATATAAAAAATAAATTACTTACCTGAACTTACCTTAAGTTCCCTGAGATGGGTCCCTCCATCCTTGGGTGTCCTCCTGGGGTGGGCAAGGGTGGCAGGGGGTGTCCCTGGGGGCAGGGGAGGGCACCTCTGGGCTCCTTCTGAGCCCACAGGTCCCTTAACGCCTGCCCTGACCAGGCGCTAAAAAATGACGCAAAAGCGGCTGGAAGTAATTTTTTTTGACCCGACCACTCCCGTGCGCCATTTTTGCACGGGAGTTTAAATAAGGCGCACATGCCTTGGAGTCATTTTTTAGACGGGAACGCCTACCTTGCATATCATTAACGCAAGGTAGGTGTCCACGCTAAAAAATTACGCTAACTCCAAGATCTTTGGCGCTAGACGGGTCTAACGCCAAAGTATAAATATGGAGTTAGCTTTGCGTAAAAAAAAACAACACAATTCCGGCGCAAACAGAGTATAAATATGCCCCAAAGTGATTTTCTTTAGCACCAGCCAATGTTGGTAGAATGACAGTTCTGGTACTGTGTATTCCCAAGACTGGGACCGGTGCATGATAAGAAGGACCAAACTCCTTTTTCACAGCAACTTTCTCATATACTCGATCCCCAACTTTAGGAATCCAGCCAGTAGGTGTTATTAGTACATCCTTAATTCCTGTGGAGGCAGCACTGGCAGAAGCCTTGTCGTCACAGAACTGTTGTAATTCCTGCAAGACAGTGACCCATTTATTTATGTCAAAAGGTGTCTCTGCCGCCGCCACGCCAGAACCATCAAGATCTGGAACAATCATTTGAGTTCCGAACATGCACTCGTATGAAGTGCAAACCCCCAGGGACCTTCTAGGCAGATTGTTAAGTGCTCCCTGGACTCCGTACAGGTGATTAAGCCAACTACGACCCATACCTAAGACTCTGGCTGTTAAGGACTGCTTTAAATCACGGTTTCGTCAGTCTACAACACTATTCCTCTCTGGATGAAATGGAGACGAGTAATTGAGACAAAGCCATGGCGTCCATGAATGCCCTTGATGCGATGGCAGGGCCATTGTCCTAGTGGAAAGCCACAACTTCATATGTACTGATAAAGACTCGCAAATCTTTAATAACTGTCCGAGCATCAGCTGAGATTTGTGGCCACACCCATAGAAATCTAGAGCAAGAGTCAACAGAGACTAAAATGTATTAGTATGCACTGTCTGGTGTTAGGGGACCACAGTGGTCCAAGTACACACATTGTAATGTTTTTTTAGAAATTAGGAGGGGTGTCTAGGGTGGGCGTTTGACGGTGGAACCCTTAATTTGTTGGCAGATGTCACAACAAAGTACATACCGCTTTGCCTGTTTATATAGACCTGGTCACCAATAACGTGCTTCCAATAATACTGTGGTATCCGCCACACCAGCATGGGCAGATGCTACTCCCTCATGCACTGCTTTAAACAATTCTGATCGCATGTCTTTGTTGGGAATTACTCGAACCCCCATGCTTGGTCTTTTTACTTTGATGTCAAGGCAGCCTCCCATTCGGTAGGAATACTTAGCGGGAAATGCTTTTGGATAGGACGTGCCTTCAGCCATGGCTTTTACAGCAGCCAATGTGTCATCGTCTGGTTTCGTTCCAGAATGGGTTACTGCAGCAACAGCAGCCGTAGCTATTGCTGATTTAGAGGCTTCATCAGCCAGTGTATTTCCAGCAATGTGTATTCCAACGTGCTGGTGTCCAAGTGTATGTACAACATGGACGCTTGATAGCGTTTCCTTTAGATCTGCTACTTTCCCCCACAGAAGTCTGTGTTTAATGGTGTTGCTTTTAGAATCTCTGAACCACTTCTGGTGCCTGTACTGCAGGTATTCATTGAAGGAATTGACACAGTACTACGAATCACAGACAATCAGTGTTAACTGGGCAGGATCCGTATGTTCCAGTGCCACCACTAGAGCATTTAGCTCTGCTAATTGTGCTGTGCAATCCCCTAGGGTTTGTGTGAATTTATGTTGGGGACAAAATTTATTATCCTCCATGTAGCCACTTACAACCTCTCAAGCAGCGGAGTATTGATGTTTTGTGCCTATTGCAGGTTGTGCTGAGCCATCGGTGTACATGACTCTTTGATATTGATCAATAGGCAGTGTATTTGCCGGACCTGATTATTCTAGTTCATATTGCACAAATTCTTGAGTTTGTAATTTTGGGTAAAAAATATAGTCAACATCAGTGCCTGTCAAAGACGTTGCCCCTTGAATCCAACGTGGATGTAATGCTTTGGTGTTTGGAACACTGGCTTTGGTAACAGCCTCAAGGCCTGTGTTAGACTTTTCATCCTTGGCGGGGTCTCCCTTAACGTTTTGCCTCTGTTCCCCAGGTTGTTGATGTGTGCTAGACTCTGATTTTACTGTTTTTGTTACTCTGGGCACTTTACCACTGCTAACTAGTGCTAAAGTGCAAGTGCTCCTTTACAAAATGTGTATGTAATTGGCTTATCCATGATTGGCATTTTTGATATATTAGTAAGTCCCTAGTACAGTGCACTAGAGGTGCCCAGAGCCAGTAAATCAAATGCTACTAGTGGGCCTGCAGCATTGATTGTGCCAGCCACATAAGTAGCACTGTAATCATGTCTCAGACCTGCCATTGCAGTGTCTGTGTGTACAATTTTAACTGTACCCACTTGCCAGGCCTATACCTTCCATTTTCTTACATGTCAGACACCCCTAAGGTAGGCCCTAGGTAGCCCCAAGGGCAGGGTGCAGTGTATGGTTAAGGTAGGACATATAGTAATGTGTTTTATATGTCCTGATTGTGAAATATTGCTAAATTCGTTTTTCACTGTTGCAAGGCCTGTCCCTCTCATAGGTTAACATAGGGGCTACCTTTAAATCTTATTAAAGTGTAGATTCCCTTTGGGAGTGGATGGACATGTGGAGTTTGGGGTCTCTGAGCTCACAATTTAAAAATACATCTTTTAGTAAAGTTGATTTTGAGATTGTGTGTTTGAAAATGCCACTTTTAGAAAGTGGGCATTTTCTTGCTTATACCATTTCGGTGACTCTGCCTGTTTGTGGATTCCCTGCCTGGGTCAGTTTGACAGTTGGGCTGGTTGCACCTCACACTAGACAATGACACAAAGGGCGCTGGGGTGTAGCCTGTATATCCTGATGAGCCATCTGTGCTAGGAGGGAGGGGAGGAGTGGTCACTCACACCTGAAAAGGCTGTGCCTGCCCTCACACAATGCAGTCTCCAACCCCCTGGTGAGTGTCTGGGGCCTGGCCTGGGCAAGGCAGGATTTCACATTCAAAAGAGACTTTACTTTGAAGTAGAGCTACTTCAAAGGAGAAATTGGGTATAAGAAGGGAACCCAAAACCACAGACTTTAGAAACACTTCTGGAACAAGAGGAACCTCTGCCTGGAGAAGAGCTGAGGAAGAAGAGCTGCCCTGTCTGTGCTTTGTGGAGCTATCCCGCAGTTGCTGCTACTGCCAGAGTAAGAGGGCAAAGACTGGACTTTGTGTGCCTTCCATCTTGTGAAGAAATCTCCAAGGGCTTGAATTAGAGCTTGCCTCCTGTTGTTTGATGTATCAAGGACAGCAAAGGCTTCTCTCTCCCATCACCTGGAGTCTCTGGAAAGACTCCTACTCTGCCCTGTTGTGCCCATCCAGTTCCTGGGACCCTGAAAGGAAACGCTAGCAGCCTAAAGACAAGGAAATCCACGCACAGAGCGTGTGCGAGGAAAAGATGGACGCGACTCTGATCTGCGGCTGAAGAAACGACGTGCCGCCGGCTCCGCAGCTGAGAAACGACGCTCGCAGGAAACGTGACCGAAGAATCAACGCACGGAGCAGGAGAAATGATGCGCAGCATCGCTGACGGAAGCTGGGAGATCACAACCTGCGCTGCGAGGTTTTCAGATCATCGTGCGGCTGGATTTCTGACTCAAGTACCGCTGTGCGTGGAAAAACAACGCAAGGCCTGCCCGGACCCGAGAGTGCTGACCGAATCAATGCAATGCAGGCCCTTTTTGATGCGCACTCGCCCGTGCGGGGTTATTTTTGACACGCACCAGGTACATTTTCACGCTAGCAGCACTAGCGGGTGTTTAAAACTACTTAAAGACTCTTTTTGCATTTTTATTGATAACTTGACTTGTGTATTGTGGATTTTTGTCGTTTTGGTCTTGTTTTGTTTAGATAAATATTTCCTATTTTTCTATACCTGTGTTGTGTCATTTTGTAGTGTTTTCCTTAAGTTACTGTGTGTGTTTGTACAAATACTTTATACCTAGCACTCTGAAGTTAAACCTACTGCTCTGCCAAGCTACCAAGGGGGCAAGCAGGGGTTAGCTGAGGGTGATTCTCTTTTACACGGATTAGAGCGAGGGTCCTTGCTTGAACACGGGGTAACCAGACTGTCAACCAAAGACCCCATTTCTAACATTGGTGATCAGCGGTTGGGATTTGGACTTGTATTTGTACTTGACATACAGTGATTAGGTGTACACTACTGTTTGAGTTCAGACCACTACGTGACCACATACTAATAGTCTTGTGATTTTGTTTTTTTTCTATTTGGACTGTTTTTGCTCTGCATTCCGGATTTGGAGATACGACAATAAAGCGTTTCCCCTGGTCTAGCGGTCTTTCTTTAATGACAGCCATCTGAACAGCAGTGAGAATTTTCTCAGTGGGAGCAAAGCGTTGCTCTGCTGCTGAATACAAATGTGGTTTGTATGCAATCGGGACTGTCTCACCCTCATTGAAAGTAACATAGGTGAAACCAATGGCACCAGCAATTACTCTTATGACCAGATGTTTTTTGTTGTTCCTTGTGTGTAAATGTTGTGCTGCGAGTATGTCTGTTTGCAAAGCTCTGAGAATGCGTGTGTGTTTGACTGTCCAAAATTTACTAGAAAAGTCAGGGAGTATTAAGTCATGTAAATGTTTTATGCGTGATACAAAATCTGGAATGCAAGTTCTGCCAAAATGTAGGAAACCCAATAGGGCTCTCAGTTTTTTATTTGTATTTGGATGTTGTAACTGTGCGCATTTTTCCAAGAATTGTGGCGCTAGGCTCTTTTCTTCATTTAATAGCTCATATCCCAAAAACAGGATGTTAAGGAAGGCTATTTTTTTATTTTTATTTAATTTGTAGCCGAACTCTGCAAATCCCACAACAATGCGGGCTACACGTATTAAATGTTGCAGCAATTCATCGTCCGTGAGATAAATATCATCTTCATGGGTCAATGCTTCAGGGTCAATGCTGTGCAATATTGAAGTCACAGGAGCCGCAAAAAGTCCTGGACTGTTCTTGTACCCCTGGGGTAAACAACAGAATTTTTCCTGGGAGCCTAGTGCGCTGAAACTTGTTAAGTCTCTACTCTCAGGCGCTATATTTTAGCAGAAGAAACCATTGGAAATGTCCAGTGTTGTTTTGTATTTTGTGTGCATTATGTTGTTCATGGGTGCTGTGTGATGTGAGTTTTGTATAGCGTATGTGCATGTATGACTGTTTAAATGACAGTAGTGTAAGACTATTCTGTAGGAGTGGTCCGGTTTAGCTACCGGGAATAAGGGATTATTCATTGCTGAGACACAGGGTTCGATCACCCCCTGGTACTCCAGTTGTGTAAGGATGTCCCTCCCAGGTGCTTTTGCATTACGTTTAATTGGATATTGGGGTTGAGGTTGATTTTTAATAGGGATTGCATGATAGGGGGAGTATTTATCCCACCCTATGTGGTTGCGATATAACACGGGTGCCTGCAGCAATGCCCAATCAATGGCGTAGTACTCTGCGAGCTCCTCAGGGAACAAGGGGTAAGAAAGAAGGTTTGATAACATCTTTCCCATATGGGCAGAATATCATATATGTTTACGACGCTGTCCCAAAAGATTGCATCAGTTGTGCGCTCAATGTTTCCTTCTAAATGTAAGGTTACGTTGTACACCCTATCAGACATGGTGACACGCATGTCCGTAGTTTCAACTTGTAGGAAGTCATCAGTTGCTTTCACCTCCAGATGCTCTAGAAGATTCAGGTGAACTATTGCAACCTCTGCTGCGCTGTCTAATATCACTAATGCCCACTTCCTGTTCTTCGAAAAAGCCCTCTTCTTGAGTAGCATGTCGGACTGCAACTGCTGCCACCTTTTTCTTTTTGAATTGGGGTATTTGTTGGGGAAGTTTTTGTTCTTTTTTAACAGAAACTTCTGTTGAGTGTTGTGATTCCTGTCTCGGTTTCATGTACCCAGTTCTTCGTTCAGACCACCCACCTCTCTCACTGCGTTTTTCCAGTGAGTCCTGAAAGGAATGAGATTGACTTGTATCAGTATATTGATATCAGTCAGGCGTTTTTATATTTTCTCTATTTCTGAGATTATATCTATTCTGTGGGGTCTCCGTATGCAGAGAGTCTCCCCTTTCTTTTTTAGGTGTTTGTTGTTTTTTATCCCAGCGTTTCTTAGTACCCTTAGGAGCTTGCTTGGTATAATCTTTATTAGATATACCCTGGAATTGTGGTTTTGTAGGTCTGGCCCCCAGACTACCTGGACCAATGCTAGAGTAGGTCTCCGTGATAATCTTTGGCAGCTCACGTTCTTGATACTGTCGAGGAACATCCCAGAGCCGCATGAGCACCGCTTCCCCTTTAAGGTTACTTAATATAACTGAGGATATTGTGGCGAAATTGAGCATTAGTTGCATCCCCAAGTCCAGGGCCAGGGCATCCCCTGTATTTATATTGAATTTTTTTCAACACTTCCGGTAAATTGGCAAGTGTTGATTTACCGTATGTGGTAGTATACAGCTGGCAAATACCGTGCCCCAAGTATTACAGTTATCTATAGTGGGAACTATCCCAAATGGCAAGCACATGGTTAATATTCTATGTTTATCCTGAGGTCCCATATGGGGAACTAATGCTTGCAGTGCGTTTATTTTTTGAGCTAACCAAAACGGAATTTCTTCTCGTTTAGCGGGTACTTTACCCATGATCAAATGTACAGTCACAGGATTAATGCCTGGCGTTACTGCATGTGGTTGTGCTGGAGCAGCACATGCTGGGTTTGTATTTAATGTTTGTATTACAAACTGCCCTAATCATCTATATATTTCCGCCAGCTCAGCGTATAAGCGACTGACTTCAGCTACCGCCAAGGTTGCTGCATCAGGGTGAAGTGTATAAGTGGCCAATAAAGGCCAGGTTGGACCATCATTCCTTAGAGGACCTAACCTAACGTGTAAAATTGTGTGGGGTAGGGCGCCATCAAGCCAATTATTATGTTTTTGATAAGATAGAGGTATTTCCGGATATGCACATACTCTGAATTGTTCAGGTATATTTGCAGGTGTGTAATGATCAGGTGCTGGAAATGTGACCCAACTATAAAACATTTCTGTTCTATGGGCTAGGTGAGCCTCAACAACAAATGTGACTGGACCCCCCTCGGCCGTTAGGCCATGTGCCAGTAAATGTGCAGTAAGGGGTGGTCGCATATTGACTGCAATTCTTAGCCGTTGTGGGGTCATCATAGTGAATGGTGAGTTTTGTTCAGAGATAAGCACACCAAATGTGGATTATCCTTTTAAGAGTTCAAGCTTGATGAACCTATAGCGTTAGTTAGGTACTTCCTACTTAGCTGAGGAGGAAAAATACTCAGCACACATGACATCTCCATATATAGTTCTGAGGTGTCGTTGTATGTAGTGAGACAGAGATACTAAGGAGGACCCGAAAATTAGAGCCTGACCAAACGTTGGCGGCGTCATGTCGTGTAGGCTATCATTATTCTAATGAGACTAATGGATTTGAGTGGCAGAATCACTTGTAGTGTGGGGGACTGAGTCTGAACCCACTACAGGTGACACATGTCGGCCCAATCCAGGTTTTGCTCTGGCTAACTAACAGTGCCTCATCTCTGCCCAAGAGCAGGGATGATTGGGCAGCTGAGCGTATGACCCAATTGACTCCTCAGGGAAATCGTGGTCACTCAGATTGCACCTGTTTCTCTCAGTTTCATTGGTCTCGCATATATAAGGACAGTCAGAGACTGTATATGGTTCAATAAGGTTTTAATGAAGCAACCACATCTTAGATAATAAAGCATGTACTGCAATAACCAGGACAATGAACAATGACAGGATTAAAAGTGTGACACGGAAAGTAAAGCATAAAAATAATGCTTCCATGTTGTCACTAGAATCATTAAAATGATTCTTACATAGGCTATATTAGAGCACAGCATGTTAAGCTCTAGTTCTGCACTTCAGGTTCCTCTGGGAAGACATCGTCCCTCATTCTTGAGCAAGAGGCCTGTAGCCTATAGAAGCAGCTGGAGCGAAGCGTTCAGCAATCAGCACACAGTCGCGGTCATCTGGCTGGAATCTCCCTCTAATGTGTATGGGATTATAGAGAAGTGTTTTCATAATGAAACAGCTGATGTTCTAGGAAAATGTCTCTACATAACGATGTGTATGTTTCTATGAACACTAGAGACAAAGCATTACCACGTTTACCGGCAACCTATCTTACTGCAGCCTTGGGAGAAGCAGAGGGTGAAAGAAATGTCATGTTTAAGAACACAGTGCTGACCTAGACAAAGAACAGCTAGATAGAGAGAAATAAAACAAGACCGCAAATGTGGCTATTGCTAAAATAATAAACAAAGCTGTATAACATATATCTTGGTTAAAGTGCACAGCTGCAGGCCTAATTTGCTAAAATAACATGAATACCGTGATATAACTAAAATGGATACACAATGGCACTTTCCAAATGAAACCAACTACTTGCTGTCCAAACGCTGAAACACTTTTCTGCAGTCCTGTGCATTCATACTAACTTCTCAACAACCAACTCTTGAGTTTTTGCAGGCCCACAACAACTTTGATTCTGATGTCTACATTTCCACCTTAATCACTATTCTGGACAACTTCAAGTTCTTGGTGGATTAGGGTTACATGGTTGACCTGTTCCTCCTTGATCTATCAGCCTTCTTCGATATGGTGGCTCATCATGACATATTGTTCTTTCATATTTAGAAATAGGTGTCATGGACCATGCTGTGAGCCAAATTGACTGGTATTCAGACAACCACACAAAAGCCATTCACCACCCACCTTCCTATTCAAATATACTTACCCTCAGATTACTACAAGGCTGCTCTCTTAGTCAAATTTGTTTAGTGTGTGTATGTCACCACTGGTCAATCTTAACCAATCCTTCAAGCTGGCCTTTATAACCTATGCCAACAAGCCCTCACCTATTCTTCAGAGGTCAACCCCTGTACCAATTTTACCTCTGGATGTGGTCTTGTGGATGAAGCAAAATTTGATTAAAACAATACAGGCAAAACTAAGGCCCTCATTGTCAGCAAGAAACCTTCCATTTGGTCCTCTGACTGGTGGATATTAGATCTGCTTCTGCCTCCATTCCAACTTACAGATAACAGAACCTTGTTTTTTATTTTGATCATTCCGTCTCCCTTTCTTCTCAGATCATTAATGTCTCTTCATCATGGTTTTATCATTTGTGGCTGCGTTGTGTCCACTGACAAATAGTAGTTCGAGCCATCCTGCTCTCCTGTCTAGGATGTCAGGCTGCATCTGTTGCCTGACTTTCCAGAATGCTGATGCCCATCTCACCTTTCAGCTTCCTCTCATATCTCTCTTAATTTAGTTGCTTTTCATTAGCTATCAATTCCTAATCACTTTGAGAATAGGGGCCTGATTTAGAACTTGGTGGATGGGTTACTGTGTTACAACGGTGATGGATATCCTATCCACTGAAATCTAAATCCCATTATATTCTACATGATTTAGATTTTGGCGGACGGGATACCCACCACCCTTGTGATAGAGCAACCTGTCCACGGAGTTCTAATTCAGGCCCTTAATCTCTCTACACAGTGCACTGTGCCTTTCACCAGTCTGGTTCAGGGTACCTGCAAAAGTAATTTGCTCACTACACCAATTCAGACTCTTCAAGTTTTCCTTCACATTATCTCCTCATGCATGCCAGGATCAAGCACTCCTGCGCTGGTGGTCCCTCCTTTACTCATGTGGCAACCAAAGCTGGAACTCTCCTCCCTTACTATCCGACTGATCAACAATGACCTTGCCTTTCTCAAAGTTCTAAAAATCCATCACTTTTCAAATGCATTTTAGCAGCCCCCTTTGCATGGCAGACTTTACTTAGTGCCAGGATGCCCTTATGGGAGACAGAACATTTAATAAATCCAGTACCACAGCACAGCCATGTGCCCCCTCAAAACTAAATCAACAATATTGAATGTAAACAACATTGAGAACAGAATATAATTTTAAAAAATCGACAGGTGAGTTATTTCTTATAACTGCTTCCACATATACACGTAACATATACCTTCAAGGTATGTGGATTTAGGAATAGTAAATCTATACTTCCCTATATGCACTTTTCTTTCAATATTTTGCCCCTTGATATCCTGTCCTTAATATTAGTATCCCACAATATTGTTTATGTCGAATTTTAATAATACAATCTAGCATAGCAAGTATCCTTAGCTTTTCCCAGTGTTTTGGAAAAAATGTCATGTCATGTGAACACTGCCTGCCTTACATGCGCGTGTCTAAACGCCCACTGAAGTCCATGTAAATCTGATTTGACCAGACAAGCTATTTATGGAAATCCAGCAGGAAATTAATGAACTGAAGAAACCATGAAAAATAATGAGCAGAAACAAAGGTGGAAATGCATGAGCATATCGTAAAGGGAATTTAATAGGCAGATCCAAGGTTGGATTTCCTTAGCAGCAGGGTAAGTGTGTTAGCAGAAACACGACTGATCTAATGAGCATGACCAAAGGGGAAAGTACTGAGCAGAACAAAAAATGGCAATTAATGAGCAGTCGTAAAACGGAAGTGATTTGAACAGAATAATGTGGGGAAGAAGTGTTTTTTTTAATAATGAATCAATGTGTCCCCTTTCTGTTTCTACATTCGACACCTGGGAAGACTAGGTGACTGATTTGCAAGTTTTCCTTTCAGACCCCCTCCTGGGGACAAGGGTATCTGACTATTTCATGCCAGGGTAAATGTGGATGATGTGATTTCAAAAGTAAAGTTTTTCTTGATTTGGATCTCACGACCTTACACCCAACCTAGGCGAATATGAGTAATATTGTCGACTTTTCCTTTTAGGTGTTTTGAGACTGGAGAGCTGGGTCTTACAAATCTCGACTGAGGTGTGGCATCCATATCAGTGGTCATCTGCCCATGTCGAGGTATGAGCAAGCCTCGCTGTCGACAGACTTTCACTCACTTATACAGCCTATGTGGGTTTGAGGCAGTATCTTTGTAGTATGTGATTCTGAGTTGTAGATTTCTTGTCAGGCTGTTTTAGTTTCTGACCTTAATACTGCTGGAACCCTCATCACCATGTCTTTGTGCTTTCCGCCTCCTTGTCCTTTAAAGTAATGGGTCCCTTTTGCTGCCATGTATTATACTATGAACAGAACCAAGGGAAAAAAGAATACGCACTGCGAACAAGAAAAAATCTATTGAGCATAAATAGGAGCATGAATTAGTAACATCCTGAGGAACTTTCCTTTGTCTTTCTTCATGGTGAGCAAAGTGTCAGGTTTGAATAGGCTTGGAGGGAGCAGGGAGATATTTACTGGATTGACCAAAGGGTAGGGCAGATCATTGAAGAAAACAAATACGACACTGTTTGCATAGTCAAAGAGGGCGTGAACAGGTTTTAGAATAAAAAGAGAAAATCAAGAATAGGTGAAAGGGTGAACTACCAGCAGGGCATTTCCTGGCACTATTAGCGGAGTTAGGCTGTCTATGGCACCTCACTGATATGGAGCTGGAACAACACCCTCTGGGGCACACGCACCATACTATTGCCATTGGTTGCCAGCTAATCATCTGGGTCATCCGGACCCTGGTGCATACCACAAATGACCCCTTACTACTGACCCGCAGGTGCTGGGCAAGAGACATTGGCCGGAAATTAATGCAAAAATCAATGGGGAGAGCAGTTATATATTCAAGAAAGCTATCACGCTATTCTAAGTTCCAGTATATACAACATAACATTTTACATAGAGCTTATCTCACACCGGCGAGCCTACACAGGATGTTCAGGTTTACGTCTGTTTGTCCCAGATGTCAGATGGTGACATGGCACAAATGTTCCAGTGCTGTCCAGCAGTGATAGCCCTATGGGGGGAGATCGCAGGTGCTCTATCAGAGGTGAGGGGACGCGACAATGCGTGCACTATGGAAGGGTCATTTCTGGGCCTGTTTAGACATAAGAAAACAGCGAGAGCATTAAATAGTTTCATTGACCTGGCACTGCTGATAGTTCATAGATCCATTGCAATGCATTGGAAAACTCATGCTCTGTTGGGGTAGAAACACCGGTGCACAGCGATACTCAAATGGGGTAGAGCTGAGTTCTGTGGCGCTCCAGTGTGAGGAGACCCATGGGCTGCGTAGGATCCCCATATATGTGGAGTAGGAATACCTGCTTCATGACTCATAGACGTTCAAGGAGATTCTCCCTGATTAGTCAATATTTGCACCTAACTCTGGCTACTCGCCATGTCTCTCTGACCTATCACATCCCCCTCCTCTGGAGTAGATGTTAAATGTGAGAATTCAATCCACAGCATCAAGGTATTTTTAGTGTGAGCAAGTATTCACACAAATTGGGTTTCTTACATGCACTCTCAGCTTTGGAAAAAGTCATACTGTTCACCGAGAAAGAGATGAATTCAGCCATGCATGTTTTAGCCTTCAAAGTCAAGTCATCTACTGAGGCTGTTGGTACCATGTACAATCGGTTTTGAGTATGGAGAAGATGACCATTCAAATACCAGCAAATGTGAGCATCCCAGTGTCCATCTGCGGTGTGACGCAGGTTTGTTGGTGAGGATGATGCATTTTATCTTGGCTTACTGAAATACCAAAGTGTAACATCCAAGAATGACAAAAATGTGGACAGAGGGATAGCTTGTCCTTGAAATCTTAGCAATTTTGGCTTCCCTTTGAGGCCTTTCTTTGAGCCACACGCTTTCCATTGTGCATTCACTAACTTTTTTCCAGGAGTCTATTAAGATCTGTAGGGCAACCTACCACTGGAGATCTATTTAAAGGTTTCTGTCTGGGAAGAATTTAAATTCATGAGCTTCCTTCAAGGAGTCTTGAAGCTTCGTCCTGACTTTCTTCATAGGCCAGTTGAGCCACAGGAATTTCTGACTCCAAGAGATGTCCGGGTCAGCACTAGGGTTTATATCTCCTTAGACTGGTGAGAATGGCAGATGGTAAACGTCCAGACACATGCCTCAGATAAAGGCTGTGGTGAAAAAACATGTACCTGTGGACTTCAGGGCAGACCAATATACTGGTGTGTAGAGGTTTTGAGAACTCCAACGTATGGCCAATGTTTCCTTTATGGACATCCTTAAGCAGCTTAAGCAACGAAATAGAAATTCAACCATCAAGCATTATTACTACTTTGCAAAAATGGAAAGAACCAATGAGAGTTCTCTTTTCAAGTCTACAGGGTAAAGCTTACCAAATTATCTATCATTTGGGCAAATTAATTGACCTAGCATTTAGGAAACTTGATAAACGTAACAGTAAATTACACTTGACCCTCTGGCCAAGAATAAGTAATGAATAAATCTGGGGAAACCAGACTTCCACCTTCATTTCAGTCTGTAATGTGGAAAAAGTAGGCGCTCAAGGCCGGACTGGCCGGACCGAGCATTGGGCATTTCTCCGGGGGGCTGGAAGGGTGGGGGCCACTTTTGTTATTAGGAAGCTGTTTTTTTAGCAGTTAAGTACTTTTAAAAGCACCGCAGAGTTCCTTGTATATCCAACAGTTTTCAGGCAGCAATAAAAGTCCCAAGATAGCTCTGGCAATTAATGTACCTGCAGGAGAGAGATCAGAGTTTTGTCTAGTGGCAGTTTTGACTCTTCTAAGGTAGTGCAGAGGGTTAATATCCCTGCTGCAATAACTGTGTACTATGCTGATTAAATAAACGTATTGTATGTGCATAGCTCAGTGGAATACTGCTTTTGTCACAGGTCCTTTTGCTACAGTGCAGTTCATAAGTTACAATCATAATCTAGCACAGTTAGCTCTGAACAGCCATCAAAGAGCTGCCTGCAAACACATTGTACAGGTTAGAAAGTTAGGTGTTTTTCCCAGTCTTTGATTATCCTAATTTAGATTAAAAAGAATTTGTTAGGGTAGAAATAAAGTATTATTAGTAAAGTCAACCATGACCACTGTGTTGCATTGTGAATCCTGAGTTTACGCTTCCCCAGGTCAAGTACTCTTAAAAAATGCCTACTAATATGGATGACATTTGAATCCTATACCTTATAGTCTCCTTTGTCTTATATAACATTTCCTATACACTGATTTACATAATAATATGATGCACTGTGTCTATATTTGTGTGTGATGTAAAGTGCTCCTACACCCTACGCTGGTAATCAAGGCACTATAAAACAAATGAAATACATGTGAGAGAGGGGCTATACAGAGATGAGAGGCACCGTTAGAAGTTGATGGTGAGGGAATCATTGAAAAGCCCCAATAAAGATTGCCATATCCTGGTGCTCTGTAAAGTAATCATTTACTATGCTTAAAAACGAATGTAATTGAATTTATAATTACAATGTGTTGTAGAATGCACCGTTTTTGCAATTTTTTCCAAGATTTCTTGGGCAGGAGACCCCCCCCCCCACCAGTAGCGTTACATTAGCCCCTACAGTTCCAGGGGACCCCCTACCTCAGCAAAGTATACTGTGCTTGGGCAGCGGGCCCCTGGCTGGGAGGGTGCCCCCTCCATGTACTTTGCAGTGGGACACACTCAAGTTTTGTTACCCCACTGCCTCCACCACCCCGCCCTCCCCCAAAAGCCCCATTGGAGTGGTCAAGCTTGCTTGCTATGCAGCCTGTGGGGGCTGGTCTGACAACATTTGCCAGGGCTGCTTTCTGTTCCCAGTGCGGCGATGTGACACACCTTTATTGTTTTGTGATTAACTCAGTGTACAGGAGGTCTTAATTCTGGCATTATCTGACTGCAGGTCTGTAAAATTAAACATTTCCAGGTTCCAGAGCATCACTCATCATCCCCTGCCATACACTACCCACTATTAAGCGGGATGCAAGATACCACTGTATTATGTGATCATTTCTTAGCAATCTATGCAGATGATTTATAAAATAACCCAACGAGAAACGAGATTTTAATGAATAGCCATATATCATATTGTGTATTTTATTAAACGGGACCTACTTGAGGGAACTCTGAATGAAATTTCATGATGATTTTTATTACTCGAACAAAATAAACTCGATTTACTAAAAAAAAATCATGCAAAGACACAAAATTACAGCTGGAATGAGACCCACAAATAATTGCCTACGTTACTACAGTGCACTGTCTGTTCCCGAAGATGGGGAGAACAGACATCGCAATGGGATAAGGGCCTAGCTCCTGCTAACCCGATGTGTAGATTGTACAGGACACATTTGCCTCAATAGTTATGAATATACACGTGAAGGCTTCACTTTAAAATCCCTGGGAAGAATTCTGCCGGTAGATAGTTTAGCAAAGCCAAGCGGTGTTTGATGAGACATGTCCCAGGAGTGACCATCCTGCGAGCTTTGGCCTCCCTGTTTACCGAAGGCCTTTAATGCACTCCTCTTTCATGTCGCTATTGATTTTCTGATGTATCCACTCTTTAATCCTCCGTTCATCCTCGGTCAGAAATAAAAGGGAAACGTGCGCTGCGAGTTCTTAGAAAAATGTTCTATTTTTTAAATGAAACCCATTACTGCCATGGTATTGCGAGAAGTGTGTGTAGTGCGCTAAAAAGTGATAGGTTACTTGGTGAAAATTCAAAGCCTCTTTCTGATATCTGCTGCACTTTGGACGGTAATACCGCAGGGTTCGAGTGTACCTCCATGTAGTATAACTGCATCACGTTGAGGTGCTCATCAAGGAATGGGGTGACGATGTAGGGTCGTCATAAGTGGACGGCACCATCTCCAGCTGTATCCACAGGGGGGAAAGTCAAAACCCCCTCCGACATTTCCAAGGCCTCTAGCCAGGGAATACATAATGGGGAAAAGTTTAACTAGAGTGGCCCATGTGGGCCGGGTTAGAAGTAGAAAGTGGGGAGAACAGTTAAATAAAGTGACCAACACAGCCCATACTGCAGTGCCTTGTGTTTTATTGGCCTACATCACACTGGTGACGAGAGGGGAGGCGCACTCACACATGCGCCTCATCTTTCACGGCCACTGCCTCTTACCAGGCGAGCGGGCCACAGCTGATCTGCTGCCTGAGCACTCAGGGAGCGTGCGACGACTCCCTAACATCTCTGCCTCACCATCCTCCTGCTGCGGATTCCTGGTGGCTGCCTGGGCAATTCCCAGAACTTGATCCAGGGGCCACCCCCCATGTGGTGCTTCACCGCCGGCATCGTCTGTTCCGTGTCGGCACGAGCACACCCGAGGCCTCTTGGCTGCGGCATCACCAGATGAGGAATCTGCTCTGCATCTCTCATCAGCAGATTCACCTCACCTAGGGACTCGTATAAAAAAAAGAAAAATATGAGAAGACCTGCACTTACCACATTAAAGTACTCCAGCAATCAGACACTGATTGTCGCACCACATTACCCCCTAACTGCGTCGTGCCAGGTCGGCTGCTACATTCTACCCACTGCCTTTTTGAATGGGCAGCATACCTGCCATAGAAACCTTCGCAGTAACAGGAGCCCCGCCCAGCCAGGCTAGCCCACAAGAAAGACTGTGTTGAATGCCTCAAGACCTATTTTGAAGTCATTGTGGGGGCCCATGAAAGAAGATGCTTGCTATTCATTCACTTACGGGGCGCAGACTTCCATGAGATCACCAAAGCAGTCAATGAAGCGACACCGTGCACGCACACCACGCTGAAATGCCATCAATGGCGCACTTCGAGTCCTATGCCAATCCCGACTATGAAAGATTCCGACTAGAACAAGCCCGCCAAAAGCCAAATGAGCCCGTAGACACCTTCTACACCCAGTTAAGAGAGCTGGCTAGCACCTGCACACTGCTGGACGAAGAGGATGAAGTAAGAGCCCTGTTCATCCAAGGGTGCGCGTCCTCCAAGTAGCGCAAGCAAATTCTCCAGGAACCCAACATGAGCATTAGGAATATCATAACTGTCGAAAGCATGAGTAGCGCATATTGAGCAAGCGCCAACACAGTGGTCAAGACTGAACCAATTAACGCCATTCTCAGAGACTCCACCAAACCCAAGACTGAACGGCCCAGGCTGAGACCGAAGAACCGTCCCTGCAGGTGGTGTGGAGGCACGCTGCACACCCGGGTGAATGCCCTGCAAAAGGGAAAACATACAGCACTTGCAGGAAGTTAGACCACTTCTCTAAGGTCTGCCACTCGACAACCCGAGCGGTGCCATCCAGTCCCAAAAAGTAAGTAAGAGCCATTGCTGCTCCCTCCACCTTGTCTTCCAATGGCGACATGGACGATGACCAAGAAATAGTCCATTTTGTGAAGCCTGTGAGCTCAGCTCACACTCATTGATGGAAACTACCCACGTGCCAGGTGATGGTGAATGGACACCCCATATCAGCTCTGCTTGACATTGGTGCCTCCATTAACCTCATGGCCGCTGCAGTGTACAAGCGCCTGCCAGAACCCCCCCAGCCTTCGACCAACCATGGTGCAAGTCTACGCTTTTGGGAACACTAAGCCACTACAGATGACTGGTGTATTCATGACAAACATATCCCATAAGACCGCGTGCACAATTACCAAAATATACGTGCCACGAGAAGGGGCTAGATTCCTGCTGGGCTGCCAGACCACACAAAGCTTAAGCCTTATCCAATTTTCCTTCAGTGTCCACGCAAATGACCTGGAGAACTTTGTTCAAGAGTTTACCAGCTTCTTCAAAGGCATAGCGTGTCTGCGAGGTCCCCCGCTCCAGTTACACATAGACAAATATGTCACGCCAGTTGCACTGAGAACCCGAAGGATCACCTTCCACCTTCACCCGCAGGAGAAAAAGGAACTCCAGGTCCTGGAAGAAGCCGGGGTCATAGAGAAGGTGTCGGGAACAACCCCCTGGATATCACAGATAGTCGTCACCAAGAAACCGAAACAGCCTGATACGGTGTGCATCTGCGTAGATATGAGAGTGCTGAATAAAGCCATCAAACAAGAGAGGCGTCTGACCCCGACCATCGATAATATAATTGTTGACTTAGCTCGTTCAAAGTGATTTTAAAAAATTGACCTCCGGTCTGTCTATCATCAGATTCTGCTGCACCCTGACTCACGGGCAGTCACCACCATCTCAACCCATACCTGGCTCTGGAGGTACACTCGTTTGAACTTTAGTTTCTCCAGTGCGGACAAGGTCTTTTAACACATTATTCGGAGGGTTGTGCAAGATATACCCAGACTCATAAATGTCAGTGATGACATCTTGGTGCAAGCCCCAACTTTGCAAAACCATCTCACTTGCCTATGCATGGTTTTCACCAAGCTAAGAGAGTGCAGACTAACACTTCATAGAGATAAATGCAAGTTCCTGAGGAGAGACATCAGTTTCTTTGGGTATAGATGCTCCGAGACCAGAATTGGCCCTGACCCCACCAAAGTGAAGGACATTGAGGAAGCCCCAGCCTCAAACTCCATCTTGGGGTGCGAAGTTTTCTAAGCATGGTCAATTAATGCATGAGATTCATGAAGAACCTGTCAGACCTAATAGGCCGATTGCGGGACCTGACTAAAGCCAATAGACCCTGGTATGGGGAGATGCTCAAGAGCAGGGACTCTGCAACACCAAGGAAGCTCTTTCGGCCAGCACCACCCTCGTATACTTTGATCTGCAGCAAGAGTTTCAGTGGGTCATTGACCCCAGCCCCATGGAGCACGCGCTTTGCTAGCCCCAAAACAGGACAGTGACAAGTGGGCACCCATGGCTATGAAAGTAGGACCTTGATGCCCACCGAACAGCGATACCCCAAATTGAAAGGGAGGACATAGCCATCCACTGGGGCTGCAGACACTTCCACCTCTACCTGTATGAGACACCCTTCACTGTTCTGACTGTCGCTACTCCCACTTTTCAAAGGATCGACCTCTAAGCCACCCCCAAGGATAGAAAAGTGGATCCTTCAACTGCAAGAGTTCAACTTCACCATTGGGTGTCAACCAGGGGTACGCAACCCCACAGATTTCTTATCCAGATATGCACACCCAGCCACACTGCCGAGAGGCAAGAGACACTGAGGAATACATCAGGCTCATCGATGACCGGGCCAAGCCACTCCCCGTACCTCTCACGGAAGTGATAGAGGTAACTTACCTGGATGACTGCCTACAGCTGACTGTCGAGGGCCACCAGTCAGGCGACTGGCGGCCATTGCAATACACGGCGGGTTTTCGCACCCCAGAAGCTAGGTCCACCCTCCTGGCCTTCTAGCATGCCCAGCAAGAATTTTCTGTCAGCGAAAATGGTTGCCTTCTGAAAGGCCCCCACCTTGTCCTCCCTGCGAGCCTGAGGTCTCGAGCCGATCGTCACTGAGGATGGTCCTACAGCTCCGCGGCAGAGTGCCAATTCCGACTTCGGGAGCCTCCCATATGGGTCCAATGTTCTGATAATCATAGATGACTACTCCCGCTACCCAGAAGTTGAGATTGCCAAGACGACCGCGGTGACTGACGTCATCCAAAAGGTTAAGAAAATAATAGCCACCCACAGCCTATTTGGAGAGATTCGCATGGACAATGGACCTCCGTTCAATGGCCAAGAGTGGGCAGAGTTCCTACAAACCCAGAACATCAAGCATTGACCCATAACCCCCAGTGGCCCCAAGCCAATGGGAAAGTAGAGCATTTTGTCAGGAATCTCTCCAAGACAATTCAGATAGCTGTGGCAGAGGTCTGAGGTGTGTAATGAGCTATCTACAGTTTCCTGTGGGAGTACTTGAATTACTCCCCATGCCACAACAGGAGTCGCTCTGAGCCAGCTATGTTTTGGGTGAGCTGTGGCAGATTCAATACCCCATCCTCCTGCGTGGGCCCCCCAACCCAATCCAGTAAACAGCTCAGAGGCCCTGCGAGCTCACAACAATAACCACGCATCAAAGAAGAGGAGAGCCAAACAAAGTATCATCCAAAGGGCTGACTGAGTGCTGGTGAGAGACCGCCACCCAGTTGGCAAGTTCAGCTGCCCTTCGAGAAAGACCCTTGGACAGGTATTGGAGTGAAAGGCACCATGGTGGCAGAAGAAAGGAATGGCGATGTTGTCACTAGGAATGTGTCCTTGTTCAAGAGACTACAGAACGGTGTTTCCATGGAGGAGCCCAGAGAGTCTCTAGTAGGTGATGACCCCTGGGATGATCCCCACCCGCTGGCGAGTCCTTATCCAAGTGACATGACTCTCTGGGGCCATATCCCAGAAGCCCTGATGGGATCGGCAGCCATTCCAGAAGCATCCGCATCCAGCATGCAAACCAAGCAAATCCTGGTTACAAGTAGAGTCACTGAGAGATCCTCTGGGAGAGCCGGGGGCAAACACTATAACCGGCGGTCGAATCCTGACCCTCAAGGCATTACTCTGACTCTGTAATGCCAGGAACCAGTTTACCCATATCTGTGGTGCCAGCTTTCGCTGAAGTTTATGTGTGTAGGTGGTGTTTGCCTACTATATTTTGTGTTTCTTTTAAAGGGGAGGGATGTAGTGTCATTATTAGTGGACAGCACCATCTCCAGATGTATCCACAGGGGGAAAGTCAAAACCTCCTCCGTCATTTCCCTGTGCCTCCAGCCGGGGAATATGTTATGGGGAAAAGTTTAAATAGGGTGGCTCATGTGGGCCAGGTGATAAGTAAAAAGTGTGGAGCACAGTTAAATAAAGTGTACAACACTGCCTCGTATTGCAGTGCAGTGTGTTTTATTGGCCTACACCACAACCAGGTAATACATGCTTTCCCTCGTTCTGAGTTGTAATTCTCAGAATATATTGGTTTTCAGCATTCACATTTTGCTAGGTTTCACCTGTTTAAATTTGTGCCAGATAATATCTGTGCAGTAATGATACTCTGAAAGCAGAGTAGATTCCTGACTGTGTGATATCGGGATTTCCAGGGCAACCAGACTGAAGTTGTGACCATGTTCTCTATGGAATCTCTGCTGACAACAAGCAGTAGCACAGACCCTTTTGAGGAAGAAGATTGGCACCCTCTGAAAAATGTGAATGGGGAAAACCTATCTATTCTGAATGGCAACGGCTAAAGTTGAAAGAAATTGTGTTATCCTCCAGTAATCATAGATTCCTCTTTTCCATAGAGGACACTAGCTGTGTTTGGCTACTCCTGATGACCACTATCTGAAAACTTCAAGTGACCAGTGAAACTACCTGCACTATTACAGATAGGCATGGTGCGGCCGAGGTCTGGAGTGGGTGTCCTCCACATTCAGGAACAAAGTTCCTGCGCAGAAGGCCCCACTGACAAATACCATGCCCTCCTTTTCTGGAAGCACATCATGCACAACCCCCATCCAAACATTATTATCACCTCTGATAACTCACCCTTAAGGTTTCTCAATCCATGGCAGCTATTCCTTTTGCATGCTCAATAAATCCACCACTTGAGGAAGGCATCAGACCTTCTCTTGGGTTCAGTTCCTAACTCAAAATTTTACATGTTTATACATTCTTGCTCATCACCTGATGCACTCTTCTCCACGTTTACTAGGCACACACAGACTGCTTTTGAACTCTTCAATCTTTTCTCTTAAAAATCAGCAGGATCATCTCAATGTGCTGTCCCCAGATGCCTCAAACTTAACATTGCTCTAAGGAAACAAATTCTGACATGCCAGAATCACCACTTATTAATTTTCTTTTTTTTTGCATTTAGACCGCTGGTTTCTGTGATGAAGTCTGTTATCCATGACACACCTCAATTGAGTCTCAACTACTAGAGTTTTTTGTTAAAAATTGATGTTTGCTGTAACCACCAGTTTGCACCTTTCATCTTTCACCAAACAAGGTCTGTGGGTACATAACTGTGGAAGAGGCTACGCGGAGGTTATGCATGAACATTTATACACACCTATGCACATACCCTAGCTGACTGATTAAGGAAGACTATTGAAGGCATGTGTGCACAGGTAGTACTGTGGCAGATAGGACCAAGAAAAAAAAAAAATTATGGATGAATATTTCATGATTGTGGGCACCATCTTTGTTTGAGTTTACAAGTGTTTTGTCTTCTTACTGTCTATAAGCACAGATGCTTGTTGATGGGAGATCGGTTTTGCTGTGGAACACATTTCAGCACATATTTTCTAAGAATTGCTAAATACATTCAGTCACTCTGCTTTCTTAATGCCAAATTTGAACTCAGAAGCTACTAAGAATTAACCATCCTTTTCTGGCCCTGTCTCCTGACTAGAGGCTGAATGTGTCACAGAGCAAACATTGTGACAGTGTGAACACTGAATACGCAGAAGGCACAATTATTAGATGGAAAAAAGGTTTGGTCCAAAGTGGAAGATTGATAGCGTGGATGCTTGATGGAGGAGGGCCTTTTCCTAGTCACAGAAAAGCTGCAAGGTCTACAGAAATACAATCTTTTGTTATCTGCGTGCTTGTCATGTAAATTAGCATCCTTAAAGGGCTTTAAAGCCAGTCCGAGCCTTAATTCAGGGACCCGGCAGCACTAGAAACAATTTATCATTTTGAGTAATAGATTTTCCATGACTAATATACTTGCCATTGCTGTCTTCAAGGGCAAAGTCTGGATTTCCTCTCGTTTTTCAGTGTTCTTAAAGAGGCAGTGGTCAAAGAAAGCATGCGCAGACTGCAGGGATTTCCTGAAAGCTGGGATGATGAACTTTGCTTTTCTGTTCACAAAAACAGAGAGGACCCATCCCAGAGAAAGACAATCACAAGTCATTTATCTTTCCTTAGCTCTCCATCACAGCCATCTCCAACAGCAAGTACCCCGGGAAGGTGCTCTGATTGAACACGTGTGATTGGGTTTTGAGGCAGATTCTGAGAGTTGTAACTGATAGGCCTCTAAAAACTAAAAGTGTCATAGATATGCGAAGAGACATTCAGACAAAGCCTGCGCACAGAATTGTTAAACATGTGAAAGCCACAGCACTTTATAGAATTTGTAAATCACCCATATTACATGAAGGAAGCCCAAATAAAAATATAAATGGTTTTCCTTTTATTGGCCCTGAAAATCTGGAAGGATATGGGACATATATAACAAAGAGCTGCGCCGCTCTTGCACCATGCAACAGGGTGAAAGAGCGATGGAATGCTTAAGTTCGATTTATCAAGCCAGACAAGTCCACATGTGTGGCCTTGCCTGGCTAGATAAATCTAGATTAATGCAAAACAGCACAAATCTCTGCATTGTGTTTATCTGCCCTCAGAAGGCATTCCATGGGTGGAGTGTGGGTGTTCACCATCACCGCCCACATGCTTAGCTTAATTTTTGTGGGTTGTTAGTTACATTATAAATTGTTGTTTTTTATTTAAAATAATGTTTTTATGGTTAACATTTGATTGGCAAATTATGTAAATTATTAAATGGATTAATTTGTTTTTAAAAATGTTTAGTATATTTTGTGATTTTTAATATGTAATTTAAGATTTCTATAGTTTATTTGCTAATATCAAATTTATTTTCGGTTGTTTGTAGGGGATTTGGGTGAGAAGTTATTTAATTTATATATTTTTAAACTAAATGTAAATGATAATTCATATTATTCAAATATGCAATTGGTAAATAAATATAAACATTATTTACTTTATGTTAACTATTTGTAGTATTTTAACTGTTTATTCATCGATATGTGCATTTAAAAATAAACATGTTTAAATTAATTTAATTTTAAATTTTTTGTTTTAATTTTGTCTACTATATTTAATTATTAGTTTTGTGTTATTACTTTTTATTTCTAATGTATTTGAAAGGTTATTTTGTGTTGGATTTGAATGACTATTTGTTTTATTTTTTCATATTTGTTAAATATTTTGCATAAGTTATTTCTGTCAATTACATTTATTTGTATTCACAAAGAATGCATTTTCTTTTTTTATTTTGCATTTCTTTCAGTATGTTTATGCTGTTAGATATTTAGATGTTTTCTTTAAAAAAGATTAGGATTTAAACTGGTATCTCCAATGGTATCTCTAACTCTTCCTCAGTTCCAACACATTTCCTTCTGTTGCTTACATTGGACTGAGAACAGTAAATCTAACCTCTCCAAAGTCTAACACTTCCTCTACTGTTGCTGACTTTGGAGTAGGAATAGTGAATCTAAGCCCTTCAAAAGCCAACACTCTGCCTACTGTTGCTAAGATTGGAGTGTAGACAGTAATTCCTACCCCTCTACAGTTCAACACTTTTCCTGATTTTACTTACATTGTAGTGGGAGCAGTAAAACACTTCCTTGATTTTGATTACATGCAATTGGAAATCTAAGCCTGCCAAAGTCCAACACTCTACCTTCTGTTGCTTTGATGACTGTGGGAATATTAAATGAAATCCTTCAAAAGTCCAACACCTTTCGAAGTGTTACTTTAAATTGCAATTAGAAAAGTACATCTAACCTTTCCAAAGCCTAAAATGTTCCCTTCTGTTGTTTAGTTGGAGTGGGAATAGTAACTCTAACCCCTCCAAAATCCAAGACTCGCACCACTGTTACTTTGATTACTGTAGGTATAGTAAATTTACCCCTTTAAATGTCTAACATTGTGTATTATATTGCTTAGATTGGAGTGGGAATGGTATATTTAATCCCTCCAAAATCCAACTCGTTTCCTACTTTTGCTTACCTGGGAGTAGAAACTGAAAATGTAATGCCTCCAAAGTCCAATGTTTTTTTCTACTTTTGTTTAAATTGTAGTTAAAATAGTAAATTCCATATCTTTGAAGTTCAACACTTTTGGTAGTGGTGTGTATTTTTTATTCTCGTTTTCTTTCTTTAATGTAAATATTATTTATAAAAAGAATAGCACTTTTTATTTAAATAAGTGTGATGTATGTTTTAACATATGCTCATTTTAATTCTAAGGCATTGGTAATATTGATCATATATTTATTCAATGATTCCAATAGTGTTTTCACAATTTTAAAGCATATATATATATATATATATATATATATATATATATATATATATGTACATACATATATATATAGTGTCATTTTTTTTATTGTTTTTATATGTTTTTGACATATGTAATTGTTATTTCTTACTTTTAAGTTAGTGTTAATATATTTGATTTAATACTTTTTAAATAGTTTTATTGCTGTCTTTGTAAACTTAAGCATATATCTGTGATAACTACTGGTAGTCACCAGTAGGTAGTTATAGTTAGGACCATGTTTCCATAGGAAAAGCTTTTTTTGACTTGCCTTGACTTGGCACCATTTGACGAATCTTCACAAAATATTTTCCCCTTCCCAAAAAGTTGTTTTTGTTGTGCGTGGAGTTTCAGGGTGATCCGTCACCAGGGGCCAAGAAAAAGGGGGCTCAAAAAAGTTGTGTTTCCCCTGTTATTTCCTAGAGATTCTTTAGACCCAACTTCAAGCTGAACCACTAGAAGAAATTACATCAAATTTAGCAGAAAGCTATCTGTTAGTATGCAGATTATGCTTTTGCATATTTGGTGTGAATCTGTTCAGTAGTTTTTTAGGACAATTTAGGGAAATTCAAATTTGCATAATTCTGGCCAAGAAGAATTCATGAACAAAGACGAGCTCGTGCAGGGAAATGAACAGCTCTGATTGGCTGCTAATACTTCAAACCAGGAAGTGTTGGCAGCCATTTTGGGACTCGGCTTCAGCCGAGTCTCAGAGAAAACAGTCAAAATAAAGAAAAAGGGGCCAGGGTAGAGACACCCTGACACCTTAGCAATGGTGGTGGGGGTCCCCGAGGGACACCCTCAGGGGAAAAAAAATAATTGCTGCATGTTTGCGATATGCGCAAATTCACAGCAAAGAATTAAAAAAAAAACGCAGACTTCCCCACTTGTTTTTTACAGGTCCCTGGGTGAGTGAGGTCCCGGAGGCAATAAAAATGTATTATGTAGGGGGTCTTACGGCCCACCACAGCTCTGGCGACCATCACCTCCCGGGAGCTTTAATTTTTTTATAAGTGTTGGGCCTGGGGCCCTCCACTGCCCCGGGGACCACCACCTCTCTGGGGCAAAGAGTTAAACAATGTAAAGGGGGTCTGTTTTGGACCCCTTCAGCCCTGGGGACCACCACCTTCCAGGGGAATTCTTGGTTGGAGGCGGGCCGCATGATCCCCTCATGGAGCCGCTGATGGCCCTGGGGCCGGCTCCTGCTATGTCCCGGGGTGCACAACCCTGGCATATAGCTATTTGCTATGGCTTGGCTGCAGGTCTGCAGCTGCAGCCAAGCCACAGCAAACAATTTAGGTTTTGATAGCAGGACCTGTAAAGCAGGTCCCGCTGTGAAAATCTGAAGTTTCACCTCTCGCTTCCCTGAACGCGTGCAGGGGGCAGAGATGAAAGCAGTTCCCTGCTTGCTGAAGCATTGGGACTACGAGGGAAGCCTTATGGCTTCCCGGCAGTGTCAGGTAGACAGTAAGGGCTTTTTATAAAATAAAAAAATATTTTTTTAATAAATAAATTAAAATGAAAAAGTAGGGACCGAATGGGTGTCCTGGAGGGCTCCCCGTGGTCCCAGAAAGCCCATAAAGGGCTTGTATTGAAATAATTTATTTAAAAAAAATACATATAGGTACCATGGGGGAGCCCTCGAGGGCTCCCCCACGGTCCCAGGTAGCCCTTAAAGGGCGGAACAAATAGGGCAGAAAAAACAAAATAAAGATAGCTCAGCATGAAAGTCCTTGACTTTTACACTGAGCACTGAGGAATCAAGTCCAGCTGGACTTGTTTCCCTCTTTTTTAAAAAATTACAAATATTTAAGTAAAAAAAATTGAAGGAGATTTTATTTCTTGAAAACAAAAAACACATTTTCATTTTTAAATTAAACAAAAATATGTCATTTTAAGTGTATCATATGTCAAAGCCTAAAAAGTCTCTGTCTCTCACTCTCTGTCTCCGTCTCTCTCACTCTCTTTCAATCTCTTTTTGCCACTCATACACCCACTGAGAAACTTACGCACCCACTCACACACCCACTTAGACACTCACGTACCCATTCACGGACACACTGAGACCCCTCTTGCCCACACTCACAGCCCCAGTCAGACACTCACGCACCCACTCAGACACTCACTCACCCACTCACAGACCTGTGCACACACTGAAGCACCCACTAAAACACTGATGTATGCAGTCTCACACCCAGACAGACAATCTGACAGCCACTCTCACCCCCAGATACAGTCTCTCACATCTATTCTCACACTCAGAGAGGCTGCAGCCAACCCCTGCCATATACTGCCAAAATCCCCTGTACGGCAGGGGGTTCAGTGGTTAGGGGGAGTTGGCTGCAGGGTCTGGCTGCAGGACAGGTCTTGTGGGCAACCTCCTCTGCGCATGAGTGAAGGCCGTGCACAGTTCAAGTTTGGGTGCTTATAGGGGATTGGCATTAGGGCCTGGCAAGAGGCCAGGTCCTATGGCTAAAACAGGGCCACGCACGGCCTTTGGCCATGCACAGCAGTGGTTGGAATAATGTATAGTAATCTAACTTACTATAAGTTAACAAACCAAAGAAATACACTAAAAAAAACACAGGTTACGGGGATGTTATAGTTCGGAAATGGATTTTTAAAAACCTATAGAAATTCACTAAAAAAAACAAAGGTTAGAGGGACTTTATAGTTAGGCTCACATTTTAAGCGCACAAAACATCAGAAATTCAGCAGTTATAGTTAGAGTTACTTCAAGTAATTATAACTTGTGCCCTAAGGCAACTATAACTCGCGCCCTCACCGTGCACTGCTAATTACCCCACAAATCACAGCACGCATTGCATCTTTGATAATATCCTTGATAATATCAATGTAATATTTGCAGTAAAATGTTTTGGGAAAAAACTGTACATGGCGGGGTTTACATACAAAGGGCCTGATTAAAGCCGACTGCCAGACCCGTGGTGAGGGGACCACCGTCGAAGTGGCGGTCTTCACACCCACCCTATTATGACTTTCCCACTTGGCTGAGGGCGAAACAAAGGTTTCCACCAGTCAGCCCAGTTGTAAAGGTGCGTCAGTGAAGTCCTGGCTGAGAACAACGTGCACTGCCGTCATCCCATCGGAGATCATGGCGGAGACGGTGGTAGTTTGGCGGGTCTGCTTACCAACCTTGTAATGTGGCTGTCGGACCACCACAACCACGGTGGTCCAACCACCACTGCGAGTCTGGCTTTCTGTTGACCATCAGACTCATAATAAGGTCCAAAGTATGTAAGCTCAATATTTTTGTAGAAAACACAAGAATGGGGTGTAATATGAGGAGTTGTGGCGCTCACGGTGCTAATTTACCTTAATAAATGTGGGGACCCCACTGGGGAAACCCCAACCCTCCGAGGTCAACCAACCTCACAATAAAGAAAAAACACAATGAGGAACCCCAATAGCACATATAGAATACAAAAATATCTAATTCACAAAAACTTGGTTGCAAAAATCAGTCCATGATGTAACCTGTAGATTTTCAAGTCACTCAGTGCAGATAATTTGATCAGTAACAAAATTTATTACGAATAGGATGTCACAAGAGTAATCAGCAATCCAAATGAATTTGTGCTTCCAATTTTCCAGCCAACACGTGTTTCGTCTTTGGGAGTATTTTACAATCCCTCTACGACTTCTTCAGGGCTAGAAATCACAAATAACACATACGAGTTAAGACCAATATGCTCAATCGTCAAATACACATTAAAATGTGCCAAAGCCCCAAGGGAGGTAAATAAGAAAAACACCCACACACTGTGAAGAACCACAACACTCAATAAAAGTGAGAAACCTATCACAACCAATGTACCAATGCCCACAAACATAAAGTGAGTGGGAAAACTTATACACACGATATACGTGATCAATCATCATAACACTCCATTGAAAACACCACTAAGTTACCAATAGTGCTCAGTCACTACTAAAATCACCAAAATTGTGGCTCAACATAATACCTTATAGATCCAGTAATAATTGAGAATAAATGATAATATCAGTTAATCAAGCAACCGAAATGTTGCTGTGTAGATAATCTCCGAATGGAAGTTCAAACCACTGTTAATAAAGAACAGGTGTCACTCAAGAATCAAGTTTCAAAATATATACACATCACAGCACCAGTTCGTCAAATTATTGCAGCAAAATTCATAACATCCCTAACCAATACTAATTGAAGCTCCAACTCGAAATACGTGCATTCTAATAAAATTCGTTGGAGAGAGACTCGGTTCTCAACCAACTAATGCAGTTATCCCATGCACTCACCAATTGTAATCTTGTAAAAAGTCCACGTATTCAAAGAGCGGCGCCTCCGTGTCAGGGCGCCTCGCGAGTGCGCTAGTAACGCGCATGTGAACTCCGGAAGTTAAAGTACACTTCCGGGTTCATCCCTTTCGAATTCGGAGCAACTATAATAAATAACGGACACACGCTGCCCGGTAATGATTATACGTCTCAACCGCACATTAACCCTTTATGCCACTAGCTTTACCACGAAATAATCAGCAACCATGTCATACGGAGGTGTGCCAAAGATGCCCCCTATTTCACCACACCGCAAAAATTATCTAAGTTGTCAAGATGGATAAAAAAATATTTAAATCAATAACCAATATACACCACTATACACTTTTATTTAGTGTAATAGGGCAAACCTACCACCCATAAAGATGATCAACCCGACTTTAAGTAGATATAAATATACCAATTGTCCAAAATTTCCACATCTGAGATTAAATTGTAACGAACACAATATTACTCAACTGTCCTATTAATGCACAGCATAGGGAGGAAGATCATTCAAATAGTGAAAAAGTCTAAAGGATTAGGAGAACCCTCCAACTAAATACATTTCTGACGTTTGAGAATCTTGGCATAAAACTCGTATAGACCGATGGAGCTTATCATCATTAAATAGAAATATACCACAGCACAACAATTAGTAATACAAATGCAAAATTCATGCATTTAATACAATTAATGAAAAGCATAATAAAACACATTGAAGTCAGGAATTAGTCCCCCCCAAAAAATTCCAATTCTCTATCAGTGTTCAACCCTGATTCCACAGCTCTTAATCTCAAAATCCAAAGTGCCTCTTGTCTGCGTAAACGTAATTCTCTATTCCCACCCCTAGGGTCACGGGGGATATGCTCTAGTCCAAAAAATTCAAAGCTTTTGTAAGTTGATTGTGCTACACAGGAAACCATATGTGCCACCAAGGGATATCTCAGATCACCATTTTTGAGTGCCCGCATATGTTCTCCTATTCTTATTCTAAGTGGTCGTATAGTACTTCCCACATATATTCTAGAGCACTTGCAGCGTATTATATACACAACAAAATTAGAATTGCAATCCATGGTATAACATATCGAATATGATTTACCCTCATGGGAATATTCCTTCAGCTTATTACAAGCCCAGCGACACACTCCACACGAACCACATTTGGAAAAGCCCACTTCTCTCTTGGATAACCAAGTTATCTTGGGGGAGCTAGTAGTATAACTAGGACTTAACATAGTTCTAAGGGTTTTGCCTTTACGAAACAATGTCACTACTGTTCCAGAAACTATATCCTTGAGTGATGTATCCTGTGACAGTAAATTCCAATGTTTAACAATAATTTTTTTCAAAATCAAAGAAGCCTCATTATGATCAATTATAAGCCTTACCACATCGGATGCCAAATCAGTCTTTTTCTGTTCTTTAAGTTTTAATGTTGCATTTCTATCTATATACTTCACCTTATGTCTAGCTTTCTTTAATAACTTATTTGAGTAACCACGGATTACAAATCTCCTCTCCATGTCATTCATTTGGGCAACAAATTCGTCATTTATACTACAATTTCGTCGTGCTTTTAAAAACTCTCCAAAAGGAATTGATGCCACCTGATGTCTGGGATGAGCACTATTAGCATGCAAGATCGAATTACAGGCAGTTGTTTTTCGATAAAGTCTGCTGTGAATTTTATCATCCATAATAAAAAGTTCCACATCTAGAAATTCAATCTTCACATTACTAAATTGATATGTGAATCTCACATTCATATTGTTTAAGTTTAGGAAATTACAGAATTCAATAAGTTTTTGTTCACCACCAGTCCAAATCATCAAGCAATCATCTATGTAACGACCCCAGAACAAGATATATGTATGCCAAGCAACAGCTCCTGGGCCCCAAATCCATGTGTGTTCAAACCACCCCATGAATAAGTTTGCATAGGATGGAGAGAATATGGAGCCCATAGCTACACCTTGTTTTTGTCGAAACCATGTGTCGTTAAACAAAAAGAAATTGTTATTGGTAATCATGCTAGTCATGTCTAATAACATCTTGGTATGATCCCATAAATCTGCTGATCTTTTATTCAAAAAATATTTCAAGGCTACTAAGCCTAGATCATGTTTGATACAGGTATAAAGTGATACAACATCTAAGGTTACCAAAAGCATGTTGCTGTCCCACTCAACATCACTCAAGACACTCAGAATATGTGTGGTGTCTCGAATAAAAGAGGGAAGGTTGTGCACCAATGGTTGCAGAAAATAGTCCACATATTCTGAGAGCTTTTCCGTGGGACCAAGTATACCTGACACAATGGGTCTCCCTGGTGGAAAAGGTAACCCTTTGTGTATTTTAGGTAAAGTATACAAACAAGGATACCGAGGATAGTACACCTTCAAATACAGGTGTTCTTCTTTATTCAATAACCCCTGCTGTTGCCATGCCAATAAATTCTTATTGATCAACAGTGTAAGGTGTGGGATGGGATTGTATATAATCTTCTCATAACAAGACGCATCGTTCAATTGTGATAAAATTTCATGGTCATAATCCAACTTATTCATAATAACGACGTTTCTGCCTTTATCTGCTTGTCTAATAACAATGTCTTTATTAGATTTCAAATCATGTAGAGCAGCTAGTTCTACTGTGTCTAAATTCATTGATAGTTGTCGTGATTTATTCTTAGCTAAATAATTATCAAAATCTTGGCAAACCACATCAAAAAATTTATCTAAAGAGTTGGAAGCTAAAGACCTTGGAGTCCACCTATATTTCATTTTGAGACCACTTGGCACGCTTCTGTTGGAAACAACCTCTAAATCATCTAGTATTCTTGAGGTAATGCCAGGATCTTCGTCACATTCGGCTAAAGATAATAAGAGTGCTGTATCATGAATATCCTCAATAGAGACAGTAATAAAAGAAAAATCGATAGCATCAGAAGACATCACCCTTCCTGGATTATTACGAAAGTACTGTTTGAGTTTGAGTTTACGTAAAAACTTAAATAGATCGATTTTGGATCTACATGGATCCCCAAAATTACTAGGACAGTAACTCAGACCTTTGGATAAAAGACTTTTGATCCCTGCTGTTAGTACCAAACTCGATAAATTTACTATGTTGATAGACGATTCATCTCCACAATTTACATTTTCCTGTCTCGAGATCTCATTTTCACCCCTCCCACTTCGTTTACAGTGTTGACCCGCACCTCTCCTACCTCTCCTAGTTTTTTTGTGTATACCCCTTCCCTGTTTAGAGCATTCTTGCCTCGTCTCATCCTCCTCAATTCTAATAAAAAATTATTCCCACTTGAGGTTTCTTGAACCGAAGTACTGGCTCCATCCTCCACCTCACTATCACTAGTTAATGAAGTACTTATGGAAGTAGAGTCAGAGAGCTTAGACAGACCTGAAACACTGGGGAACCCCCCCATGTGAAATAAGTGATCATATTTGTTAGAAAAAGTAAAAATTCTGCCTGACAAGTAGTCTCTCTCATCACGCTTCAATTTGCGTGCTTTCCTCTGCATGATTTCTTCTTGGTGTTTAAGTAGTATTTCTTCAAGAATTTTGTAATTTTTCTCTATGGCTTCTCTAAGGTTCAGACCATCAATTTCCTTTTCTAAAATATCGATTTCAATTTGCAACTGCCTCACTTTTCTTTCGGAATTAGTAATCAAAATATCCATAAGTTTCATAGAACTAGCTGTTAATTCCTTTTCCCAAAGTGCAGGTAAATCTTCATCCAGATCATCATAAGTGGGAAATATCTGAGACCTAAGGCCTCGGGGAATACGATTTAATTTTTTATATTGTTTTAACGTTGTTCCGTCCCACCATTTGGATAATTCATTTTTCTTGATTTTCTCTAATTTGATAAATTTATTTCTGAGACCTTTTTTTTGCACGTTCCCACTGATATTATTGTAAAAAGTGCCTCCCTTGGCTAGGTTGTCAAATAATTCTTCCGCTACTTTGCTTCTATCCATAGTAAAGTAATGTAGTTAAATTGAAATGGTTACACCTAAGCAGCCTCCTCTCAACACAAAGAAAACACAAGAATGGGGTGTAATATGAGGAGTTGTGGCGCTCACGGTGCTAATTTACCTTAATAAATGTGGGGACCCCACTGGGGAAACCCCAACCCTCCGAGGTCAACCAACCTCACAATAAAGAAAAAACACAATGAGGAACCCCAATAGCACATATAGAATACAAAAATATCTAATTCACAAAAACTTGGTTACAAAAATCAGGCCCAGGAGCTGTTGCTTGGCATACATATATCTTGTTCTGGGGTCGTTACATAGATGATTGCTTGATGATTTGGACTGGTGGTGAACAAAAACTTATTGAATTCTGTAATTTCCAAAACTTAATATGAATGTGAGATTCACATATCAATTTAGTAATGTGAAGATTGAATTTCTAGATGTGGAACTTTTTATTATGGATGATAAAATTCACAGCAGACTTTATCGAAAAACAACTGCCTGTAATTCGATCTTGCATGCTAATAGTGCTCATCCCAGACATCAGGTGGCATCAATTCCTTTTGGAGAGTTTTTAAGAGCACGACGAAATTGTAGTATAAATGACGAATTTGTTGCCCAAATGAATGACATGGAGAGGAGATTTGTAATCCGTGGTTACTCAAATAAGTTATTAAAGAAAGCTAGACATAAGGTGAAGTATATAGATAGAAATGCAACATTAAAACTTAAAGAACAGAAAAAGACTGATTTGGCATCCGATGTGGTAAGGCTTATAATTGATCATAATGAGGCTTCTTTGATTTTGAAAAAAATTATTGTTAAACATTGGAATTTACTGTCACAGGATACATCACTCAAGGATATAGTTTCTGGAACAGTAGTGACATCGTTTCGTAAAGGCAAAACCCTTAGAACTATGTTAAGTCCTAGTTATAGTACTAGCTCCCCCAAGATAACTTGGTTATCCAAGAGAGAAGTGGGCTTTTCCAAATGTGGTTCGTGTGGAGTGTGTCGCTGGGCTTGTAATAAGCTGAAGGAATATTCCCATGAGGGTAAATCATATTCGATATGTTATACCATGGATTGCAATTCTAATTTTGTTGTGTATATAATACGCTGCAAGTGCTCTAGAATATATGTGGGAAGTACTATACGACCACTTAGAATAAGAATAGGAGAACATATGCGGGCACTCAAAAATGGTGATCTGAGATATCCCTTGGTGGCACATATGGTTTCCTGTGTAGCACAATCAACTTACAAAAGCTTTGAATTTTTTGGACTAGAGCATATCCCCGTGACCCTAGGGGTGGGAATAGAGAATTACGTTTACGCAGACAAGAGGCACTTTGGATTTTGAGATTAAGAGCTGTGGAATCAGGGTTGAACACTGATAGAGAATTGGAATTTTTTTTGGGGGACTAATTCCTGACTTCAATGTGTTTTATTATGCTTTTCATTAATTGTATTAAATGCATGAATTTTGCATTTGTATTACTAATTGTTGTGCTGTGGTATATTTCTATTTAATGATGTTAAGCTCCATCGGTCTATACGAGTTTTATGCCAAGATTCTCAAACGTCAGAAATGTATTTAGTTGGAGGGTTCTCCTAATCCTTTAGACTTTTTCACTATTTGTATGATCTTCCTCCCTATGCTGTGCATTAATAGGACAGTTGAGTAATATTGTGTTCGTTACAATTTAATCTCAGATGTGGAAATTTTGGACAATTGGTATATTTATATCTACTTAAAGTCGGGTTGATCATCTTTATGGGTGGTAGGTTTGCCCTATTACACTAAATAAAAGTGTATAGTGGTGTATATTGGTTATTGATTTAAATATTTTTTTATCCATCTTGACAACTTAGATAATTTTTGCGGTGTGGTGAAATAGGGGGCATCTTTGGCACACCTCCGTATGACATGGTTGCTGATTATTTCGTGGTAAAGCTAGTGGCATAAAGGGTTAATGTGCGGTTGAGACGTATAATCATTACCGGGCAGCGTGTGTCCGTTATTTATTATAGTTGCTCCGAATTCGAAAGGGATGAACCCGGAAGTGTACTTTAACTTCCGGAGTTCACATGCGCGTTACTAGCGCACTCGCGAGGCGCCCTGACACGGAGGCGCCGCTCTTTGAATACGTGGACTTTTTACAAGATTACAATTGGTGAGTGCATGGGATAACTGCATTAGTTGGTTGAGAACCGAGTCTCTCTCCAACGAATTTTATTAGAATGCACGTATTTCGAGTTGGAGCTTCAATTAGTATTGGTTAGGGATGTTATGAATTTTGCTGTAATAATTTGACGAACTGGTGCTGTGATGTGTATATATTTTGAAACTTGATTCTTGAGTGACACCTGTTCTTTATTAACAGTGGTTTGAACTTCCATTCGGAGATTATCTACACAGCAACATTTCGGTTGCTTGATTAACTGATATTATCATTTATTCTCAATTATTACTGGATCTATAAGTTATTATGTTGAGCCACAATTTTGGTGATTTTAGTAGTGACTGAGCACTATTGGTAACTTAGTGGTGTTTTCAATGGAGTGTTCTGATGATTGATCACGTATATCGTGTGTATAAGTTTTCCCACTCACTTTATGTTTGTGGGCATTGGTACATTGGTTGTGATAGGTTTCTCACTTTTATTGAGTGTTGTGGTTCTTCACAGTGTGTGGGTGTTTTTCTTATTTACCTCCCTTGGGGCTTTGGCACATTTTAATGTGTATTTGACGATTGAGCATATTGGTCTTAACTCGTATGTGTTATTTGTGATTTCTAGCCCTGAAGAAGTCGTAGAGGGATTGTAAAATACTCCCAAAGACGAAACACGTGTTGGCTGGAAAATTGAAAGCACAAATTCATTTGGATTGCTGATTACTCTTGTGACATCCTATTCGTAATAAATTTTGAACTGATCAAATTATCTGCACTGAGTGACTTGAAAATCTACAGGTTACATCATGGACTGATTTTTGCAACCAAGTTTTTGTGAATTAGATATTTTTGTATTCTATATGTGCTATTGGGGTTCCTCATTGTGTTTTTTCTCAATATTTTTGTAGATTATATTTTTGATACAACATTTTGGTGACTCAATATTGTTATTCACTATAGACTATGCCTATGCCTAGAAAACTCAAAGGGGTTCCATCTGCTACAGGCCACTGGGCATAGTTTTGAATGGGAGATCCTGAGCTCCCTCCTTTGGGTACAGGCTTCTGCACCGAAAAGTTACTATTGCTGCCAATAGCCAAGGTCTGTACAGAGGATACTGTGGGGTATCCCTTAAAAACCAAAATGATGAGACTAATAGAAGATCTTTCAAATCTCTGAGCACCAGTTTGCTTTTTGAGGGCTCTCAAACAGATACAAGTATATACAGGAAAACATTCTACAGGGGCAAAGTGAATATTTGTTGCGACATTCCAATATATAGATGGTCTGGCACTATAGTTTTCACATATATTAGTAGATAACAGCCCACATTTTGCAAACACTGGCTTCAGTAATGAACAAAAATATTACTAAGTTATTGTCGCCTGACCTATTAGTGGCCTCCATATCAAATCACAGCCTTCAATGAGTATTGCACCAGTAACAAGCCTATTATTAATATGGAAGGAAGCATTGTAATTATTTGTAGACACTGGAAATAAAAAAGAGGTCAAAGTTAAAAGCCTTAAATATATAGCCACTGTTTTTGATAGAAACAAAGAAAAACTAGAATGAACACCAGGCTGTAATACTGGTAATGCAAATAGTGTATGTACTGAACTTTGCAGGTTTAAGTGAGAGTTTTGGGGGAAGTCAGTTGAGCCTATCGCTAGGGCCTATAACCAGAAGGTAGTACCAATGATAACATATGGTGCCCCTGCTTTGATACTAAATAGAAAACGATCAAGTAATTGAGAATATGATACTTAAAAAGAGTATTGGCCTTTCCATAATCTTCAGTGTTAAGACTTAGAGCCTAAATAAGATCTTGACAGTTTACCGCCAAAGCGATTGGCCGCTGCCCCAAAAAGACTGTCACGTCGGGGGTCTCCCACCCACCATATTTAGATGTATTGCGGATATGCCAAAGACCGCCATGACAAAATGTACTCTGTCGCGCCAGCTGAGTTGAGTTGATTATTTGTAAAGCACAACTGTCACTCCCAAGGGAGCATCCTGGTGCTGACCGGACAAAAAAACGGAAGAATGAGTAGATGGAGCACAGGGATCCCCAATATGACAAGGAGTGAAGAATCACAGAATAAGTTAGTAGCAGAGGGAATCTGGGCTCCCAAAGATCCACGTCTTAAGCAGTTTTCTAAATGCTGCCTCCAACTTGATAAGCCTTTAGTGGCTCGGGAGGGAACGGCAGGACTTAGCTCCTAAGACAGTAAACAATTTTCAGTCTAAAAAGGGATGGTTTAAGTAGATTGGCCCGGGGAGGACCTCAACGTTCTACTAGTAGTATGGTGGGTAAACCTTCTGTTCAGGAACTTAGGGCCACCCCTGTCTGCATCCTGCAGCCAACACAGCGGAATCCAATGCCGATAATTAGCACTCCGTTGCTGTCTTGATGGCGGCATCCCACCAAGCCTATTTAGATCACACAGTTGTGCTGGCTGTGTGTCAGCGACAGGCCCATGATGGAGGGAGTCCGTTGTGGGAGCCGGTCAGTATAGTACTATGGCTTGTTGTAAATTGGACAATTATAAACACCTGCAAAACACACTAAAAAACACACTCCATTTCAGATCATGATTGTTAGCCATTGCACTGCAGAAGACCATTTGGATGCAGGAATCGCCACACAAGAAACACGTTTCTTTCTGTGTTACTCTTGCACTGTATTTAAAAAAAAACATATTTAGTTGATTCTCCCTCATATTTTTGGGCACTAGTTTAGTTCTTCCCAATAATTCACTATGACAGGGAAGAGAAATCCCCATTTTACAGAGGAAGAGTTTCTTTCATGGTGGATGAAATCATTAGTGTAGAGCCAGAGTGTTTGGAGCACAATTCCAAAATATTACTGTTTCTCAGAAAGGGCAAATGTGGGGCACAATAGTTGACAGAGTGAATGCTGTAGCTAACAACCTGCACACACAAGAGGATATTAGACAGAGGTGGAATGACCTTGGTTAATTCACTGGCCTCCAAGTGTCACCTGGAGGCCCAGAGAACTGGTGGTGGTTCTCCCTGCCCCCCACCCCCCAATTGCAACTGTTTCCCTGGGAGGATAGGGTCTTGCAAATCCTTCAGCCTGAAGACTTGACTGGAATCCCTGGTGGAGTGCAGAATGGTAAGTCTGACTTGTGTATGCCACCCCATTCACTAATGGAGTCCTGTCTTTAAGTTAGACATTTACAATGCTGCAACAACATTAGCAAAACAGATATAGTTAATTTTGCCTAAACAAAATATGTTGTGCCGTACAAATTACTAGCAGCATGGTTGCAGCTCTCCTTCTAACATAACTCAATATGTATAGTCAGATTGTGTGTAGTTGCTCATGGATCATCCCTTGCATGGGCTGTGCCCATTACTGTCTATTAATGAATGTTGTGGTACTTACAAAACATGTCCAAAACTACATCTGTTTTCTTAGGAAATTATGGTGTTAATAAGTGGTATTTCCTCCTAGTTACATCATAATCCTATGTGTGTGCAAGTTGCAAACGTGTGTTTAGCTCCAATATAGGACCTGAAAGTGATAAGTGATATGTGTAACTTACTTTTCAAACAAGTATTGTCTATGGTGTCAATAGATGACTACAGCTACCATGATGCTCTGTATTTGGGTCTGAAAAACAATAGTTTTACACATTTCAAAAACTAGTCCATTTGGCAGTCACTATGTCATGCTATGGATTAAAGTATCACTTCTTGTGTATCTCAACCATGTTGACACCTGATTATAGCTATGTTGAATTGATGAAAATGATTATATTAATCATTGTCTTTTGAATCCAAGATATCCAAAAAATGTGTTGTGGCATGCTGAATAGAATTAGTAGCCACACACAAGTTAAATTTCACTGTCCATATGATGACCAATTACGGTTTCATGTGCAATATGAACCACTTTGTATTAGATTTATTGCATCCTGCTAGGCCTTGGAATGGTCCAGTGCTCCAATCTACTCACCACTGTGTTGGGTTCAATGTCTGTCACATGTAACCTACAAATCTGAAATAACATTTTGACAGTTTAGAACATCTCTACAAGGTCAGTACTGGAGGTGTCATCTGTGGAAATCAGACTGCATGGATAAAATAATGACAATAACACAAAGACCTGATCAGTCTATCACTCTCTTTCTAGTTTTTAGGTTGGTCTCTTGTTGACAAAGTCACATAAAATGCACAAATTATATTTTAATTACATATCCTCTGTAACCTTCACAGGTGCAAAGACCGAGTCCATTGCACCACGTCTGCCAGTCAAGATACCTTCCCTCCAGCCCAGGAGCAAGCCTTGAGTGAGGACTCCAATGCTGCAAGTGAGGATGACCATGAGCCAGTCTAGTCAGACGCCTCCAGTAAGTCAAACTCAACCCACCCCTACACCTCCGACCACAGCTGCAACAACATCTCAGCATGAGGATGCCTTTACTTCCTGCACACCGAGGTCATACACACCAATCCTGTGACCCTCAGTCCAGGCTCCTGTTTAGACACCAACAACACAGCCTGCAGTTCTGCCAGGACACAGTGGTTTGGGGCACACTTTCTCAAGAGCACAGGCTAGTGGTGGGTAGGACTTGTGGGAGGGAGTATGTGGGTCAGCAAAGGGAGGCCACTTGTTTTTTGTTATCAAGACCACCATTGACCAAGTCTTGGGATCGGTCCAACAGACCCAAGACATGATGGGCCAGGTAAAAACTGAGATCTGGGAAATCAAGGAGGTACAGAGGGAGCACATCTTGGAACTACACACCCCGCATGAAAAAATAAACTCTCTGACTGGGGTGCTATTTGACATCTACCCCCATATGTGCAGGATGTTTCTTGTACCATCTGCCACTGTCTGTGATCCCTTCACATCTAGGCAACCTACACCAATGCCAGCCACAGATAAGGAGACCCTGCCACATGAGGAGCCTGCTCCTTCCACCCTAGTCCTGGCACCTCTGCACCCCCTCCCCGGAGGGGACATTCATCTGGACCAGCAGGAGAGCTTGGCAAGACCAACACCACCACCTCCAAGAGATGCAGAACCTAATTTCCTCTTTGTCTGTCTACCATTCACTCTGTGGACAATTTCCTGGACACATTTACCTTTTCTGGATAGTCGTATTTTGGTTATTAGACTTCAAACAGTTTTTGTCTCTACTACCATGTTTCTATCCACCATGATAAACTCATTTTTTATTTACTTCATCTTTTTATAAAACATCTTACGCTTGTTTTGTGGTACGTTAATAAATGTAATGGACACAGAGTACAAGACTCTTGTTGGATTATTTGTGGCATTTTCTTTATCATGTCCATCTTCCACCATCATGTTGCCAAATGTTTAAAACATTCAGTTGGGAAATAAAATGTTGCAATTACAAAGAGGTGAAGTGTTAACCAAAGTATTCAAAGAAAAACAACTCAACTCAGAATATATTTGAAACATACAAATGTTGGCAGCAGGTCCTTGTAAATGGAAATGAAAATGGAATCTGGGTTACACTAACCAAAGTACTAACCCAAGTAGTCTGTGCCACTTAGGGTCTTTTGCTCCCCAACCTTCAAAACATGAGTGAAAGGGACTATGCAATGGGAACAAATTAAATAGGCAAATTATCACTGGTGCATGACCTCAGTTGGAACCATACATCCTGCCCTCACAATAGGAATCCTATCAATAACACCAATAGTCTACATCATGGCAGTGACTGCATTTGAGGCCACATGGCCAGTACAGGACACTGCGGCTGTATCTCGTGTAATGACACATTCACCATTCAGTGGTATGCTAACAAAAAGGTCTATCACCTAGGATGAAACACATTAACAGCTACCTCCAGTATCCACAAATTGAAAATTTAGTCAGTGTGAAGGAAGAACAGTATGCTAGGGCTTTACATACACATGTGGTTTTAGCAACTCTAGTGGCACATATTGCCGATAGCAGCATTACACAGAAAACAGGTCAGACACAATCTTCTAAACTTCCATACTATCAGAGTGCAAGTTGTCTCTGGAAAAGATTTGTCCAACCCAAGTGGGTGTCTGTCCCAGGATCAATAAATGTTTACTTGGTACTTTCAAACAGCAACATATCGCAGCACTGACCATTCCTAGCAAATTACCATACCAGACAGATGTGTTCCCTAGGTCACAAGTTGTACTGACATAGGAGCTTAAAATGTGTAAAGGTAAGCTTACACTCAGGTGAAGAAATGGGCAATCACATCTTGACATAAGCCAACTCCTTTTACTTCCCCACTGTCATCTTCATTGGGCATTTGAACATCCTCACCTAGGGACTCATCACGGTCTTCTTCCTCTGCAATTATAGGGACCTCTCTCCTCAGGGCGATGTTGTAGAGAATGCAGCAGGCAACCATGATTTGGCACGCCTTATTGGGTGAGTAGATGAAGGCTCTAATGGTCTTGTCTAGGCACCTAAACCTATCCTCCAGGAGCCCAAAATCCTTCCCCACTAGCCTCCGTATTCTTCTATGGGCATCACTGAAGAAGACTTCCCCTGGCATTGTTGGATTCCTCAGTGGTTCCAATAACCAAAGTCGGTTAGGATACGCTGAGTCTCCTCCATGAAAGCACCACATCAACAGATTACTCACATATCAAGCCGTTGTCCCCTCCTAAATTAGGATTCATGCATGAGATCAACAAGTCATATTATTCTTACCAACAAGCCAGACCCTCTCTGGTCCAAGTTGTGACATCTGCATGGGCATATTGTGGTTCCGTAGAATGAATGGATCATGTGTTGACCCAGGGAAGAAGGCTTGAGATGTATTAGTCTGGTAAGCCTCCAACTTGCACATTGACAGAATGGAGTTCTTCCTATTGTGATAGACCTGTTCTCTGCTCTGTGGTGGCACCGAGGCAATATGTGTGCCATCTATTGCTCTAACCACGTGAGGTAATCCACACACAGCATAAACTACTACATTCTCGTTGCCAAATCCTGTGGTCGTGGGAAATGAATGTAGCTGTTCATGTTTTCTATCAAGGAAGCAAGGACATCCTGTACTACGCTACTGAAAGTTGGCTGGGACATACTCCCAGATACTACCAAAGTGTATTGAGAGGTGCCAGTGGCTACAAAATGCAGTACTGCTATGCGTTTTACTATTGGTGTTATGGCTGTTGGATTGATATTGCTGACACAAATCCAGGATACTTTGACTATTTAGACAATATTACTTGATGACGTCCCTTTCCTTCATGGTGCCAAGGTCTGGAAAGGGCCAGAACACCTGAGGCTGTTGCCTTCTACCCATGGCTGGGTTTAGACATCTGTATGTGTGGAAAAGAAAAGATCAGATGAAATAGTCACACAATATTTTTAATGTCAATACAATTCTGACTTCTTCATAACAGTAGAAGTTTCATTGGGCAATAAATGTACACACATTGACATCAAATATTTGGACTGCCAATTTAAAAAAAAACATTTTTGTGTCATTATGTGCCAATAATACATTTGAACTGTATTATTTGCACATCATTATTTTACATTGTTTTTTTTTAAACGAAACACCGTCAATGGAGGTAGTACTTACCCTGCAGCACTTTCGTTGCCAGACACAATCAAGGTCCACATTTTATTGTGTCATATCAGTCCAAGCAATGTGTTGTTCGTATCTAACATTTAGAAATGTACTACTCTCCATTTAGAATGCTGGTGATGCACCAATAATTGAAAAATGTGCAGCTTCACAACCTAAAATGGCGGCTGCCTGACCTTGCCGTCAGGACATTGACTACCTGACGCCCGCCAGGGCAAGTAGACCGCAGAGTAGGTGCTAGCCTCTACGACAGGTCCTGTCATAGGCTAACATGTCTGACAGCTATGCACGAAAATCAAAGGCTGTGTCTGTCTCGGATTGCGTCCGCCGTGTACTTGTACGCCATGTTGTGAAAAAAACAAAACACCTGCCTCCTAACACTGCAGCCGTTAAGATCTCTTCATATTTTTCTGTTGTTTCCTTCATCTCGGAGTCAGGATGGCGGGCAAAGCAGGTGACAGGGCCCCTGCCTTCTAACCTGAGACGACAGGTACTGCTATAGGCTAACATGTCTGACAGCTATGCACAAAAACCAATGGCTGTGTCCGTCACGGATCACGTCCGCCATGTACTTGTACGGCATGTTGTGAAAAAAAACTCAGCTGCCTCCTAACACTGCAACCGTCAAGATCTCCTCATATGTATCTGTTTTTTCTGTCCTCTGGGAGTCAGGATGGTGGGCAAAGCAGGTGACAGGGCCCCTGTCTTCTCCCCTGAGGAGCTGGAGCTCCTTGCCAGGGAGGTTCTGTCCCTGTGCAGCCAACTCTATGGGGCCCCAGAGGAACAGGTACATGCCTGAGTTGTGATATATTGTTAGCCACAGGCCAGAATGTACTGGTGAGAGAGTTGTGCATCCCACAGACAACATTGTGGTGTTCTTAGTCCTGCCCAGAGGAGAAATTGATGATGGGGAGCAATGTAATACTGAAAGAGAATTTTTATATGTAAGGTAACATCACTTAGATGTTGTTTTGTCCCATTTTGAGCAGATAATGTCCAACTCAAAATCTTACATTTGGGAGAAGTGAACCATGTTTAGCTCTCTACTGTAGTGGTTCAAAGATATAGCCAGGCCATTTTCATGCTATTAAAACTCTTTGTTATGGAGTGAACTACAAGTGTATAATTGACAAGGGCATACACTTTATATGGAGCTTTTAGTGCAAATGTTGTGTGGTGTACATTGATGTCTGATGTATTCTCACAGGTACACTATAGCTGTTGTATTTGTGTTTTCAGCATCATCTGGGCAAGGCGAAGGTGACAACAGACACATCGGCTGGGATGAAGCTGGCCACCGGGAATCTGGTGTGGACACCACAGACACTGAGGGGAAAAGTGGCAAGGAGGGTGAAGGCACTGGCAAGGAGGCCATCAGTTACTCTACATCTTCCTCAAACGCCCCCAGTCCCTACTGGGGGTGGACCTTGGAGAGACTGTGAAACCTGTGTCTTTTTCCACACCCCCATTTCAATCTCCACCCTCTCTCTTGCTCTGCCCCAGTTCGCCATAGCGACAAACCTTAATTCGAGTGACGTTACCTATCCTACAGGCACCCCTGCCTCTGCCCTAGTGTCCCAGGCTGCGCTCACTGAGGAGGCTGTTGATGGTTTAAGAATGATTGCTGTAGGTGTCACTGCACTATTGAATGCCATCCTGGGGCTGGCTGCCCAGAACACCTAGATGCTGGCTTACCTGGATTGCATTCAAGGTACCCTGTCTGGCCTAGAGTGGTCATTCCAGGGTCTGGCCTCCTCATTGGTTGCAGCCCACCACCCACCACAAACTTGTGCCCAGACTCCCGCCACACCCCACCCCTTCCCCAACCCATATCCCTCAATCCAGCCTTGTCCACAGCACACACAAACATATGCATGCACCCACAAAAGCCACAGGAAGCACATCCCAACACTAACACAGCAAAAACACAAGCACAGACACACATATGGAGACACCACACACACCACCACCACAGTCACACCTCAAGTCAGTGCAACCACCACAACACAACCACACACATCCACCACCAGCACACCCACAGACACAAAACCCACCACTAGAGCAACATTCACACACACCACAAGCACACCTCCAGTCAGTGCACCCACCACTTCACAACCACATACCCCTACCACTACCACCTGCACACCCACAGACACAAAGCCCACCACTAGAGCAACACCCACAGACACCACAGGCACACACCCAACATCACACCAGACACACATGCACCAGTACACCCACAGATACCACACCAACACATACCACATCCACTACACACACATACTCAACACAAACATCCACTGTTAGAAATTTGGTCTTTGGTTGGCAGTAAGGTTGCCCCCTGTTCAAGCAAGGACCCTCACTCTAGTCAGGGCAAAGGAGAAGCACACCTGGTTAACCGCGCTCATCCCCTTTGGTAGCTTGGTAATGGCAGAAACCAGAAGCAATGCGTAAAGTATTTGTATCAACACACACAGTAATACAGTGAAACACTACAAAATGGACACCACACAGGTTTAGACAAATGGTAAATATTTATCTAAGTAGAAAAAGACCAAATACAATAAAAGTCCACAATTAAAACTACGGCTTTAGCAGCTAGAAACACAAAAATAGTGCCTAGAAGCACCAATGCTGCAATTTGATTTTAAGCGGTGTTGTGACAGAGCGGTCTCCCACAATGTGATGCCACTGGTGCAGTTTACAAAGTCACACTGACCCCCAGGTACAGTACCTTAGCAAAAGTGTGGAAAACAGGCCAGTGCACGGAGTCGGGGAGCGAGGCTTTTCTGGATCCGAGGTGACATTGGTTCTGGTGCTGCGAGGCAGAGGAGCAGAGGCGTCCCGAAAAGGCATCGGGTCCTTGCTGCAAAGCGGTGGGGGTGAAGCTATGTCGATTGCAAGGAGTTGGCCCGTGGGCACCTCTGGTAATGTCGAAGTCCGGCGGAGTCACAACGCTGGCGGGCAACCTCCTGGGGTCGCTGTGACGTCACAGGATCACAGGCGCTGCAACGGAGTGGGGTGCCATGAATGTCGGTGCTATGACACTCCAATCTTGCAAGTTTTTGGGACATCAGCAACGTCAGTGACGCGGGGCCTACAATGTCGGTGGGGTTGTCGCGCTCCTGCGAGGTCCACAGCTTCAGGTGTAGGCAACGTCACGGGTTCAGAACAGCGCCGTCCTTGTGAAGTCACACAGCGTTGTTCGGTGACGTTTTACAGGATTTTAACAGAAATTCACTCTCAGGGGCCCAGGAACCTTTATGGCTCCCTCTGAAAAGCTATAGTCCATAGCATGCAGAGTCAGAGACTGGTTGGTGAAGCCTTTGATATCCTTGAGGCTTCATAAACAGGAGGCAAGCTCAGTCCAAGCCCTGGGAGATTCTTGCTTAGCAGCAATATACGACAAAGTCCAGTCTTCGTCCCCTTTCACAGACAAGAGCAGCAACTGCAGGATAGCCCGACAAAACACAGTCACAGTCAGGGTCAGCACTTATCCTCAGCTCTTCCGCTCTGCTCCTTGGCAGAGGTTCCTCTTGGTTCCATAGGCAAAACTTGAAGAAATCTAAAGTCTGGGGTTTTGGGTCCACTACTTATACCCCTTTCTGCCTTCGAAGTTGCCCAATGTCAAAGAAAAGTCTCTGTTGTTTACAGGATCCTGCCTTGCCCAGGCCAGGCCACAGACACACATCAGGGGGTTGGAGACTGCATTGTGTGAGGGCAGGCACAGCCCGTTCAGGTGTAGGTGACCACTCCCCCCCCCATCCCAGATGGCTCATCAGGATATGCAGGCTATACCCCATCTCCCTTTGTGTTACTGTCTAGAGGAGATTCACAATCCGCCCAACTGTCAGTCTGACCCAGGCAGGGAATCCACAAATAGGCACAGAATGGTTAAATCAAGAACATGCCTACTTTCTAAAAGTGTCATTTTCAAACTAACAATCTAAAAACCACCTTCACTATAATATGTATTTTTAAATTGTGAGTTCAGAGACACCAAACTCCACATTTCCATCTGCTCTCAAAGGAAAACTACACTTTAAGAATATTTAAAGGCAGCCCCTATGTTGACCTATGAAAGAGATAGGCCTTGCAACAGTGAAACTCGAATTGGGCAGTATTTCACTGTTAGGGCATGTAAAACACATCAATACATGTCCCACCTTTAACATACACTGCACCCTGTTCATGGGGCTACCTAGGGCCTACCTTAGGGGTGCCTTACATATATGAAAAGGGAAGGTTTGGGCCTGGCAAGTGCGTACACAATTGCCAGGTCGAATTGGCAGTTTGAAACTGCACACACAGACATTGCAGTGGCAGGTCTGAGCCATGTTTACAGAGCTACTCATGTGGGTGGCACAATCAGTGCTGTAGGCCCACTAGTAGCATTTGATTTACAGGCCCCAGGCACCTCTAGTGCAATTTACTAGGGACTTACTGGTAAATCAAATATGCCAATCATGGAAAATCCAATCACACATACAATTTCACATAGGGAGCACTTGCACTTTAGCGCTGTTCAGCAGTGGTAAAGTGCCCAGAGTAACAAAAACAGCAAAAAACGAGTACAGCACACAGCAACAACCTGGGAAGTTGAGGCAGAAAGTTACGGGAGACCACGCCAAGGATGCCAGGTCTAACACCCACACTTACCCACCCAACTGACCTCCAGTAAGAAACACAAAGATACAGCACATATTCAAGACCCTCAATCACCCCCCGCTTCCACACACATGCACAACAGGCACAGGCACATCCCTTTACCTCCCAAACCCTACTCCTTCATGGACACCCTGCCCGTTTTCCTAAACAGAGCCTAATTTTTTGTTTGGCACTGACCCATTCCACATCCCACCCCACCTCTACCAAACATAAATTCACCTATTCCAAATCCCAAACCCCCACTACCAACCCCCCAAACCAAAACACATCCCTCCCATACACAGCATTGTCAAGCCTAACCCCTCCCATTCAAAACCCACACCCTCCCCTCACAAACCCAAGGACTTCCCCAACTAAGATAATTGAGGTGCCTGCTCTCTGCCCCATAGATGCCCCTTCCAGAGGAAGTTTATTTTTGCAGTGCAGATAGGAGGCAAGTTATGGGCCTGACAGCCATTATGGCCCACATGGGCTAACACCTTTGTATATATGTTTTTCACTCTGTCCAGAAGGACCTTTCTTATTTCTCATTGAGACTTATCTCATCCTTATAAAAATACATTTCATTTTGAGAATACCTTTTCCCTGGCCTTTTTTTGATTGTCACTAATTGTTTGCTGATAATGTTATTTCTGCTAATGTGTGTGCCATGCACTTACTCTAATTTGTGACAGTGACAAACACAGGTTGGATTTTTTTTGTTGTATCGTTAAATCCATACATTAGTGTTATACATTAGAGATTGAAATATTGATATTGGGTTCAAGCATTCATGTTGTTACTGGACACTTACGTCAAAATGATATGTGTTTTTTTTTTGTGAGTGGAGAATGCACATGTGTTTGTTTTGACATGATTTGTCAATAACATGCACATATGCATTACACAGATGACCTAGCACTTTACAGTTGGCTGGGATCTTATGTTTATGGTATATTGAGCATGCCAAGGGTACATGTGGCCTTCATACATTTGTGCCATGTTTGAAGTTAATCCATTAAAATTGTATTACATTCTGGGTACATCCACCTGTAGTATATTGTAGTGTAATTGCTACATTATCATGGGATTGTTTGGTTAAAAGTGGGGATACTGTTTAAGTTAATACTTAAGATATTTTGGGGACATTAATGCAAGACACATTTTTGTTTGTCACTTTTTGTGTATGTGTCCATTGCCACGTAGGCAGTCCGTCCCAGATTTGTGGGTGCTACTTATATCTCGAGGTCTGTTCTGAGCAACATTTCACACTTCAGCATTGCGCAACATTATGGTGGTGTTTACACAAATTAATGAGCCATGCACGAGTCCAGTAGTACTGTGAAGCTGCACTCTAAGGGTAACAGGAATGCCGGTGACTTATATTCTGCTCCAGCGACGACGATATTGATTTCCATCTTGGACCTGGCCCAGAAGCAATGGAGGACTGATAGCACTGGGTTAATGGCAGCAGCATACGTGAGAACAGTTAAAAAGGTGAGTTTCATGTTTATATAGCACCCAACCACCAGCGCAGGTGTGGATTTTTATCCGCCACAGTTGCCTCTGTGGGACTGCATATCATGATTGGCTCGGCTGTAAAAGGGTCTGTGGTCCCGCAGACAGCCACTTTTGTCCACTGTGCCATCAATGCAGGTGAAGATTTTTGGCAGTGATGGCAGAGTGTCGGCAGTCTTTTGCCTATGCGACTGCTAACATCTAAATATGGAGGTCAGACCATTACATCGGCGGACAGGTTTCCCATTGAAATGACGGTGTCGGGATTGCTACCGCCAACATTTAAATCTGGACCTTAGATTGGAACTTGGACTTTCTCTGAAATTATGGACCAAAAGTAAGCTGCAGCATTCATAAATAGGGAAGAGTCATCAATTTCAGGCCTCTGCCTTGGGGATCTGGTGAAAATTGAAAAGCCATAGGTTAATGGGGTTAGATTGAAATGAAAAAAACCTGTTTGTAAAATATGTCTTTAACTATGATGAAACGTGTCATTTAGAGGCCATGTCTCTAATAAGGGCCACTGGAATTATGCGGCAGTGAAGGGCCAAATTATGTGGCAGGGTTTACTAAATTAAAAGGCAAATTATGCTGCATTATGAGGCATATTGTCTGATATAGAAATAAGCAATAGAAAGGTGACCAGTCAACCTTTGCAAACGCTCAGTCACACTCGTCTTTTTGTGTTTAATAACGTTTGAACCGAATGAGCTAGAAACAATTTGTTTGTACAATCTGCAGATGATGGATTATATGGCACAAGAGGCAGATCCAAAATTATGCGAAAAACGCTGCAGCTGCGCATTCACATAATGCCAGTGGTCCTGCCGATAATTCACTAACAATTATTAACAAAGACATCTTACATCCTCTCTTTTGAAGCCGATAAAACATTAGGCCTGAATGCACTTATATTTTGCCAGAAATACATTTTAATTTGGCTCAGCAGGATATTTGTTTACAGTTACACCTCATGAGAGTATAAGAACAGTGTAGTTTAGGATTGGGTTTAATGCAGTGGTTCCCAACCTGTGGTCCAGGGACCCCTGGGGGTCTGCGAAGCCTCCTCGTGGGTTCTGCGACTGCTTAGAAAACTAAACTATTAAACGATTAGGTCCCCAACTTTCAGTAGTGACTTAGTGGATGGGGGGTCCCCGGGTTCCAGTAATCATAAAGTGGTGGTCCACAGAAGTCAAAAGGTTGGGAACCACTGGGTTAATGTGTAAGCCTGGTTAATATGTATGTAAAATATTGAATACAAAGAGTTGAACTGTAAGTGCACTAGTAAACAAATCTGATCAGCTGACCCAAAGTTTGTATTTTATTTGCCCATATTTTAAAAGAGAGAGGGCCTTGAATCTGAAGGCTTTGATACTCTGTTTAAAGAACACCTAAGGTACTAAATATGTATATTGTATAGATTATGTGAAAGGAAAACAGTAAAAGCAGTGTATAAGGTTTTAAAGGGATTAATATGATGTGAATCTGTTGAACGTAATGGAATGTTCTTTCATATACCTATTAACAATGTAAAGTTTGGTATAATTAAGATATTTTAGTGGTTTCTCACTATATATTATGAAATAGAGATGTGCTTGTGTGAACTGTTTTGTCTCAAACTAGTTTATGCTGGTGCAGTAACTGTCCATAAATCGACACATAATTAACGTGTGCAAACCAGTGTTCATTCTCACTCGTGCCTAGTAACAGTGCTGTAAGGGCGATGTGTAGATAGTTAATTGCCTAAATGGATTTTAAAGGTAGTGTTGCTTAAGGCTGTTTTGGGGTCGATCTGCCAGTGCTGTGCTTGGTCTGTTTAGAATGACTGTGCTACACCTCTAAGTGTGTTCAAGGGGTTCCTCTTTTGTGCGTTTTTGTTACGCTTAGCAAACCTTTCACTAGACAGCAGCTACAACTATTGGCTTTGTCGATGATTGAACTTATTTTATATATGGGTATTAACTATTCTGAAAACTACCTAAAAGGCAAGAGGAAGGGATTGCTTCATTTGTTGCGAACTCACAGATTGAAACGACTTCTGCGCTATGGAAATTGACATGTTGAACGTGAGTAGTGATGGTTGACCCTATGGTAAGGTCCGGTTTGTGGCAGGCTGAAGTACAAATGTAACTCTGGCGTCAAGATTGATTGAAAGGCGGGAAAGGAGATCGACTATCTTGAAAAAGCATCAGTCAATTCAATCCAATTAAAATGTATTAGACTTAATTTTCCATAAAACGGTAACAAGACATTTCAGTGTTGTTACACAAACTACAAAGCGCAATGCAATTAAACTACAACATTAAAAATAATTTTACAAACATCAGAGTTTTGAAAGAAAAGGAGAAATAAGTCGTTCCTGACCCTTTTTGTAAATTTTAGAGAATGCAGCTGCTGGAGCGATCATTTCCGCGCCCAGTTGGCACCAAAGTCTAAATGCAGTACCCAAAGAAAACAGCCACTTTCACATGATGTTACCGAAAGCGAAAAGCACACGTGCAACAAGCAGCTGTTTGGCGCAGATGCCGCTGGACACCAGACCTCATAGACGTAATCCAGAGGTTTAAATGACATGTAGCGTTGAATTTATTGTCACTGAGGATTAAGGGCTGTAAGCTCCCGTTGTAACCAGGACATATTTCTCAATTGGTAAGAAGGTGGTTAGAGGCGGGGGTGGAGGGGTTTCTTGGATTAACTCCCAAGTGGATCTGCACTGCAGGCACCAGAACATCTGCTGCTTTCGTGAATGTGGGTCATTGTGGAGTTTGAAACAGCAAAAAGAGTCTTGTTTGTGTCTACATTAACTTATGTGATCCCAATGACAGGTTAAAGCGTGCCATGAATTGTAGAATTTGTAAAGCTCTTACTACCTCTATGTGAGGCACTTTAAAAGGGTCAGACTTCAACTACTCTTAGCAAGCAAAAAAAAAGACAAAATTATGACCATGGCTCTGTGTTCCCGCACCTGGTCTCCCTCCCAAAGGCTCCTAGAAGCAGACGAGCACGAGTCTGGTGAGCCCTGGTCAGGTCGCGGCTCAGACCCTAGGCAGACAGGAACTCTACACATCCTAGGGTGAGAGACAAAGCACTTGATTTGTTGCTGCCCTACAACACAAGAGTGTGTTGGCCTGCATCACGTTACCCTCCTGTCCTTACCTCACCTTGCAAATTCTAAGAGACCCTACCTCTTCCTAGTTTATGTAACAAGGCATCCTCCTAAACTTCTAGAATTCCCTCCTGGGCAACTTCCAATTTCATTATTGATAGTGAATTACATTTCAGGGTAAAAAGGAGTCAATGTGGTGAAAAGAGTCCTAAGATGCTTCATTGTTTCGGCTACAACAGCAGCATGCCAAATACCTGGTATTTTTTAGTTTGTCCAATCTTAACCCAACATATCTCTGGCCTGTGAGCCTTGTGAAAAACACTATTTATATTTGTCTCCACAAGTTAGTTTTCCTACCCATCTCCTCTGTCTGGTCTCTTCACATTCTCATCTCTCCCCTGTTAACTCTGCTTGCACCTCTAGCATGAGCGGTGGGATTTGAAAATATAGTAACAAATATGCGCCACTTCCTGTCCTGGACAACTTCTAATTTAACTTTTTCAAATGATGGCTCCAACTAGGAGAGTATGTTGATTGATACTGCTGAATACTTGAGTCTGTCCTGAAAAGAAAAGCATTTGATTGCCTTGTTCATCCGCAAACTCTGGCAGTGAGCTCTGTAGGCACATTTTAGGGAAAAATTAAAGAAATCCTAAGTACTTTAAGATTGGTTGCAATGTCTTTGGCCAACCTTACTTGGACCCTGCCCGCTGCCCCATCCCACTGCAAAAATATGTGCCAAATTTTCTTTATCAGTATTAGATGATGAAAGGATGATGGGCCCAACCAGCCAGGAGAAAGACAAAACTATCCCCTAGGCTTTGGGTGTGGTCGGACGAGGTAAGGTGTCGTCCAAGCGTGGACCGTCAGCAGGATTCACTCCAGGGGGATGTGATGTTTCCAAAGATGATCACCTCCGTCTTGTCTTAATTCAGTTTCAGGCAGTTGGCTTTGATCCACTCGGCGATGTGGGACATGGCGTTGTGGGATTTGACAGCAGTGGAGGATGAAAGCATTACTAATTTTAGTAATTGATCCTTGACAGGTGACACACAGTATCTGATTCTCGTGGACCTCTCTGTAGCATTTGACACCCCATCCTCATCAGGCCCCTGCATGAGATTGGCATCCAATGACCTTCTCTCCAATGGATCTGCTCCTTCTTAACGGATAGAACTCATGCTATTAGCCTGGCACCTTACACTTCAGAAGGCTACAAACTCATCTGCAGAGTCTCTCAAGGTTCATCAGTCAGTCCCACCCTCTTCAATGCACACATGAGCCCTCTGGCTAATGCCAATCAACATCCTCTCCTACACTAATGACATGCAACTTATTCTCTCCCTCTTGGACAAGAATTTCAGCACAAAAACAATATCCCCACCTGCATGACTGAAGTCGCCAATTGGATAAAAGCCAACTGTCTCAAGCTCAATAGTGACATGACTGCATAAGTCAATGCTGTCACTGCATTCTGATTCCACACACTGAAGATGCTGAAGAAGATTTTGAAATGGCACCCAAACAGCACTAGAAAAGCTGTCACTCATGCGCTAGACACTAGCAAGTTGGACTATGAGAACACTCTCTATGCTGGGATCACCAAGCAACTAACTAGAAGACTACAAACCATCAAGAACTTGGCAGTTAGGCTCATCTTCAACCTCCCTCACAGAACTCACATCACACGACACCTCAGGGAATGCCACTGGCTCCCAATACACAAATGCACTCAATTCAAATTCCTCACATACACATTTAAGATAATAAACTACTAAGGCCCCACCTACCTGAACAGTCACATCTCCTTCCACCAACCAACAAGACACCTCCACTCATTAGGACTTCTACTCACACGCATCTTATGCATATACAGAACCAGAGGTTTTGGGTTGAACTGTAGATGAACTGTATAGACCTTTCTGCAAGCGCTGATTTATGGCCCAAGCTGTTGGCTCCTTGTATTTCCTAAACTAGCTGAGCTTTCTGCAGAGGACTATTTAAACAGAAAAACACTTAGTTAAATAAAATGAAATGTTGTACAGCCTTGAATTCACTGGAAACACACAGTTGCATTTGCTCTCCTCAGTCTTCACCAAGCCCATGCAATGAGAAGGTTGTTTTTCAGTGAAATAGAATTCAGGGCTCTCTCACAACTCTGATTGTCTGTTGCCAACTAATCAGTGTGAAGGTGTGTTTCACAAAGCTGAAAAGGTGTTGGTATGACTAATGAATGAGGAGTAGGGATGATGGATGAGGTATGACAAGTAGGAATGATGGAAGATGGATGAGAAGTATGGATGAGAAGCAGAGATGAGGGGTGAGAAGTAGGAATGATGGAAGAGAAGTAGGGATGATGGAAGAGAAGTGGGGATGAGAAGCAGGGATGATGCAAAAGAAGTAAGGATGATGGATGAGAAGTAGGGATGATGTATGATGGATGAGCGGTAAGGATGATGGATGAGAAGTAGGGGTGACGGATGAGATGTAAGGATGAGAAGAAGGGATGATGGAAGATAATTTAGGGATGATGGATGAGAAGTAAGGATGATGGATGAAGAGTAGGGATGAGAAGCAGGGATGAGGGATGAGAAGTAGGGATGCTGTATGATGGATGAGAAGTAGGGATGATGGATAAGAAGCAGGGTTGAGGGATGAGGTATGAGAAGTAGGAATGAGGGATGAGAAGTAGGGATGATGGAAGAGAAGTCAAGTTGATGGATGAGAAGTAGGTATGATGTATGATTTATGAGAAGTAGGGATGATGGATGAATAGTTGGGATGAGAAGCAGGGATGAGATTTGAGAAGTAGGGATGATGAATGAGATGTAGGGATGATGGAAAAGAGTTAGGGATGATGTACAATTGATGTGGATGAGAAGTAGGGATGATGGATTAGAAGTAGAGATGATGTATGATGGATAAGAAGTATGAATGATAGATGAGAAGTAGGGATGATGGACGAGAAGCAGGGATGATGGATGAGAATTAGGGATAATGGATGATGGATGAGAAGTAGGGATAATGGATGAGAAGCAGGGATGAGAAGTAGGGACGAGGAGTGAGGAATCAGGATGTCCTAAAATGAATGCTGTACACAAGTCATCACCAATGAGTCATCCATATTTGTAAGTCTGAATGAATGAATGCATGAATTTGTGTTTCCTCTTTGATAAGTATTGAATCGCAAAAGGATGTTACAAATATTGTTAAAGAATATTTTGGTCCTGATGAATTCTGCTTGACCCATATGGGCATTATGTCAAAGGCCGTAACATGTAGATCAGACCAATGATGTAAAAGTTATTTTAAGCATTCTACTCTCGTTTTAATCATATCAGTATGCCCATCATTAAAATTATATTATATGCTTACACCCTATATAATTTTATTTTGCTTACCTCAACAGTATCAAGAGTTTTCTGAAATTCTGCTGAGCCCACCCAGATGAATCTTCATTCTAGGTGAGGGATTCTATGATGAAGCATGCCACAAGACAGTTGTGGTTAAGGACCTCTATAAAACCTTATTAGGTTTATCTCTGCAGGGTTAAAGATTTTCAAAGGTTTACTCCTTTCATGTGCCAGGGTTAACTTACCTCTGTTTTTTTATATTTGACTGTAGACGAGGGAGACTGTAAGGTTCTCTATTAAACACCTCCTCATTACCACTTTTGATTGAGTAGTAATGCTTTATACAAAAGGTGATGAGAAGAATGCTTCCAACTTGTCCAATCTCCAATATCGATTTTGATTTGCATATGGCTAAGTCCAAAGTGAGGTGGCATTGCGAGTAAATGAATGATGGGTTGGAAGGCTACCCTGAGCAATTTCCAGTGGGCAGACTTATTGCAAGCATTCTTCCCATCACCTTTTGTGTTTGATGAAATGCCCTAAGTGTCAAAGGGTAGGCCCAGGCGTGAGTCCTGTGTTCACTGTGCCATTGGAACCAAGCTAGACCCATTCGAAGAGCCCAATCAGTGCAAAATCAATCTTGGGCTTCTTGTGTTCTGGTTCCGAGAGCACTTGAGATGGCAGTTTGAACTAGACTCTTCTTATTGAAGCAGGGTAAAGACTGATTTGCATATGGCTGGGTCCAATCTCAGGTGGTGTTGTGGACACAAAAATGACTGGTTGGAATGTTACCCCGAGCAATTGTAAGTGGTTCGACTTCTGTAACCATTCCTACCATCACCTTTTGAATGGAGTAATGATTTCTACTTTACGCCCAGAAGTGCATAGTTCAAATGAAATGTATTTTCGTGAAAATTCCTGCCTACTTTGCTAGAACTAAAGTCCACAAATACAGTATGTATTTTCCTAAGCAGTATGCAGTACTCAGAGGCAGCATTACTACTACAGAACTTGAACAAATACTGACTTCATCACAACAGACATATGAAGGGTCTGCACTTAATAAACAAAGACTCCAATTAATCATTATGTCCCAACGCTTCATACCAGATGAAGCTTTTCCCACTCTCATGGCCGCTAAAATGGAAGCCAATTAACCAGTGAGCCCAAAAGTGTTCCCAACGTCATGAAGTCTTTATCAGTTGAAGCCAAGAGCTTTCATGCTCGTGAGAGTTTTGCTGCAGAAAAGTGTCTTAGTCCATCTTTTCTGCATGTCTAACCCTTCATCCTATCCAATCTCAAGAAGATTACTTTT